>NC_134508.1:30159279-30479841 GCF_027942865.1 Odontesthes bonariensis
TCACAAGCCAATTGCGCTGTATTTACTGTTAAGGGTATGCAGGTGAGTGCCAAGCCACTGAAACTTATGGAATCCCCCACTTAAATATACGACTGAATGATAAACAGCCTTAACTGTGACAGGACTGCAAATGCTGCTCATTCTATACTCGACACAATTCAATTTACACCGTAGCATATGCTCCAATAAAACTTAAGTTATGCTTAAAACCGAACAGCAGTCATCGGAAGGTTCAGATGCTTCTCTCAGAGAGGAACACCCTTCCAACAGAAGTGAGCAAAGCACCAGCCGAACTCAGTGAGTTTGCAAAACTAATGCATTCAGTGCAAAATGGGTCCCTCACTGTTCTAACTTTACTATGATTTTACATCCATTTATCCTACATCTAACAGTTTCAGTTACCAGGCATTAGGTGAATGAGTATGTAGCTGAATCCTAGGAATATAGATAGTGCACTTCAGATAAAGTGCCACAGAAAACATACATTAGTCATTTGGGGGCGTGGCACATGAACACAGAGTTGAGTATCCAGATGTTTAGGTAATTAGGAAATTCTTGTGAACCCATATCGATATGTTACACCGTTTATTTCCTTGATTGTGAAGGCTGTATTCCAACACTGTGGGTTTATCTCCAGATTTAACTTCTGAGGTACAAAAAGTAACACTCAAGTAGGCTAAAATACTTTAGTATCACCAATTAAATATGATTCCCAAATCACAGAGAAGTTCAGCTCGCCCCCACCACGAGCCAAAACTAATGTGTATGCATCCGATTATTTTCCTTCATTTAAAAAACACCAATTCAAGCAAGTTAAAAGGACAAAATGACTTTTGTCCCTTTAAACAAACAAAAAAAAAAAGATGACTTTAGTGTGTACAATAACTTGCATAACTTGAAAAATAACAAAATACAACATCTTACAAAGAGAGCATTCAAAGAATCCTCAATTTGGTCTCAGTCCTGGTATAAAATAGACAACATATGAATTGCAATCACACATACACACATATTCTCTCACGCTCTCTAAATTGGCAGCAGTTTCAAGTGTAGTGAGCCGATCAGGTTTTCAGCATGAATTTCTGTGAGCATAACACCATATCAGATATCTTAATACGAAATATAAATAAACTTTAATGATGATGATGTCAACAATAGTCCTCAGAAGCGGTCTCTTCATTATAACAAGAAGACTTCTTCATTTCAGGGCACTGCCAGCCGCTATTTTGTTGCACACTCATCGGGAATCAGAAAAGAGGCTGAGGCCTCACAGCCTCTATAAAGAGCAGGACGTTTTGAAACATCTTCGATGACAAAAGAGGAGCATTAAGATGTTCAGTTTAGTGAGTACGTTCCAGTGTTACAGACTCCACAAATTGTGGTTTAACTGGTCAAAGGGTTCTTGGAACCAGACCAACCAGCTTGATTTAGTCGACGACAGGAAAGGTGGAGTGTTGGGATTAAAGGCAGTTCAAGGAAATAAGTCCAGTTTGGGCGCCCACCCCAGAGCCGTATTGACCACAGCAAGCGCTGCTGCTCCTAAAGCCACCGTCAGACCCATCACTGCCAATCTGACAAACCGCCGTGCTGTTGAAGGTTGAGCAACTGCCCCTACTGGGCTCACTGCTGAGCTCTCCATGGCAGCCTGTTTCTGTCTTCGTCTGCGACGAAGAACTGAGTCTGGTCGTTGTTGAGTCGATGCAAGTTCAAAGTCCTTAAAGGTAGATGCTGCCATGCTTAAGAGGCAAAGGAAACACACACATGGAGACAGAAAAAGAAAGAAAGAAAGACAGACAGGGAAAGAATTAATGAAAGATCAGCAAGTGACCGCAGTTGGTGAGAAGCAGAAAAAAAAACTAAAATGTGAATATTACTTTAAACAGTATTGTGTAAAAGTCTAGAGCCATCCCTCATTTCTTTATACTTTGCTTCCAACGAGCCAGACTTTGTTCTAATCTTTCTAAAGTGGGTTTCTCAGGCTTTCTGAAGGTCTATAAACAGAATCTGAGTGATTTCCTTAAGAAGTGTTGATCCATCTACTGTTCACTGAAGCCTCATCAGAAATGGTCTCCATGGAAGGGTGACTGTCAACAAGCCATTCTGAAGGAAGGGAAAGGGGGAGAAACGGCTGAGCTCTACCGAATGACACAAGAACTGGACTGAAAATAAGTGACAACAGGTCTTATGAAGGGATGAATCCTCCCCAGAACCCAGACCTCAACATTATTGAAGCAGTGTGGGATCATCTTGATAGAGAACAGAACAAAAAGCAGCCAACATCCAAAGAAGAGCTTTGGGATGTCCTTCAAGAAGCCTGGAGAACTATTCCTGAAATTACAAGAAAGCTGGTCTAAGAGGGTTCGAGCTTGAGTTGAAAAACTAGGGTGACCATGCACCTTTTAAAGCCAGTTAGAATCGTGGAAACTGTGTTTTTGCTTTGTATTGTGCATTTCCACTTGTGTTTCCAAATGAAGGGGAAAAAAAATTAAATCACTGCATCTATCTCACGTTTCCCTGGCAATGTATAAAGAAATGAGGGCTGACTCAAGACTTCCGAACAGTACAGCAGAACAATAGACAGTGTTACACAGTACTGTGTGCAGTGGCAGAGAAGTGATGGTGACAACAGTGAAGCAGGTACAGTCCATAAGGGTAATGTGCTCACGTGTGCTAACCCTAAGGACTTCAGTACCTTTCATGTGCAGCAGCCTCTCTTGCCATTTCAGATGGAGGAAACTGGACAAAGAGGTCTCCTGCTCGGCTGATGAGTGTCTCGTACGGCAGATCCTGAGGAATCTGAGACAGCAGGTGGTGGACCATGGCCATATCGCATTCACACTCCAACACCTCCTCCTCTCTGTGCAGCACAATCTGCAACACAAATTACAATGAACATGTACGGACATATGTCTCACACTGACAGGGGCAAGCACTCACTATGTGTCCAGTTCATTTTTAGTAAAGGCTTTATCAACTTCATCAGACAATGTTTCGACACAGCCGGAGAGATCTTATCATTCTCGGGTTAATCAAACGATTAGCCATGTGTCATGAAGCACATTCAAATCATTACTGATATGTCACTCATTTAAATGAACACTGGAGAATTTGCAATTGTTCTCCTCATTGGCTCCCCTTAAAGTCGAGGAGATGCAACACTGCAGTATCTCAGCCCATGAGCACTCCAGCACAGTTTCAGGCCTAGGAATGTGCACAACAAAGGTCAATGTACTTCAAAATGAGTCAGAAGCACATGTTTAAGGTTCACAAACTACCCAAGTGTTGTTCTAACTGCAGATGCGGTTCTGAAATCATTCATTTAAAAAAATATATAAAAATCCTTGTTTTTACACAAACCTTAAGGACACGGTTCTATTCTGGTCAAACTTCCTAAACTATTACCTCAGAAAAAAAGGAATAATGAGCACAGGAAACTCACCACAGCAGCAAAGTAAATGGGCATCAATGGATGGCAGGCCAAGAAGAAGTCATACAACCGTACAACGTGGCGGAAGTCTGATAACACGTGGCCGAACCAAGTAATTAGCCAGCTGAGAGCGAAGACTGTACCCACCTCTGCCCTAAGAATCAGTGGATGATTTACAGTGAGATCAACTTGCACACACCAGTATGTTTTCTAATTGCGCATCTTGAGACATTGCATATATAACAACTGACTGTTTTGGATTTGATACAGCTATTAATTTGAGTTGCGTCATGAGATCTGACGTGAAGGCCGACTGTCAGGTTAGCCCTCAAAGTCAAGGACTTAATGACGTGTTGTTTACGGACGAAACTTAAGCTGTCATAATGGGATCAGTGTGCTGTTGAAGAACTGAGTACCTTCACTTAAAGTGATACTCCGGAGTAGATTCAACCTGGGGTCATTTGAACCGTGATATCCAGCCAAGTAGCCCACCCGCAGTTTTTTCGATATTGACTGAACATCAGCTGAGTTACAGAGTTATCCCGAATAGCTTCGTACAAGGGTTAATGGATCCTGGTCCGTATCTCCAAAATTACCACACTAAAATCACATGCCATGACACCAAACTTCTACAGTAGCACAAATATGGTCTGTACTCACAAAACGATGCATTTGGAAGTTTGAAAATAGTCCAGGAGTTTATTATTGTCAACACAAGCCTGATAGCTTCTCTGCTGCTAAAGCTGCGTCGACGTCACTTCCTTGCTCTGGGAGCTTCAAAGTAAGATGAGGGTTGATCTACTACTGTAGACAACAAAGTATATGCTATATTCTACATGTTTTTTTTTATGATTTTTTATGTTGTAGAGTTGTGAAGTTATTTTATCAATGGAGAAACTGAGCAGCCTTGCTTTGTTGTCTACAGTAGTAGATCAACCCTCATCTTACTTTGAAGCTCCCAGCTCCCAGAAGTGACGTCGACGCAGCTTTAGCAGCAGAAAAGCTATCAGGCTTGTGTTGACAATAATAAACTCCTGGACTATTTTCAAACTTCCAAATGCATCGTTTTGTGAGTACAGACCATATTTGTGCTACTGTAGAAGTTTGGTGTCATGGCATGTGATTTTAGTGTGGTAATTTTGGAGATACGGACCAGGATCCATTAACCCTTGTACGAAGCTATTCGGGATAACTCTGTAACTCAGCTGATGTTCAGTCAATATCGAAAAAACTGCGGGTGGGCTACTTGGCTGGATATCACGGTTCAAATGACCCTAGGTTGAATCTACTCCGGAGTATCACTTTAAAATGCTGTCATCTTTCGATTTGACAATGCTGAGTTTCAACGTTAATTTGAGCTTTTTCTCTTTTTACTTGAAAGACAGTATTATACACAACAGTGTTACAAGAGTAAAGGATGTCAATAAAGATTACCGTGTGACCAATACAAAAATCCCCCTCATTATTTTTTCTGAAAATACAAGCACAGAAATCCTAGATTTAATGTAATGTTATTAAGGTGGCTGACAAATCAATCTTTTACAAAGATTCTTATCTTATCGTAGCATAAAGTGGGAGATAAAAAAAAAAAAAAACTTGATAGGCCTATAATAAAATAACAGTCTTACTGCTGCATGAAGTCATGCACCTCTGGGTTGACCCTGTCAATGATGGGCATCAGATAATTAAGTATGTGTTTCGTGTTGTCCATCGTGGGATCCATGAAATCCCTGTGAAAAAGGACAAAACAAAGAGATCTGTACACAATCGTGACACTTTTCATTGAAGCACAGGGCCCACTAGGACACACTGCACACAAGCAAAACCAAGAGAGGGGGTTGCAAAATAAAGAACCTGCAGAGTTATTTGAATTCATGTTAAAGTACCTGAGGTGATGTGTGGAGAGCTTCTCTACGAGAGCAGTTGCCAGGCGCTCTCCCACGACCAATAAGAAGGTGACAACAATGTCGTGGTATCCTTGGTAATAATGCAGCTGCGAGTTACGTTTAAGAACTCTGAGGATGATGTCAATTAGCTCTTCCTGAAGACCTTCTCTCTGCTCGTCTGGCATACCTGAACACGTCCATTAACAATGAATTGCTGCCGTTAGCTTTTCAAAGTCTTTGCAAATGCTCTCCAGCGTCCAACTGAATGCAAACAATCAAAAGTGCAGCAAAATATATAAAGTCACTATCTCAGGAAAACCGGTTGACTGAGTAATCAATAGGAATGGATGGCTACATTCACTGCATTCTTCTACAGGTCAAAACTGTCGGAAATAAAGAAAAATAACTGAATTAATGATGCACATCCACGTTTTCAGGAAAAAAACATTGTGGGAGTCTAAAGACAAGCACCTACTTTTGTACATTTTTTTAATACTGACTGAAAAATACAGCATGGCATACTAATGCAATTTCGACCAAAAACAAACAATAACACTTTAACTTTAAGACAGAAAGAAAAAAAAAACTCCACTCAACCACTGACAAACATTACAAGCTGGCACAGATCAGAGTACAATGAGATTAGTATTTGTGCAGATCGGGACATTTTACGCCCTGCCAGAAAAACACTGTTGGCCCAACTCCTTTGAGTGCAGTGTTACATCAACACATCTTAAATACAGAAGGGATACTTGTGAAACAGCTTGGCAACGATTCCAGCAGTGCGAAGTTCACAATATGTCTGCAATCGCAAAGGATGATTGTGGAATTCTGTCTGAGAGCGGAGCCGACTGCCAGCAAAAATCTATTTTGTGGCCCATGAGCAGGGCAAAACCGCTCCTTGCTCCAACTTCAGTCATAAAACAAAGAATTTTGGTCTTTCTAAAGTTAAGTAAATCTGAACATCGAGGGGTGAAAGCAAAATTCATGACAGAGCTTTTGAATTGGACTGCACTGCTGTCCTAGTAAAGTACAGCGTATGTATATAAAGCAGTGATTATTGGCAGGTATTATGACAGATGTGGGTTCAACTCACCCGGCGGAAACCTTCGCAGCGAACGCTGGACATCCAGCAAGACCTGGTTGTAGTCTTTGTTGTTTTCCCGCTCCACTGTTTCTGGAAAGGCCATTAGAAAATACTGAAGATGAAATAACTTTGACTCTGCACGTCAATACTGGTCTCAACTAATCACTAATAACTGGTTTGATTCTGGGGATTAATAAAGTTGTTGTTGTTGTTTTTAATTCAAGAACAGTTGCCAAGTATTTCCCCTCCACAAAGACCCTCTTTGTTGCACACGTGATATCTGAAAAAGTAAGCACGAGTGGCATAAATGGTACCGGGCTCCTGATCCAAGAGGTGAGGAGGCACGTTGAGGAGCCTGGGCCAGACTTGACAGCGTATCTCATCGGTCAGCAGTCCTCCCTCACTGATAGCCATCCTCCTCAGAGTTGCTACATCCACTGGATTCGCACTGAGGGCCTGTGAGATGTCCGCAATCTTCCTCTTCCGTCTGGTGTCCCAGGCTAAAGCAAGCAAAAGCGTCTTTAATTTGTTCGTGTTGACTTTCAGCTTACACGTTATGTGACACATAGCAAATAGTAGAGGGCACATTTAGAAATGTTTTACTGACACTAAAAACAACACGAGGACTGCTCAAGTATCCACAACATGACAGCCCAGACTAGGGGCTGTTGACTTCACATGACATACTTGGTTACCGTTACCTTGCCTTCCATTCACCGGCGACGATGCACCCTGACGTCTAGGTCTCTCCATCTTTCTCCGCTTCTTTATGTTTCCTTGTTAAATATCATCCTTTTGTTTTGCTTGACAAACCTCGATTTAGGCTTCAATCTGGAAGCTAGCTAGCGGTCTAATCAGCAAGGGCAGTCTCATACAAACGCAGCCGGATAGTTAGTTAGCTATTGTGTTAGCTAGTTACAGAGCAGACGCCACACCGCCGTGTTTCTAAAAACGACATTTCCTGCAACATAGCCATCATTACACGGGTCACTGAAATGCCAAAAAAGTAACACGGGTAGGGCAACAAAAAAAGACTGCGTGTTTACATTGGCGGAAGAGACCAAGTATAAAAACGCGTTAGCTTCCTTGCTAAGAGTCAATGATGACGTAGGCTGGTGAGTGAAGGTAATGGGAGGGGAGGAGTGTACCCTCCTGACTGTTTACAAATATTACCAATAATCATGAGAACATAGATATTAACTGGGTAAAAGCTGATTCTGAATTCATACTGTTGAGTATCACGTTTCCGTTGTTTTAATTTCTTTTGTTATTATTTTTGTTATTATTACATCTGCTTTTGGACTCGAACTTCTGATTCTGATTCTGATTCTGAACTGTGGAAGTTTTTTTGTGCCATCAGAGTTTGAATATGAATTTCTAATATTGAATTTTTACAGCATCAAAATCAGACTTTGAATTTGAAAAACCAACAGTTTAAAAAAAATCAATTTCTACAAGCAAAAATCAGTGTTAAAAAAATCAGCATTTAAAAAAAAAATTCCACTGAATTTTTTTAAGTTTAATTTTTTTTTAATGTTGAATTTTTTTACACTGATTTTTGTTTTTAGAAATTGATTTTTTTTACACTGTTGGTTTTTCAAATTCAAAGTCTGATTTTGATGCTGTAAAAATTCAATATTAGAAATTCGTATTCCGTATTCAATATTGTAACAAAAATAAATAAATAAAACTAAAGAGTTGATGGGCATCAAGGGGAGCTTTACATTCATAAAGCTTCCCTTGGCATAGCAAATGTGTTTGGCATAAACGGTATTCAGATTACAATTCTGCTGCCATAATGCTGGACAGGACAAGGGGTAAAAACAAAAAGAAAAAAGAAATTCGTATTCAAACTGATGGCACAGAAAAACTTCCATATTGAACTCCTTCCACACATTTTCAGCTATGAAAACTATTTAAATATATATTTAAAAATAGCTCAGCTTTGTGAGACATCTTTTTTTGTGATGAATTAGACAAATGGATGGAAAGTTCAAATCCTCTTCAAAATGGTAACTGTCACAACTCAAATGCAGAGTCCAGAAACAGAGCTGACCGACCGAATTAACTTGCTCCTGTCTCCACAGTTTTGACACCAGGGAAACAGAAAAATCATATGGATATTTTCGTGAACTTTGAACTAACGTGGGACAAAACCTTTTTTAATAGGAGTTCTCGCTCAAGAAGCTGGGATTTGTGAGAGGCAGCTTTTCAATGCCTTCTGCCCCCCCCCCACCCCCCCCCCCCCTCCAGGAGAAGTAAGCAGAGGTGCTATCGCCATGACAAGCTTGTTTTCGAATGCAGCATCAGCAGGCTCCCAAGGGCAAACAGGTGAACCTGTCATTAAAAAAAAAACAAACTTGTAATTGTGAAGCATCGCCTATATAACCTCTCAACATTGTCCTTTGCACAGATATGGACTGACAGTGATGCTCAGTGAGTTTATGGATTATGTTTTGACGGTTAATTTATGATCTGTTTTACTAGCCTGGACCAGTTCAACACATGACTTGCGACTAGACTGGGTCTAAAAGTAGGGAGAAGAACAAGTGTCAGGGGTTTATTTTTTGGTTTGGTAGTGTTAGCTCCAATGTTCTGAATGGTAAATATGGGTTACTGAGTATTTTAAGATAATCTGGGCCACTTTTTGGAATAAGTGTCTCACTTACAACACTATGCTATACTGGCCGAATGTTGCCTGAATGTCACAAGCCTGACATCGGATATGGCAAGGGTTGTGAGGGCCAAGTGTGGCCATGAGCCTCAAAGTAAATGCAGATTTGAGCCACGTCTGGTGGATGTGTGAGATTAGGTCATTCATGCTCACCCTGAGTCAACACCAATATTCAAGGCCAAATGTGGACTAAAGAAAGCTCCAGATGTAGAGTATTAGAATATTTGCACTGATCTAAAGAGGGCATAGCCAATCATTTCTCTGATGAACACAGAGCAACCGTAGAAAGTGCAGAGAGTGAACAGACTTAAAACCAGAAGTGGGCAGTATTACTAAAAGGATGCCAACTGCCATAAAGTCCAAAAGAAGAAGTGGAAGCGTAATATGACTGAAGAGGGAGCTGTTGTATTTGATGTGTTGTGTCTGGACAAAAGCTGACATTTTATTGAGACTTCAGGGAACTGAGACAACTTGCGAACAAAGGTAATGTAAAGTCCTCTTTACACATATGACTGTCGTTGCAGTTGATTCGGTCCGACCCCGCAAAGCACATTTTGTCTGTTCCACTTGACCAGACCTACAGGAAACCACCACACTACCACAGCCCTTGTGAGATATGGCGCCCTCTATTGGAGGAAGATGCGTGTTGCAGCCGGACGACTCATGAACTGCGTCCCTGCGTTTCTCTCTTCTTCTGACAGAATTAATATAACACCCGGACCGGACCTATCTTAGATTACAGTCTCTACCCTAATAACCGTCAGCCAGTCAAGTCCCATCACATTGTCTCAGTCACAGTTTCCTGCCACAGGCTGTCCTGTAGGTGGGGGTGTGTGTTTCGCATGAAACGAAAACGAAAACTAAGCTACATTTAAATAGCTGCTTCCTGATCTGTGTAGTCAGAGCTTTCGAAGCAGAGCACCGAGACGTCCAAGACCTCCACATCATAAAGACCTATTCCGCTTTGTCAAACTTTGTTAGCGAATATTAATGTTTTGTGAAGGTAAGTTCATTTTTCCCTCTCTCATACGACTGCATTGCATTTGGTGGACTTGAAGGTGTTTATTATTATTAATAAAATATGACTTACTGAGAATAAGAAAAACAGCAAGCCGATTATCTTAATTATAGGGTTAGATAACATTTGCACTATAGAATCGCATCAACTGAATAATGTTGCAGTTTTTTGAACAAATACACGGTTAGTTTTCTCAGAGATTTCTCAGGATTCTTCGGTGAATTCCTGGGTACCCTGAGGTGTTTCGATAAAGTGAGAAAACATGTCAATAACACGTCGTGTCGTGACAGGCTCCCATCCGTTTCCCGTGAAAGGAAACTTACACGCCCACGGACTGATGTCCAGTAGAGGGCGCGCTTTTGATTGGGCTTAGTCATACAGTAGTAGTTTCACTTGAGTACATGATCACAAAGTAAAGCACAGATATCTAAGGCCGTCCACACAAAAGTTCAACAGTGTCTCTAATGTTACAGAGTGGTTGTGATATACTTCTAACGCAGCAATAGAAAATATGCTTTGATTTCATCCGAGGCAATAAACGGTGAGGTCATCCCCTCTGATCTGATTCCAACTCTCTTTTGACCTTGGGAATCATGCTGAGTGTGAGAGGGGAGGGGAATGCATGAAGTGATTACAGTGTTTCACAGTGACGTCAGCCCCTCCCTTTAAAAAAAAAAAAAAAGTGCTATTAGACACTTTCTGTTTCTGTGGGTTTGCTCATCTGTCTTCATGTTCTTTTGTACATGTTTTCTTGTACTGTGTTGAAATCGCTTTTCACTTTAATTTCTTTTTTTTTTCTTCTCTCGCCGCTCTAAAATAATCAGAGTTACTAACCTAAAGCTCAGCAACTACCACATGCAAGACTATGGAAAAGCCACCTTGGAGAACAGGGAGAAGAGGACCTTTCAATGGTGACTATAAAGCACAATGTGACAATCAAATAATTTTTTTAAAAAATGAATAGGATATAGCACACAGGTCTAGAGATCAGGGTGTTCGTTTTAAGTGTCTCATTGTATGATTTTTTTATATTTCTCCTAGATACTGATGCTGGCCAAAATGAGAATGGTCGTGGAGAAAGATGGAGAAGACAGGGGGGTGAACACGGAGACAGGATGAGGGATCAAGAGGGAAGAAGAAGAGCGCGAAGTCGGGGGGGTGGCCAAGGTGAAAGGGAGGAAATGTGGAATGAAAGAGGTGGGGGGATGCGTGGGAGAGGAAGAGGAGGAAGAGGTGCAGGAGCAGGGGTCTTGGCTGAAGCAGGAGGAGCAGGTGAAGGGTTACGAGGGAGAGGGATAAGAAGAGGAGGAGGAGCAGATGCATGGAGAGGGGGTGAAAGAGATGCAGACAGACAAAGAGGAGGAGGAGGGTGGGGTGAAAATAGAGGGGAGCGTCCAGAGTGGCAGTACCAAGGAAGAAATGGACTACCTGGTGGAGCTGACAGGGAAAGAGGGAGAATGGGTGAAAGGAGAGGAGGACGCAGTGGGGACAGAAGAGCAGGTATCAGTGATGAAAAAAGAGAGGGTTCAGGATCACGTGTCCGTATACTGGGCTATAAAGCACTGCAAGAACTCTCTGAAGAGGAGCCATCCGTTGTGGCCATTACACTCTCCTCAAACCCTGGTTTTCATGCACTCCTCTGTGAGACACCAATGAGGCAGGACCTGGTGCAGCTCATCTGCCTGGTGCTGAATAAAGCCTTCACATCAAGGACAGACAGAGGTACCCTGCAGCACCTGGCTCGCATCTTTAAAGATTCAAAGTTCTTCCAAAACACCCTGGTTGTCTATGTGGGGGGTATGGTGTCAGAGCCCAACCCTATCCGCAGAGCGCAATACCCACAGCAGCTGGAAAACATCTTGACTATTCTCTCAGAGGTAAATAAAAAAAGGAATGCTTGAAAGAATCTGTCATATAGTGAATTAAGTTGAGGTATAAATGAAGGACTACATGAAAACTACACCAAAACACTTCGCTAAAATAACTGAGAACACTCATAGGAGTTGTCTTTATGGTACTAACTGCAATTTCCCATGCGCAATTTAGCATTTTTGGCTTTGAGTAATGTGTATTTGCAATAAAATCTTCTTGTGTAAATGTAGATTTTGAAGTAAAGGGTACTAAATCTGCAAAATAAACTAATTAATATTTAAATAAATGTATCCATTTGCTGAAAAGGGACCAGGACACCACAATAGGCTACTTCAACTACATTTTGCTGCTGTTCTTAAATGACCTAAGTGGTCATTTTAAATGCAGGACTTTTTCTTGTGAAGTGAAGTGAAATTTTTTTATATAGCACTTTTCAGCAACAAGGCGATCCAAAGTGCTTGGCTCATCCGAGGTCTATTCGAGACGTTGCGGTCTTAGGGGCTGGGGCAACTTCTGCTTGCCTTTAAATGCCATCGGCCTAAAAATCCCAAAATAGAAAATCAATTGGGAAAAACTGTTTAATAGTTTTTCTCCCAAATTCAATGAAACACAGTTCTCTCATTTTGAACATGTTTTAATCTACTAATGTCTGACATTAACATGTTTCTGTATCGGTTTCTTAATTTGGTTTCGTCTGGCTCTAAGTAATGTTTTCAAATTATGTTTATAGGTGCTTAACGTCTTCCCTGCGAGCTCTGTCAAGGCAGTGAGTATCTTACTGACACTACTCCAAGCCTCTATAAACAGCCTAAGGGCATCAGGTGAGGACATCCAGCCTCAAATGGAAGAAAATGTGGAAAATCTTAAAGGCCTGATAGAGCATCTTGAGGGGAGATCCAGGGAGGGTACGCTGCGCTCAGACAGGGACACTTATGTGCTGCTCCCTACTCGTGGTAATAACCCAGGTAATAGCCTTTTGAAGATGTTTCGAATGAAAAAAACATGTCTCAGGTTGTCTCGTGTTGATAGCTTAAACCCTTTTAGCCAACACAACTTGGAGCATATTTTAGGAGGCTCAAAAGTTCAACACAAAGTTTTATAAATGTTTAAATGAGTGAAACTACTCCTGTCTCTAACCCAGATGAAGAAGAACACCAGGATTTTAGGACCATACCACTCTACCCGACCCCTGAGGAGTTCCACCAGGAAGAGAGGCCATTTCTTAGACCCAACATCACCTCTCAGCGATATACAAATACCCACCTCTACCTTGATACACACTTCCGGCTGCTCAGAGAGGACTTTGTGCGTCCACTCCGTGAGGGGATCCAGCAGTTACTTCAGAGCCAAATGAACATGGGAAGGAATGATAACCCAGTGAAGACAAAGCAGTTTGATGATATTCGTGTCTATTTTGACACGCAGCTGGTGGTGCCAAAGTGCACACATATGGGCCTTGCCTACATTGTCCAGTTTGACATTCAGCCACTTAAGGTTAGACTCCAGATGAATTTAGATGTTCTGATGTTTACATGACATTTGAAATGAAATATCTAAGCATGTTTTGTCGACCCACCTATTCAATTTGCTGTTTAAAAGTTAGAAAGAGGAAAGACGGAACATAAAGAAGTCCGTTTGTAATACTTTCTCCATTTTTGTTCCTTTAGTTTGTGCGCTGGCAGAACTCCAAAAGGCTGCTGTTTGGTTCCTTGGTTTGCCTGTCCTATGATAATTTTGAGAGCTTCTTGTTCGCCACAGTCTCAGATCGAGACCCCAAAGACTTGCAAAAAGGACAAGTCACGATCACCTTTACTGATGAAAGCAGAATCAAGTTGGCCAGAATTCAGGTGGGGCAGTGCATTGTGTTACAGTTACTCATAACAGAAAAAGGCATGCACACGATGCTAAGATCTGACTTCAGGCTATAACTATTCATTAAAATGTACAATGGGCAATGTTTCTAAAAACTTAAAGTACCCTCTCTAATATAAATGGCTTCACAGTGTAACTCATATAGCATTACAAACTACAGCCTATAAAATGGACAGCTCACTATGAACTTTTTTTCCCTTTAAACAGACAGATCAGTTGTTCCTGATGGTTGAGACCACTGCTTACTTTGAGGCCTATCGATATGTTCTAGAGGGCTTAAAGGAGCAGACGGAGGAAAACCTGCCATTTCAGAGGTAAGAGTGTGACTGTAAGCTGGGGAGGAGTTTCATATTTTACTGGACTTATCATATTATTATTTTTTAAATACCACAGCACTGTAAAACTGTTTAAATTTACAGTTTTGAAAAAAGCATTTGAGGGGGAAAAAATACAACGCCAGCCTAGGCATTCAAATTCCTAGATGGTATTAGTTGGCAAGAGTACTCAGAGTGCACCCTCTGCCAAGGCAATGGAAATAGCAAAATACACCTTTAAGTTTCCAATCCTCCCCAAATCTAGTGGATTCTTCCTTAGCGCATGCTCCAACTCCTAGGCAGAGGAAATTTAAGAGTCACGCCATTCCCAAAGATAACATACACAGATGAGATCAAAGGTTTTTAAAGCCCACCTAAAGTGGGCTTTACACACTCACAGAAAACAGTATAATTTCTGTAGGCGATCTGTTTCTCAACTTGTGAATGAAACGTTTATGGGTAAATGTACTTTACTGGGAATCTAAATGGACACAGAAACCAAAAAAGAGCAGGTGTGTTGAAAGGAAAAAATAAACTCTTACCCCGGTCACTGTGGGGCTTGATTTGGTTAAAAGATGTATTCTTTTCTATACAGCATTCTCCTTTAAAACAACAACATTGTAGCTTAAAACTGTCTCTCTGTTCAACAGTTGTCGTCATTTTGTTTCTTATTTTTAAACGCTCATGTCTGTCAGTGTTACAGGGTAAACTCCGGTCTACTATTGCCTTTCTCTGACTATCATTACCATTGTTTCTAGCTCAGCTCTTGGTGTTTTTGTCGCACTTCATTTGTTTTGAGCTTGCAGTTGAAGCAAGCAAATGTACCCTTTTGATAAACAAAAGAAACCAAAAAAACACAATAATTCTTTATAAATTCAAATTAAAGGGGTTTTCCACTAAATCCTCCCTGTTGATCTGCTGTGAACTTGCTTAAGATAATAACGTTAGCTGATTTTAGCCAACACAATGGCTGCTGTGACAAATGGAATTTACCTTAAAAATAGATAATAAAAACAAGCTTATCCTTGATTGAGTTTACATATTAACAAGGATCCATATTCTTTCAGATACATTGTGGAGTGTAGCACAGATGTGGAGCCACCAGCTTATTTAAATGGAAGTGATACTTACGACCTGTCGCCCATTGCCGAACCCATTCACAAGATGAACATGGGGCCTTTTAACTGCCTGGACCAAGGAGCCTGGCCAACAATGGAAGAACTGGGCCTTGATGAGTCTCAGATGAGAGCCTTCCAGCTGGCCCTCACCAAGGAGTTGGCAATTGTACAAGGTCCTCCTGGCACTGGTACAAAATTTAAAAGCTTTATTTGAGTGATGTCTCAATTTGTGAATAAAAGCCTAATGTGTAAATGTACTCTTCACATTTATCCAAACTGGGAATCTAAATGCACATACAAACCAAACAAGGACAGTTGTGTTGGAGTCCTGATCCCGTGGGGCTCCAGTTTTTACTTAGATCAAAAATGTAATCTCTGCTGTACCACTGCTCTCCTCGATGAATGGGTGCTTTAAATAACTTTTCGGCGAAATGAAATATTGATTACTGGAGCTCCAAGATGGGTTTACATAACATGTTTGTGAAGCGTCAAAAAAAAAAGCGTAAAAAAATCATCAAATTAAAATTTCCCTCCGAAAACATACCAAAAGCAAGCCGTTCTGTGTCTTCTGTTTTTCTTCAGGAAAAACCTACGTTGGCCTAAAGATTGCTCGGGCTTTGCTGACCAATAAGGATCTCTGGAATGATGATGATGATGATGTCACAGCTCCAATGCTGGTTGTGTGTTACACCAACCATGCCCTCGATCAGTTCCTTGAGGGTAAGCAGTGATAATAAAAAGTGAGCCATTGCCTATGTTGTTTATTTTTTTGGGGGGGCGGAGGTTGGTCAGCTTTCTTGAAAATACTGTTGTATTGATTCCAAATAGAAATAGTTTTTATGTTCACCAGGAGGTCATACATCTGTTTATGTTATTATTGAATAATATTTTTTCCATCTAAACTCCTGGCCTGTGAGCTAGACTTGAAACTGTATTAAAGACCAGATTTAGGCTTTATCGGATATGATGGACGGTGATTTGGTTCTCCTCTGCTTTTCAGGAATTCATAAATTTCTGAAAAATGGCATAGTGAGAGTGGGAGGTCGCAGCAACAGTGAGATCCTGAAACAATTCAATCTACGGGAGCTGACCCACTCACGCTTATTCAGAAATTCGCTGCCGTCTCACCTGCGCGGTGCATATAATCAGGTTCATGCTTCTACAAACTGCAGTGTGAAAGTTAGACAGTAAAGTAAAGACACAGAGTTAAAGTATATTCTTTTGTTTGACAGATTCACAAGGAGCTAAGTGAGAAGGCATGGGAGATCCAAAGCCAGAGTGTGAAGCTGGAGTGCTCTCTGAAAGGTGTAATGCGTGAAAGTTTCTTACAGAGGTTTATTTCAGACAGACACTGGGACAGTCTCAATTCACTCCCTGTAAGTTGCACAGAATGAAAAATGCATTTTATGAACATGCAAGAACACAAGATGAACAGAATGGAAGAATTTGCTATTTTTTTATAGATTGAAGTTTTATTTGTGGCCTGGAATGAGAAGCCCAGTCTGATGATGGAATGGTTGGGTTTGGGTTCCACGGTCGTCCAGCAGAGGGAGACAGAGAATGCAAATGAAGGTAGGTCCTTTACTGTCAGTACTGCTACACTAAAACGGAGTAAAAGTATTTGATAAATGGCTTTAAGTCGTTGTAATTTGTTTGCAAAACTTTAAGAATTATGCTAAAAATTTAGACTCTGTATTGCCTCATCAGGATTCGGCAGCATTTAACCATCTAAAGATAATAACCATCGAAAATACAGCACGCTTAAAATGACAAATTATAATAAGTTGTATGTAGACTTGCATTGTTTTTACCCTCACTCAGTACATGTGTGTGAGGACTTTTTCTTATGTTTTATTATGCTCTGCACAAGTTGTCAGTAACATTAGAAAATTCATACAGTTTATTTTGCAATGCCTGGTTTAAAAAATGTTCATACAAATTCTCACTTCAATACGCTTTCATGTAGCAGAGGAAGCAATGGAGCTGGAGGAGGACCTCATTGAAATCGCGGAGGAGGCGGATCTGATCCAAGAAGAGCGAATGATTGAAGACGGCTGGACAATTGGTCCCGGAGCTGGCAGAGATGATCAAAAGAAAAGAGAAATGGAGGAGACTGTCAGAGAAGTGGAAGAACTGATGTTGGCTATGAACCTGGACAAAGCCGACAAACAGGCTGAGCAGAATGAGGAAGGATGGCAGGTAACATTGAGAAATTAACTTTGAGCCCTTTTCATTACTGTAACAGTTCACAAGGTAAAGTAATGCAGTGTTATTTATATCCATGTCTGCCTTCCTTTCCCCTTTATTGTTGCATTTCTTGATTTGGCATGTTATTGCCACCAAATGTCACCCAGTAGAAAGGTGGAATGTAATTAGCAGAAATGTGGACCATTTCACCGGCTTTGCACACATTCACACTCACAGTTCTAAGCTACTAATATTACCTTTTAATCAAACAGTGTGGCGCTAAAGCTGTTTTGATTACTTTATGCAGTGATTAGGCTTGAAAATTATATATATTTATTTAATTAAACGCAACAGTTAGCTGTGGTTTCCAATGGCAACTCTTACAGAAAGCCCAGAAATGCTTCTAAAACCATTGCGACGCCACGATTCACTTCATCATCGTTGTCTTTTCAAATGCTCCACATAAGTTACACTCTACAAACAAGCTACCTTTCAAACTTCACCCATTAAATTAAAGCCTACGCTGCACTGTCTTATTTCAGCTGATGAATAAGAAACCATATAAGGGAACAAATAAATCTCTTACATTAATGAACTTAATGGGGAAGTTTTTTTTTTTTTAAATCTGGACCTTATTTCTGGCATAAAACACGTACATCCATATATCCTGTATATCCATATAACAGGAGAGAACTGAGCAGCACAGCTCATTCACTCCATGCTCTGGACGGTATTGCGTATTCCCAACGAACCATGTTACCAGCAACAGTTGCAAATTCCGTGTGAAGATGCTGCGGCGGCACACGTCGATGACGTCATCCCAGTAGAGTCCTGTGTAGAAAGCACCCGATAGCCCCCAATAACAACAACATGGCAGCTATGAGCTAACAGTGCTATAGTATGCGTTCATTCATTCATTCGGCTTAAAGTATTGGTGAAATAAAAACAGATAATGCTTTATTTAGAGGCTGTTTTGTCTATGCCCAGTTCACTCTTTCACCAAACTGTTATCGGTGAGTAGATGAACGTATTCTATGCCAGAAATAAGGTCCAGGTTTAAAAAACCGAACTTCCCCTTTAAGGTCTGCAGAGTAAAGTTTATCTGATCCTGATCTATGCAGATGCAACGGGACCAAAGGAGAAAGATGAAGAACAGAATCCGGAAAGAGTTAGGGAAGTCCTCAGCTATGACTGAGGAAGAGGAGGATAACATCTATGATGTTTGGAGTCTTAGTCTGGGAGACAGATGGCGACTGTATCGGTAGGTGTGCATCTGTATGCCTTCTTCCTTTGTTCTCAATCTACCTCTGTTTCAACTTTTTCCCTTCCATCACCTCTCCTGGCAGATTTTTTTAATTTTTCCTCCTTATTCTGCTCTGCCCCTTTCATTCTCTCAGCAACATTTCTGGTAGTAGTCGTATATTCCCAGAGTGTGTAATTTAGTCCGCTAATCACTGGGAAAATGTATCCCAAAGGATCTTATCACTGGCGAGTCTAGATGTAACTCCACACATCTGTCACTGTGAAAACAGTACTGTGGGGTCGTAATGATCGTTTAAACTAACAAATAGGCCAATTTCCTTCCAAAGCAGATTCAGTGATACTAATGTAATTGTTTAATTACACCCTATTCTAAAGTGCATGGCACCAAACTTATCACGTGTTTGTTTTGTTTATTTATTTTTATAACTTTAGCTCAGATTAAATGGAAAATGGCTTCCATATATTTTCTTTACTCATCACCGTGCTTTACTATTATCAATTGACTGTGTGTCTTCAGGTTGTGGCTGACACGCTACAGAGTTGAGCTTCGCACAAAAGCCCTAGTGTCTGAAGAGGCTTATCAGAATGCGGTGGACAGACTGGCTGATGTAAAACGACGCGAGAACCTTCAAATCCTCAAGAGAGCCACGGTACAGAATAACGGGACTAGGAAAAAAGTGGAATTGCCATAGATGCTTGTTTTGTCAAAATGTCCAGTAGTAAGATTTGAATGGTTTAAATAAAAGTGATATTTTTAGTCTTGGCTATACACGATCAGGATGCAGTTAATAACTAAAACAATGGCACCAGGATTTGTGATATTTATATGCAAACTGAGGCTGCTAGGCAGTCTGACTCCAGCAAAGGTATATACTGTAGTTCGCCCTCCACTCTGCAGCTCCCCACATGGTCCCAGCCAAATTACCCAGCAGCTGACTGTTGCTAATATAGTCCCACCTAAAGCCAAGCATGAAAAACATAAAAGTATGAGTTAAGATGTTGAATTAGACTTCAATTAAAGACGGGGAAAATATGCAATTTATTGCAACTCTGCGTGTGCAACAAAAGTTGTGTTGTATTATTGTTATTTTTTATCTCAATAAAGATGAACATTAAAGCTAATATGATTTGGTAGGTTGAACGCGCAGCCTCCCAAACACTCCATCACTTTTCCTTTATTAAAAGCAGCAGTGTAGAACTTGTAGGGGCAGCAATACAATTCATCATACAGAATTAGTCTTAAATAGCTGAGCGACGATAGTGCGTAAATGAACACATATTCTGTCTGTCAGGTTATCGGCATGACAACAACGGGAGCTGCCAAGTTCCGTGAAGCTCTGCAGGAAGTCTGCCCGCGTGTGGTGATTGTAGAAGAGGCTGCAGAGGTTCTCGAAGCCCACACAATCACTACACTTAGCAGAGCATGTCAACACCTCATCCTCATTGGAGACCACCAACAGGTAGGAGCTCGTCCGGATGAACAGAAAAATCTTTCCCGAACCCTTAGTGCTTAGTGGGCCTGCTTTTCACCAAACTGAGCATGACGATGTTTATGTAACCTTGTCTGAAGATTTTCTATTCACATGCCCGGGTGGAAATTTAGGGGCGAGTATTTATGTTGCTTAAAGGTAAATGGGAAGAAGAAGAAAAAAGATAGCAAAAAGTTTACTATTACAAGAGATGGCTGAGATTAATTAGGAATGATATTCTGGACGTAACTAGACTTTTATACCAAAAATTGTTAGGGCCTGCCAAGCACATATGGCAAGGCAGCCTGTCTAGCAATCTGCAGCATGTGATCACAACTACACACAGTTCTATCACAGATCTCAATATTCTGTCCTGATCCCTTCTAGCTGTGTATCCTCCGTCTGCTGTAAACTTATAGTCGCATGTTGTACCCCGTTTATTCATGGATTTATGCACTCTGCTGTACATTAACAAACCTCAACTCCTTACAGTGCTCATGATAATTTAATAATGCTGAAATATGATATAAACCTTGGCATAAAAATTGCTTTCATTGTCACCCAGGCTTTGAAATCAAGTGCCTAGATTATTATTTAAGTTATCTGCCCCGCTCAAGCTTCACATTTTGCACCAGTTTAATTTGCCAGACACATGTAGGCTATATGGGATTAACTTGCAAACAAATAAATTGATATTTAAGCGATCTCTGATTTATTGTTTCAAAGTAATGATAAATCAAATTAGAACAGTTGTAGTCCAATGGAAGGTGGTAGCTAAAGGCTCAAATTGGATTTATTTATTTTTTTGTGCCATGGTTTTAAAGTGTTTAACATCACTCCAACTCAGTGAAGAGGTACTCAGAGCCTCATTTTTGTGGAAACCCATCTTGAATCTGTGCATGTCATGGAGGTGGATGGATCACACTTTCTGAGTAAAATGAGCTGTGGCATTGTTGTGCTGTTCATTAATCACAGGTCTGGTGTTGAATCGAGCAGAACACAGTGCTTCACATTCATACTTGAATTTGTCTTGCCTCCCCCACACCCTTCCCACATACCGTACAGTTCTTGCACAATCACGTTCTGTGCTAAATTAGGTTTGCACAAACACACACAGCCACTTATACCACTTACACCCACATGCAAAACAAAAAGAAAAAAAAGTTTATTTGCATACATTTTAGATTACCATGCAGTCACCCTTTTAAGACAACCTAAAAGCATATTTATATAGATTGTTGTTGTCGCCCATTGCTCTGAACTTCACAAAAAATGTTCACTAGCAATTGACTCCAAGTGGTCTGATCACTTTTGGCATGTGAGCTGGAGAGCAGCCATTTCACTTTATACTCATGCTACATATTTGACAATCAAATGCGCAGAAATGCACCAGTAGAGTTAAGAAAACTATACATATGAGCTTGGGTGAGAAAAGGAAAAACTGGAAAAAAGCAGGTGAAATTTACTTATCTGCCATATAAATGCAAGACTGTCTGTTGTCAAAACTTGTGAAGATACAAAATAGAACTTTTCTTACAATGTTCAGAGGAAATGATAAACGAGTGGTTTTCGTTCCCTTAGCTGCGACCAAGTGCCACAGTTTATGAACTTGCCAAGAACTTCAACCTGGAGATGTCCATGTTTGAGAGGCTTGTGAAGATGGGACTGCCTTATGTGAGACTCAACTACCAGGTTTGTGTTTCTGCTTATGTTATTATGATAATGATCAAGACAAAGACACCGTTGACACCATTTGACTTTAATGACACCAAGTTACAGTACGTTTGTCTGCATGTTGAGTGTTGTATATGCCTCGTTAGTTTATCTGTGTTTATCTTTTGTTCTTCAGCACCGAATGAGGCCAGACATTGCTCGTCTTCTGACCCCACATATCTACTCAGAGCTAGAAAACCATCCCTCTGTATTGGAGTATGAAAACATCAAGGTAGCTATTGCTTTTTCTCTCCTACATTGTTTTAATTCTGCTTGTACTTCTTGCCAGTGAGAGTGACTTTTTTTTCCCCTTCCCTGCATGTATTAAAATTAAATGCTGTCTAGACTATTGAGTACATTTTGAGGCTAGTTAGGGTCACAAATATAAGCTTAAAAATACCAAATCAATTAAATACTTGCTTGAAAAATTAGAATAACATGTAGTTTTTCATTCAATCTTACCAGGGCCTTAACACCAATTTATTCTTTGTGGAGCACAACCACCCCGAAGCAGAGATCAGGGATGGAAAAAGCCATCAGAACAGTCACGAGGCAAACTTTGTTGTGGCTCTTTGCCGCTACCTTCTCCTCCAAGGCTACAAACCAGAACAAATTACCATCCTCACAACCTACACTGGCCAGCTCCATTGTCTTCGCAAACTTATGCCCGCCAGCGACTTCTCAGGGGTCAAGGTGCATGTCGTGGACAAGTATCAGGGAGAGGAGAATGACATTGTTCTATTGTCTCTTGTACGTAGCAACCTGCAGGGTAAAGTTGGCTTTTTGAGCATTCCCAATCGTGTCTGTGTAGCCTTGTCACGTGCCAAGAAAGGTCTTTACTGCATTGGCAACAGTGGGATCCTGAGCAGGGTTGCATTGTGGAGCAACATTTTCCACACCTTGAGAGAGAAGGAACAGATGGGCAAAGCTCTGACCCTGTGCTGTCAGAACCATCCAGATCGACAGATACAGGCATCTTGTGTTGACGATTTTAAACAAGCGCCCGAGGGAGGCTGCATCCAGCCTTGCCAGTTTCGCTTGGATTGTGGCCATGTTTGTTCAAGAGTATGTCACCCATATGACTCAGAGCACAAGGAGTTTAAGTGTGGCAAGAGGTGCGAGAAGATTTTATGTGATCAGGGACACAGGTGCACACTTGTGTGCCATAAACAATGTCCAAAGAAATGTCCTGTGAGGGTTGAGAAGATCATACCTCAGTGTCAGCATACACAAATGATACCTTGTCACCAGGACCCAGAGACATTTACATGCCAGGAGCCTTGCCAGAAGCTGCTCAGATGTGGACATCAATGCGACTCAGTCTGTGGGGAACCGTGCAGCACCAAGTGCAAGGTGAAGGTCACCTTAGAACTGAAGTGTGGACACAACCAGAAAGGGGATTGCTATTACAAAACACAGACAGAGGAGCCTGAATGTAGGGCCCGGTGTGAGCACCTGCTAAAATGCGGCCATGTCTGTCCTGGTACCTGTGGTAGGTGTTTTCAGGGACGCTTCCACAACCGCTGTTCACACCGATGCGAGCGTCTTCTGGTTTGCTCTCACAAGTGCATTGAACCTTGTACTCGTGATTGCCCCCCTTGTCAGAGGCCTTGCGAAAACTGCTGTGTCCACAGTAAATGTATGAGGCCATGTGGGCAACCATGTGCGCCTTGTATTGAGCCATGTGCTTGGCAGTGCCCTCACCAACGCTGCAGTAAACTTTGCCATGAGCCATGCGATCGCCCACCGTGCACCCGACCCTGCATACAGACCCTGGCTTGTGGCCACCCTTGCATTGGTTTGTGTGGAGACAAATGTCCAAGCAAATGCCGCACGTGCCATCACGATGAGGTCACAGAGATCTTCTTTGGGACTGAAGATGAACCTGAGGCTTACTTCATTCAGCTGGAGGACTGTGGGCACATCATTGAATCTACAGCCATGGATCACTACATGGGGTTGGATGACCACAGCCAGGCAAATGAAGGAGAAGAGGTGGCTATAAAACTGAAAGAATGTCCCAAGTGTAAAACACCAATACGTAAGAATCTACGTTATGGATCACACATCAACCGCTGTCTGACTGAAATAGAGATGGTAAAGAAAAAGATAAATGGACAACAGCCCAACATTGAAGAGCAAAGAAAGACCCTTCAAAATCAGTGGAAGGAAAACCTTCAAATCTGTGAAGTATATCTAGAAGAGGAGTATATGCGAGTCCATCACAAACTGAAAGAAACATACCTCACTGCAAATGATCTGTGGGGGCTGGAAAACCAGATTGATTTCCTGACAAGACTTGCAAAGCTTCTGAAAACTGAAAAGCAAAACATGTTATTCAGGGATGGCTACATTTTTCGCCAGAGAGTCACACAGTTCTTGGATTGGCTCAAAAACCCTCACCAAAAATTCACAGACCAACAGGTGTTTGATCTGCAGAGAGAGCTATGTAGACTCAGCCTCATGGCTGAACTCTTTGCCCGTTGTCAAATGGCAGAGAACATGGGGAAAACTGAGCAGATGCAATCTGAGGTACAGGACATCAGAGATGTTTTGAAAATATCGGGCCAGTTCACTGAGCAAGATCAGCTAAGAGTGAAAGAAGCTCTGAAGACGCTGGATGAAAAGTTTCGAGTCAAAGGCCTTGGAATCAGTGACGAGGAAAGAAAGATGATCGTGTCAGCCATGAAAATGCCACAAGGACACTGGCATAAATGTCCTAATGGCCATGTCTATGTTATCACAGAGTGTGGGGGAGCTATGGAGAGACGACTTTGCCCTGATTGTAATGTTGCTATTGGTGGTGAACACCACACACTCGACAGTAGCAACCAAGTTGCCACAGAAATGGATGGGGCACTGCACTCTGCTTGGTCTGAGGCCAATAATCTCCTTAACTTTGATCGCCTTGACTTCTAAAGGCCATCACAGATAAGTCAGTTATTGCCCCGGCTTTTTAATACAAGGAAATGTCTGGCTTCAGGTCCTGTTTGTAATGACCACTTTAATTCATTCTGGACAAGTAGTGGCCTCTACTAAAGTCACTGAACGGTGTAATTTTAATATAGCTATCTGCTTAAAGAAATGGATAATGCAGAAAACTGTGCATGAGATCATATGCCTGATGAAATGTGCTTTTGAAATCTTTAGAATTCACTCACTATAGTAGTATTTTCAGTTATGTGTGTTACTTTTGCTCCATGCAATCATGAATTTCTGCTATAGTATACTATGCAATTTTTTAACATTAACTATTGTACAACAGTAGGTTATGATTTTGCTTTAAATATGCTTTGGTGCAGTAATGATTAAGATTTAGATGGTAGCTGATAATGCTTAAGTTAACAGCTTTATTTAGTTTCACTGTAACCTTTTGATATTCTTAGGAATGTTTTCAGAGAAAGCTGTCCTGTACCCTAACAGTAGGTGGCAGTAAAGTATCATAAGACAACACACCATATTTAGACGTTACCAGGCATGTTTGCTATTATGAGATTAAAATATACTTGGAACTATGAGCAAATCCTTGTCTTTATTTTACACACACTTATCACAACATTAGCAAATCCCTTGGGAAAGCAGCGTTTCCATGGAATTTATAAAGATGGAATTCTTCATTTATTCAGATAGATAGATAGAAATGTACAGAAACCTTGTAAAACATATCGAGGGTGACTTATTTTCAGAGTTTCAATTCTGTTGTAAAAATTCTTAGCTGCTGATTCATGAAAAAAGAGCTCACTGACGAGCATTTTTTCCTCTTTAAACATAAGCATTGTTTAAAGAGGTACATTAATGGCAAGAGTTAAAACATTTGTGCCTCTTAACAGGACATTATTGGCAGTGAAGCCAAAGAAACCACCCTGAAATAGCCTCCATTCCTCTTCACTATAGACGACTCTCAGTTGAAGAGTTATATTTTGGCGTCTCGTAACAGCTTGCATCACTTTATTGTATGATGAATGTGTCCCTGTCACAAATCCAGCTCCAATGCAAACTGTACGGTGTGGAAGCACAGAAATGTGCTGTTAGGGAAGTGTTAAAACTGAAAGAGTGACAAACTTTTAAAAATTTGCTCAGTTTTCAGTGGTTAAGAGAGTGCTGGACGAAAGGTGACACTGGAGGAAAGTGTAATATCCTACACGGTGTGCAGACTCATCTATCATGTCAGGTTTCCTTAAAATATGCAATTGTCAAGAGTTTCAACTTGTGTATTTCTGGAATAAAAAACCTATCTCTATAATTCCAATCCACAACATGTAGTTTGACTGCGGTCCATTTCCCGTGAAGTGAACTCATTGCAGACCATGTATGGTAAAGTATTTAAACATGACACACATATTCCACACTTTGAAATCACAAATATGGCAACGAATTAAATAGATTTCTATTGATACATATGCTGTTTGTGTATGATAATTAAGTTTCTAGATTTGATTAAAAACCATTGTTCCCGCATGCATGACAATGTGTCCATTTATGAGAGGACTTGAGTAGACAATAAGAAAGGTCATCATGTGTGAAAGGGTTTTCTCTTTTTCGATGGGGGGGGGGGGGTACTTTCAGTTGGTTGATATATGATTCTTTAAGCAGCTCACGTGTATATGTTTTCAATGGATCTTGCATATATATATATATATATATATTTGGCTCATATAAAGACTTGCCCACAGCAGTTGGTTGAAGTGAATAGTTTGAAAGATGGGCTTATATAGGATGTTGCAAAATAAGCTTCAATTTATGCCCATATTCGGATCTTTCAGAGTATTACCATTTGTTTAAATTGAAAAGGTGTGTTTTCTTTGACAACCACACGGAAGGCTATTGAAACTGCTGAATCTTCAAGGACACTTACTTAATGATGAACTCGAAAAGTCAGAGTTTGATATCTTTTTAACAATAGTTTGACAGTGGGAATGTAGGCAAGCAATAAGTTAAAGTAGTGTCTTGATTGAAAACAAAACGGAGGGAAATTAGGAGCACTTATAAAGAAAACTGACTTTGTACTCATGCTGTTCTTCAGTCATAGTGGAGTTTCTCGTTTTATCGTTTCTTATTAATATATCTTGTTTTCATTTTATCATATACCCATCGTCTTAAATGAAGCAAAATGAAAAATTGATGTAGTTTCTTGCTGCTTTTGATGGTATCATTTTCACTCCCTTTTATGTAAAAATCAGCCAGAGGTAAAAAAATTCTTAGTATTAATCTATTCCTGAGAAAAAGCACAGGTGTTCACATACACTGAATGAACTATTGGTATTATGCTGGCTTAGGGTAATGGGTTTGTATTATCAGAAAATTGCTCATTAATGTTCCCTTTGAGGGTTTTCATCTGCACAGCAGGCTGCAGCCGAAAGTTTCCACGTGACAGAAGCTGTGTGTGATGTAATGTCATACTGTCGAAGGAACACACAACAGCCTTCCTCTTTGCCAAAAGATCTAAAGCAAATTTACAAAAACATTTGCCTTTTTTATCATGCATTACCTTCAAGACTTTTCATGCGCTATGAGCCATGTCCCTTTGTTAAATTATAAATGAGAGGTTGTTTACATGGTAGTACTCCAGAGAAGTTGTCTTTTAACTTTATTACCGCACTGCATAATTGCGGCTTGCTTCTGCATGCAAATTAGTAGACGCATCTTACAAACTCACGGAATTTGCCAGACATTTTCCTTAGGTAACTGCACTTATTGCAATCTTCCTGGATCTTTACACCTCAAGATAAGCACTTTGAAGTCCATGACATCACACTCCTCTATATTTTCACCTCGTGCAGTGGGTTATATTTCACAAAGCTCTGAGCCCGTTTCACTCTCTTTTTAGGCAGCAAAAGTTTGTTCAACACCAGTTGTTATGAAAAAAAAAGAAAAAAGAACAATCTTTATTTCATTATAAATCTCAACTCTCCCACTAGCTGTCGTTTTCACCAAATTTTTCTACAACCTCTGGGGCGTAAGTCTCAAGTTGAGTATATCGCTGAGCTTTTTCTCTCAGTAACCCATGGAGACAGACTCACTTAGCCTCAACTGGCCTCCCATTCCTGCATGACCATCATTCCCACAGGTGCTTTGGGCTGTGTTAACATTCTGCTCATTTCCCACTGAATTTGACTGATCCTCATCAACTAGAATATAAACCCAAAGTAAACTGCAGAAATTGAGAAATTCACATAGAGCAAGCAGAGGCAAAGATAAAATCAAGGGGGAAATTGAGAGATTAGAATAAAGGGGGCTGTAGCAGACTGATTGACTGATCTGTTTTCAGGCCACCAGAGACTTCACTGATATAAGAAAGACCAGAGCCAGAGAGGGATCATATGGAGGGAAAATAGGTCTGATTTGATATAAGGTGAATAGAGTAGTTTGACTGATCCTACTCTCCACTGGACCAGCGAATGTGATGTGAAGGGAGAGATTCAAGCACACAAAAGCAAAGAAAAATCAATATCAAAAGAAAATCAAAGTAAATGGAGAATGTGAGTTTAAATGTAAATGGAGGTTAGAATAACCAGCTAAAAAACAACAAGAAGAGAATCAAGGTTAACATGTTTTTTTCTGGTTGTTAAATTCCACTCAATTATCCAACTTACCTTCAAAATTTTACAATCTCGTTTGTCCCTTAAGAATGATTTCATATGGAAGAACATCTTCGTGGAAGCATATGAAAAGTATCTAATCGACAGTAGTTGAAATTCAGATTTCAGCAACACCACCAAATCTGTGAATTTTTAAAGTGATTATATTAATTACTACTATATGCGTAATTCCTATTTAGTTTGAGTTGTTTTGTAGGAAAACATCTGAATCTTGAAAATCTTGAAAATGTCATTTTTAACTACTCTAATAATATCATATGAATTTTTTCCAATCTATTCATACACAGTAAACCTTCAATGATCTATATTGCAACCATGGAATTAAGTCTTAGAGTCTGGGAGAAGTTGGAAAGTTTGAAAGTTTCTGTGTGTCAGGCACACAACCTGTGGTTTTAATTGATGCTTAATTGCAGTGTGGGCAGTGCATTAATAACTTATTACCTTGGGCCTCTCTTGAGAAACTAACTCATTTGGTGTGTGTCATCACATCAAAACTTTGATTAAGGCTGTGGGAAAAGCACAGACCCTGATCATATTTTTGTTCACAATCCAGGCTGATTTAAATGTAAATTCATTTTTATTCCGGCTCCTCCCATTTTGACGGTGTCTTGGTAAATGAGGAGGGAGTGAGCAGAAGGGAAGAGAAAAATTCTGCCCAGGTAAGCATATTTAGTTTGTGAGGGTATGATTCTAAACTAATTTGAATAACTGTGTGAAAGCCAATTTGGTTTAATTGAGCTCTGCTCCTCTGAACACCTGTAACTAGATTAGTGACTGACATTAAGTTGTTTTGCTGCACTGGGCCTCCAAGTGCTGCTCTTGCCACTTCATAACTCTGGATTTGCCTCCAAATATTTAATACAAGGCCATATGTGCTTTGCAGAATATGCAATGAGCTTGGCTTAGTGTGGAGCTGCAGTGAAATATGGCCAAAAAAAGGAAAGATAATACCCAGGCTAATCCATTCTACTCTCCTGTGCCTGAGAGCTGTGACAAAGGTGGTTTATTACCATTACGATCAGTGTATGATTATCTGTATGTATTAGAGCATCTCACCATCGAGCAAAGCCCCAATATGCCATGACAGGACTAAAACAAACTATATGTTTCTGCTCCATCGAGGGAAAACATTAAGCAAAGATGCACTTCCCCTCAGTCACCACCCCAGTACCCCAGCTGAATTTGCCAGAGAAGTGGAATAGGTATTTGTGTGAGCACAAGCCGACACACACTGCTTCCCTCAGCTTTTTGTCAACCTGTGCATATCTATCATTTGTGAACTACTAAACTCATTGATCCACTCCTGTTTAGAGATATAGCACCACTGCAGACACCCTCTGCTTTTTTTTGTTTTACTGCCCAGCTGTAAAACATTTGTCATTTCACCTCTTTATGCCTGAATGTATGAAACAGAACTATATATCCATCGATAGGCAGTTAGTCCATTTTGAACAGGCATGTGTTCAACAACAGGGATGAGATAGTGGGAATGAAAGAATAGAGATATGCTGGGGGAAAAAATGGTTAGGAAACAGATGCCAGGTATTCTTTTTTGCGATTTTGAATGTATTATTATGTTATTATAAGTTGTTTGATATTGTTTACGATCCGTGTTCCTTATTAGCAATCATGAGTAAGCAAGCCAAATTGTTGCTGTTGCAAGAGAAAGGTCAGAACAGCTCAGTCAGAGTTTCAAAGTCTGCAACAATTGAACGAAGTTTAAGATTCATTGAAAATTAGGCTAAGCTTTTGCCTAAAACTAGTATTTATAGCTAAATCACAACAATGAACTTATTATCATATTACCATCTCCTGTTGCAGAGGGGGTACCATGCTGACTCTTGGTGGAAACAGAGCTTGTACTGTCTCCTTTACGACTGGCTGGTTTTGTAACACCTTCACAGATAATAAGCAAATTCTTGATTGTGTTTGTGTGTGCATCACTGTCTGTCCTGTAAACAGAAATTGATGCACAGAGTGGGGGAGTAGGGGGAGTCCAACAATATTTTTGGCTGAATTCCCTGAACAGAATAGTGTCAGGATCTGTGTTTTTGGACACCTTGTTCTCTCCTGTATTTTTGGTTTTCCCTGGTTAATTAGCCCCAGATGTTTTGAGTTCCCTTGATTACCCTCATGTGTATTTAAGTTCAGTTCTGTCCCTTGTTCCCTGTCGGATTATTCTGTCACGGAGTGTGGGTGAGTAGGATCCAAAAGCGACAGGAAACTCCTCGTTGTGGAAAAGGAATGTATTTTATTAATAATAATCCAAGGAAAAGGGAGCAAACATACACCGAACTGAGCCAGAGACCTACAATAATCCGACAGAGAACAAGGGACAGAACTGAACTTAAATACACATGAGGGTAATCAAGGGAACTCAAAACATCTGGGGCTAATTAACCAGGGAAAACCAAAAATACAGGAGAGAACAAGGTGTCCAAAAACACAGATCCTGACAAATAGTGACAGTGGCCATTTTTCATTGTTTAATAGACAATGATATTATCATCCACCAATGTATTCTCCCAATGTAGCTGATCAAAGGGGTATTTGAATTACCCAGTATCTTTGAATTCCATCAACACGTGATGCTTTCTCAGTGGACATTTTCTGACAGAATTGCAGTTTGACTCTCCACTAAATGCACCACTGAGTCACTTCAGACACTGGGCTTGGCAAACACGTGCATTCATATTCTCCAACTCTGTTTAACCTTAGTAAAGAGCAATGTACTAAACGTTCACATAGGACCTAATCCTGTTTGTCTGGCACTGACCTGATTATGACAAGGAATGTTGCCACCAGCAGATCATATCAATTTCTACTTTCAATGTGTGAGAAAGCTGACAAGTTTTCAAGGCTTGTGCCAAACTGACAAATAATGCTCTCTCATTCTGCAACTGATGTCAGAAATAATGCTAGAAGAGCTTTCTTTCTGTTCTAAGTTAATCATTCCTTTGTGTCGAATCAGTGATATACTCAATGTTCTTGAATTAGGTTTTTGGTATTTGGATCGAGTATCTTATCAAACATAAAAGTGTTCTTTGGCTGTGATAGGTGTTCTAGATGTGTATTGGATACCCTTAAGTATTCACCTGATCTCTGTGTTGGCATGAGAAGATATTACAAGAACTTTGATTGTGATGAATATAAAAAATATCTATGATTTAAAGCTTTAAGGATTTCTCATTCAGATTAATTCAGTTTCAGACTGGGTCATGGTCTCAAGAGAGAAAAGGAAAGGTGTGAAGAATAGGAAAAGTCAAGCTTTTGTGCCTACATATCAAGAATATATTGCAAAACTTACTCAAAATAAATGTGGCTTTGTCTCCACATCAAATCTGCAAGTGGCCTCCTGCTGAGTTTTTCTGAACTATGGTGACTCAGAAAGAGGAAACAACCACCCTGGCTGCTACTTTCCCAACAGGGAGAAGACACTATTGTGTTGTTCAAACTTTTATATTTTGCTGGGTTCGTTCATGTGTTTGTACTGTTGTGTCACCCTCATTTTAGTGGCTCACTGTGACAGATGCTAGAGTTGAGTTAACACCAAATTACATGATACTTTTACCTAATTAAGAATATGCTTAACATTGTACAAAACTACTTTTGTAAATAATCCAAAGCGACACATTCCCACTCTCGGTGCACTCCAGCTCCTGAGCTTGGAAAAACAGTGAATGGCTGCAGTTAAATTTCTCTTGAGCAACTTATGACCCTCAGACGCCTTTACTGGATTAGTATTTAAATCTTGTAAAGATTTAATGATGAGTTGAGGAATTCAAAACATTCTCCAATAAAAAATGCTTAACTAACGTTTTTCAAAAGCACTTTAAACACTTTCTTTACTGTTGAGTGTGAGGTCAACTAAATCCTCATCCTCTTGACAGAAACGGGTTTAGTGTGACAAGTATTTGAGAAGTAAATGTGTAAATTATCTAATGGACATTTTATAATTTACATCTACTGTTGGTCTGTGGTTGACGTTCAAGGACCTTCTGTCTTTCTGTTCCCTGGATAAGCGGAAATGATCTGTGCTTTGATCACAGTGTTAGCAGTAAGAATGAATTTGGGTAGTTGTCAAGGCAGAAATAGTTCCATTGTGCTGCAACAGCAAAACATGTGGGGAGAAGCTATTAATAAGCCCTCTGTCAGTGCTTTTAGTGAAAGAATTGCACCTACAGTGACAGGAACTAGGAATTCACCTCATCACTATTGCAGCACCCCCTGATGAGGCCTATATGACATACATTGGTCTTTACATGTTTGTTATACAGACAAATGATTATTTCTGTGGGCCTCATCCCAAATCTCAGGTGACTGAATCAAAAATTTGAATGAAAAAAAAGCCAAAAATGGTGCTTGAAAAATTTAACTCTTTTTTTTATATCTATATTTCTGCATAAGCATCACTTACTAATAACTAAAATGATGACTCTTATATCTACTAATAGATGGTTCATGCAAAACAGCTGCATAACTTTAATTTTAAAGGCAAGGCTTCCATGCAAGTGCGTATGCATGATGCATGCCAATCTAATTTATGCAATGACGTAGCCTATGAGTCACTCTGAGACAAACTACTGGAAGAGATGTCAGATTTGTTAGCTGTTGAATATTTCAACTCAAAAAAAGAAAAAGAAATGTCGATAATCTAAGTATTTTCTTTTTTTATTGAACTCAAACAAAAAGTCAGGTGCTTCATTTTAAGAGCACAGTTTGGTATGTTTTAAGATTTCAATTTTAATTGCAAAATTTTGAGGCTGAGAATGAAGGAAACGACAAAAAGGTCTTTGGGGAAGCATGGGCGAGGATTTCTGAAGAATTACTGTTAAGCTGCATTGGCAACAAGGCTTCTTTACCAAGCTTTACACATCCAGGGATGGAGCAGTCAAGGGGACCTTTCTGATATCCAACAAAAGCCTGTAAAAAATAAGAAGCCATTCTTTTCGGGACAATTTGACAAAGAGCGTTTGGTGACTCGACAGCGATAATATGCCCTGAGCAAAAAGAGAAAAAAAAGCACTTGTACTGTATAGTAATGAGATGGGTCCAGGGCATTGCAGGAAATGTGGAGATTTAGCTGAAAACTAAAGCTGACACTTTTGAACTACTTTCAATGACTCTGGATAAGAGCTGTGATGTGCATGACAGAGCCCTGTTACTTATCCTGACATATAAAATAATGAAAGACTATTAAACAACTGAGGGAAATGCCTCAAGGCAGTCAAAAGTGGCAATATGGAACCATATAAATGTACAATATAATGCACCTCTCAGTCACAATGATATGACAGTCACAGAAAGAAATATTGAAAATAAAATAGGCTGTGGAATTTTTTTAAATCTATTGAACTGACGTGGAATAACCCATACCTGTCCCCACTAGCAAAATTAGGCTCTCAGTATTTGTAGAAAGTCTTTTTTTAACTTTCAAAACTGCTCGGGAATTTTCTTCCTTACTCACTATTAATCTGACTCAACCTCTGTAAAAGTGGCTCTAAATTGGTAAACAACATCCCCATGGCTCACATATTTGGGATTTTGTCATGGTGTGATTAAACATTTTAGTAAAAAAAAAAAAAAAAAATTGAAATGGGAATCTATAATTAGAGGGACCGCACCATGGGCACTTGACCAACGATAGGTGGAAACAACTTAATTCCCGCTAACTTCCGCATTTAATCCCATCGGAAAATGTTCTTGCAATTTCAACACCTGTCATGAGCAGCTCCGGCTCATATATTGCTGATAATCATACGTGTCCCTGTCCCGGACCCAGTTCCTATGCTGACAATGAAGAAATAAATTCATAACTGTGGGTAGTCATGTAAACACAACACATTACATTTGGCACCGTGGGAACTGTAGCTAAGGGAGGAGAGTTTCATCTACCCATCCCTACCTCCCAATTTCACCTGTCAAAATGTCCTTGGGCAGTTTTAAGATCTCCAAATTGTCCCTGATGTGTTGTGAGTGTGTGCGAGAAAGAGGAAAAAGCACTGCATTGGCCAAAAAGCTGCATAAACTAATGCATAAATGCAGTCTATTTACAGTTTTGCAATAATAATTCCTATTCCCCTACCTTTAAAATGAAACAGTTTCTAGAAAATAGAAGACAGTTATTAAATATGCCAAGCCTAACTTTGAGGAAGCTGTGTACAGAGATCTCCAAAAAGAAAAGGCCTGCAAGGTAACACCGGTGGTGGCCTTTTTACGGCATTTTCTAGTTATTCAGCCACAAACAGTAATGATCTGTTGTTTTTAATATTTAGTTGCCATTTTCTTTTCTATTGTGCATGCATGGCACAATTTGACAGTGCATATTAAAGTGTACTCTAAATTGTATTATAAACAGAATGAGGTGTGTGTCAGCTATCCCTGTATAAAATCTGCACTGGCCTGCTCCTTTACTGTAAATTGAAATAGTCACACATAAGTTGGGCAAATAACTTGAATGTGTCAAAAAGTTGTGGAAGGTGGCTCCCATAGAACTGGTGGTAATTACACTTTGATGAGTACATTTGGCTGATACGTGCACTTCTTTTTTGCAATTATATCTGCTCGCCTAAGGCCGCACACACACACATTAACGTGCCTCTTGCCTCAACCAATCACTCAGCAAGAATTCAGATAGATTTAGGGGCACTGGCATCATCAGAGTTGCAGAAATGACTGAAAATGACTGAAATGACCTGCTTATACTTAGGGTTAATTGTGATGTGCTTATGAAAAGGGGGCGGATTTGTTTGAGTCCAGAAGGATCTGTGTAGAGAGTGAAGTGCTTTGTGTACCACCTGAAAGGTACAGCAATTTCTCTCATCTTAATTTTTCACTCAAAGGGAGGAAACCTTTTGATCCTTTGGCACAGCTGGATTTAAATCCTCACAAGAGGTTAAAATTCCTCCCTGAGTAATTATTTCAACAAACCATGAACAGCGTTGCTCATGACATGAAAGTGTCAACACACTTTCTCATAAACACCACATTTCCTGTAATGCAGTCACCTCAAACTGACAAGCATGAGCAGTACTTCTGAAAAGTGATGTTAACCTAACCGGCTGGCTGCTGTCTGTCCTGATTTACAAGTGCATCTAAGCTGTTTTCTCATGCAATGCGCATTAAAAACAATAGGATATGGGTCTTGCCCTCCAGCTTCCTGACAATTACAGCAGTTCAAGCTCCTCTGCGTATTAGTGTGTGTGTATCAGTGTATGTGTTGACTGAAAGAAAGAGCTTCTGCCTATCTCTCCCCCTCTATCTATCTATCTATCTATCTATCTATCTATCTATCTATCTATCTATCTATTCATCCATCCATCTGCAAATCCATCACGTTATTCTTAAACCAAGGCGGTAAATGAGTCACATCTGCCACAATGTTAAGCAATATTGCAAATAAAATTTTGCTGACTCAGCACAGAGACATTGTGGGGGAAAAAAAAAAGCAGCAGTGAAACAGATTATAAAGATCCTGTGCCCAGTCTGAGAGAGAAAGTTTTCCCTTTTATTTTTCATTTTTATTATTTGTCTGCTGAAAGTATAAATGCCAGGAGGATTAGAGAAATTACATAGGCTCTCATGTTTCCTGGCTGGTGCTTATCCTCCTTTCTGCTCATCTCTCTCCCTCCTCTTTTTCTCTCTTTTTATTTGCTGCTCCTTGCCCTCCTCTCTGTTTACCCACAGTTTTACCCACCCCAACATCCTTTTCTCTCTTCTTTGCCCGTCTCCATCAGTCTCTTGGTGTCCTCGCAGCCCTGCTGCCCTCTTCACCTCCCTCCCCAGTGACATAACCTGATTCTTGTTTCTCCATCTCCTCTCTTTATGGGAGTATGTCACTCTCACCACCCCACTGGCACTCCCTATACAGCTCATGCTGGATCAGCATGACTGGGTCTAGCCCCCATGGGTCCTGCTGGACAGCCAGTTCTCAGCCAAGAGAAGTGTCTTAAGAAGGCCCCCCCTTAATCCTTAAGATCTATTACAGATAGCAGGGCTGACACAGGCGACAGAGATTATAGGGGGCAGATACTGACTGTATTGATTGGCCCTCTCATCCCGAGGCCAGCCCAGCAGCTTGCTCGTGTAATAGCAAGCTATAATGAAATTCAGTCAGTACACCAGAGACAACAGCTCTAAATGCATAAAGACTGAAGTGAATTGTGGTACAGTGATGATAACATAGAGCCATACATGCAGGGCAAGGGACAGAGCCAGTGTGTCACTTTAACTGTGGTTAGGATCCCTGCTACAGCACCGTAAATATCTCTCTGTCCACAGTGGCCCACATTTGCTGAGAGGTAAAACAGCCACTCTGTGTTTGGACCCTTTGATGATTTTTTTTTTTCTTTTTGGTTAATGTGATGTCATGAACTTATGTTTTCCCTGTTTGTTAGGGATTTCATTTGGCAGTCAAATCAAATTGAAGCATAGTTTGTGGGGCCAAAAAAGGAAAACCAGCTGGACCACTCACTCTGAAGTCAATTACCAGGGGTTGCCAGGCCATATTAATTTAATGCTTATCGCTAAAAAAGAGAAGAGCCAGACTTTTTCACTTCTGGTCTTTTATAAAAATTGGAAGTGTAATATTGTTTGAAACTTTGATATTAGGATCAGTAAGAAACTGACGTGAGATGCAATTTGAAATATAGATCGATGATGGTGATGTAAAGATGGGAGCCTTGATCATAACACAAGAACATACATTTCTTGCTTGATTGCAATTTTATCGCCAAGGAAAGACTGGAAATAATTGACAGAGCAGATTTCAAAGTTGTTTAGAAACTACAAACATTTTCATTTGTTGGACGGATGTTACCTAAAAGCAATTCCAAGATATTATTTTAGTGTCATTTAAACAAAAATCCAAGCTCAACCAAGAAAACAAAATGAATCAACAAAAATGACATATCATAATATATATCATTATATATAAATAAACATATTATTGGCAGTCAAAAAAGATGCAAGAGGCCATTTTATAGTGTAGGATGCAGTGAGAAGCTTTTGTTAAAAACAAATGTGCAATAACAGAGAGAGAGAGAGACTCTTCCCCGGTATGACCAACTTGGGTCATATAGTCACATCTTCAGACATGAAGAAGAAGGTTGGGTTGTAAAAAATAATGTATTTTAGCCTGTACCATGATCCCTTTCCAACCTTTACAAAGTAGTTTTAATTTGTAAGCCCATCCAGGTGATGCTATTGCCTAAATGCAACCAGGTAACACCTACATTTTTTTGTTATGGTTATTCTTACATTTAACAGCAATGTTGGCAGCCAGCAAGTTGTTTATGTATTTAGCGGATGCTTTTATCCAAAGCGACTTACAATTGAAAAAGTTGTAACAGTTGTCACATGTTGGTATTGGGCTTGCATCGTGACAACATGAATGATTGAAGGCTATGTGTGTACATTCTTGTACATTCTTCTGTGAACTAATACATAATTGATGTTCAAACCGTACATATTCTCATATGTGCCATACACCCGATTTAGTGTTATCACAGGCATAATCACAGGAGTCTAGTTACTGTACATTATAATATTATAATGACGTTTATACTAAAAGTCTTAATTCAGTGCCAAACAATAATTTCAAAATGTTGAGAACCACTGAAGAGAATGAGTATTACAACTAGAATACCTGGCACAGACAAAGCTTGGCACAGCTGGCCCTGATTCGACTTGTTTCAGTCTCTTTCCCACTCACCTCTCCTCCTTCTTTGGCTTGGAAAGAGTAGCAGTCTCCCTGTCCCTTGGGTTTACCAAGATGCAATGGATTGCCAACAACACACTACAGCTACAAGGCCTCTGCTAATCACACTATTGATCCTGTAATTCCTCCTATTTGAAACTCTTTAGCTCAGTGGGCGTTATCAATGAATAAAGTCTAAGCCTGCATTTCTTCCCTTGTTCACTGAGGCACCTGGTGACTCTGGGGAGGTGACTTAGACCTGAGCGACTTCCTCAGATCACAGCCTTGCTCCCTCTTTAGTATTCAGCTGCCACAGACTCCACAGGAAAGTCTGTCACGTTGAGAACAAACACAAATGAATAATGGCTGATCGACCTCCCTCGCTTTGACTGCATCTTTGTGGAAGTGCATTGTGTTGTGCAATGTTGTGTTATTTGGTGGTTGGTGTGCAAGCAAAGATTGTCACAGAGAAAAAAACTGGGATACAAGAGAGGAGAAGCCTTGGAATGTGAACTCATAGGGAATATCAATCGGCAGAATAATGGGCTGGTTTTCAAGAAGGTTTTGGTCCATTGCATGTCATTTCAGATGCTGCACCTTTTATATAAAAACACATACACATATCCAATAACCCAAGCAGCTATCTTAAGATTACACGGTTTCCCAAAGTAATTAGTTTTTCATCCTATAGGTATATTAGTATATTAGATTAATAGTGACCCACCCTCTTGACAATAATTATGCTTAACTAGGAAAAAAGAAACTTGGCAATACATGCTATTCCTTGAAAAATTCAGGCTGAATGATATTTAAATCTGTACACTATACACATTTAATGTATATTCGTTTCTGCATTATAAATGACCCTTGCACTGTAAAACTGTGAGAATAATTTGAAGTCTCCGAGTCATAATACAATGTTTTCTTAGCCTTTAAATTAGACAAACAGTGGTATAGTGACAGTGAAGGAGGATACATGGGAAGAAAATATATACAGCCATAAGAGATGCCAAATCACTTAACATCTTTCACATTACTTTCCTTGACTTGATGTACTGTAGTTCTAAGGGCAGCCATTGTAGGAGGAGAGTGATATGAAGAGGAGGGGAATGAGTAAAAAAAAAAAGGTGAAATAAAGTGGCATGTAGATAGTCGGAGACAGCAGAGATTGATCTGAGGATTAAGGGAATAAGACTGACTGTGAAGAAAAAAAAAACTTGATTTGCATATAGTTTTTAAATGGATTTACAGCTGAAAAGACTGATAGATTTGGAGAGCGTCTTGGTGGTTAAGGGACTACGTAGGTGAACTCTATGTTATGTTGATGCCAGGATAAAAGTCATACATGATCTGGGCTAAAACTATAGGCAGAAAAGAGCACATGAAGTAATTCAATTTGGAATGGTATAGCAGGGAATCAGTTAAACCAGAAATATTTACTTTTGGATTCCCTTTCATTTCAGAAGTAAGGGCCCAAAAATGTCTGTGGATACATGATAGCTGGATGTGAAAAAAAGATAGAGGAGAAAACATGGCATGGCAGGTATCTTACCTTCTAGACTTGTTCTTGTTTTTCACTTTGGATTTAAAGTTATTAGCTTTGTTCATGCTTTTTACTGGTTGTGACAACTTTTAGCTCACAAACAACTAATAGATTTGAGACATGGACATCAAAAGTGTTTAAACGGTTTGTACTTTGCAAAAGAGACATGCTAAATGTTTTTTTTACTGTGGCCATAAGCCATGAAATTGACTCCACATGTTATCTTTACATGAACCAATGGTCAAGCTATAGTTAGCGTTTGAACTGGTTATTTAAATGGAACACAGTCCTTGTCCCAGCATACATGCACAGGTTATTGTTATTGACCTATGTATGTCTGACGCCAGGACACTGTGGCACAGACTTTAAATTACAGGTATGGTAATTTTGTCAGATGAGGCTGCGGTTATGAAATTAGGATTTCATTAGAGCATAGTGACAGTCTGAAAATGCTTTAAGAGACCACAAGTTGACATGCAGTCTTAGTGGGATGCTTTCCGGTCACAATCTTTAACACATTTAACCGTTTCATCAAATAAACAGAAAATCATGTGAATGAGAGGTGCTTTATTGGAATTTCAGCTGTATCAATTAGCATATGTGGCAGTTTTTATGAAAATATGCAAAAAATATAGAACACAAGAGCATGTGGGGAACACCAAGGCCCATTCGAGGGTCATTGAACACATACATGTACAATAATGTTGTATTCCCCAGCCGGGATTCAAACCAGCTGCTGTGAAGCGACGGCACTAGCCCCCACACCACAGCGCGGCCCCTTTTCTAATATGATACTTTGAAATGCCAATAAAAACTTCTGGTGAAAGTATAAGTGGTAATTCGAGTTAAAAGAGAAAAGGGTTTCAAACTAAAATTTTAGGACTGATCGTTTAGGAAATTAAAAATGGGTAACAGAGGGTAAAATAATTAAAGAAACCTCAATGGAGAAAGCGAGTTGCATTTTTTTTTTTGTTGATTTTGATCAGGTTTAGGCATTTGGACCATTTTTGTGACAGCAAGGCAATGCAGTCACACCTGTTTCACAACATCATGGAAATTTGGACCTTATTTCATGAATCTATGCCAAATCAAGTAGAACAGTTTATTGTGTTGTTTTGAAAGTGTGATACTGACAGACTGGAATTGCATGACAATAATCTCTCGCTTCTTAACCAAGCGTCCAGCTCAGCTATCGTTAGTTCTGAAAACTCACATGGACCCCTGGATGATGAGGGTTTGCAATTGTTCTGTCTCTCACTGTGATTTTTGTGCTGCCTCCTTTTCATTATGGTCCAAAGAAATAATACCACTCAACAAACCCTAACTGCTCATCCCTTCATTTGCTCTCATCATTATCAAAAGTAGTGATTGTGCTGCTTGTGACCACCCTCCCTTTCTTGCACTAAACTCCTCTTACCTTGTTATAAGAGGCACTTTTTGCACTCAACCAAAGGCCATTAAAGTTGCCCAACAGCAATAAGCCTTTGTCTGTGTGACCAAACAGTTGATGCTTGATAAGCGTAATCCTGGCCTGTGTTGTAGCCCCCTGAATAGTGCTGTGTGGGCTGTGAGGCCCTTCAAACAGCAGCTAGTACTAAATTGCTCACTCTTGCTTGCCTTTTGTCTTTAGATTTGTGAAACACTTTGAGCGGCATTGCAGTTCTGAGGGCAGAGGCCTCTGTAGGTTAGAGTGTACTGAGGAGTGTATTTTGCAGCTGAACTTACCACATCAGGACATGAACCGGTTCAAATTGATCTGTTCATAGCAAACATCAAATACATTTTTCCTTAATTATTTACATGTTAAAAAATGGGTTCATTAAGCTCAAAGTTTCATTATGGCACACAACTTTAAATTTGTGAAAGGGTGACATTTCTTCAGCAAAATTACCACAGCCCATAGCTTTGTGTTGAAGATAGTCTTACAATAGTTGTCAGTGACTCTTTATTCTTTGAATTTTGATGTGTAAACAAATCTGTCACTGTTTTATCCCCCTAGCAAGACTATGGTCACCGACGTCCAGCTAGCTTTGGTCACAATCCCATTAATCGCATTAGCACTCAAAGGGGGAGCAGCCAAGTTGGATTAATTGGCCTGCACTATGCAAAGCAGGCACAATGTAGCAGGAATTCAATACCAAGGAGTGGTGATTAGTGATTACAAAAACATTTCCCTGCTCGCCCAAAGTTTAGCAAGAAATGATCTCATCGTAAGTGTTATCATCTTTTAGTTACTCTTTTGCTTAAGTATGAATCAACTATGCACGGTTTAAAATGGCCTACATGTCAGTTCCTTGTGTTTCTCTCTGAAATGTCATAGGACATCAGCATTTTGTACCATCACTCACTTCCTATTACTGCAGACTTAAGCATAGCTAATACGTCCACATGCCCCCTCTAGGCTCCCATACATCAGGTTTCGATCTACAGGAAAGGTTCAGGAAGGAGGGACCATTCATTATTGAAATTTTAAAGGGGTGGGTGAGGTAGGGATTTTCATAAGGCATATTTTTTTTCTGACTGCAGAAAGAGATATCAATGACAGGTGAATGTGGCTGTAAATGATCCAACAGGCAAACCAAAAGAATTGTTATGTGCATATGTAGAACTGAATGTGGACACCTTTGATAGGAAAATCCATTCATACATTTTCTGTAGCAGCTTCACCCAAGTCAGTGGGAGACTGAAGCTTATCCCGGCTAGAGGTAGATAAATTAAAATGAAGATATATGTATTTAAAATCCTACATACTTACCCAAATATGTGTCTTGTGAAATGCAAATTCACATATTCAGCTGTAAGATAAAAACTGTGAATAAATGTTTGATAACTTTTTTCTCAAAAGTCGAAGAGGTTGCATTTTTTTTGTTGTCAAAGTAAATTAAACAAATATGCTAAAATGCTTAACGGGATAGTTCGCCTCTTTTGACATGAAGCTGTATGACATCCCATACTAGCAATATCGTTTATGAACATTTTCTTACCCCCCACTGCGTGCTGTGAGTCGAGTTCCGGCCTCGTTTTGGCGTTGACGAAGGTAGTCCGGCTAGTTGGCTGGGGGAACAAAAACAATATGCGTTCATAAAACAATATCTCTCTCCCTTCGTATCCCTTCGTGCTGTGTAGACCGTGCAGACCGAAGTGCAGACCGAGCAGTCCCCTGCTTCCGAGCAGTCCCCTGCTTCCGAGCAGTAAACACCGTAACAGGCGCAGCTGTCGGCAGGTGGCAGCACGTTATTTTTTTGAGCAAAATCTAGCTTTTGAAATATAGGGATTTTATGCCATTCTTTGTCACCTGTTCCAGTGATATTTATACTTCAGTGGTGTAGAATACAGAAAAAAAAAATCAAGTAAAAATTTTGTTAAACAAAATTAAAATACTAGAACCACTTATGAACCAGTGGACCAGATATTTTTGCTCAGGGGTCAAAGGAGTTTGACCATCCAGTCCACATGTGTTTTGGGCTGTGCTGTGGGAGTACAGGGTATTGGAGAAGCTGTTATGGGCATCCTCGGTGCCAACATGAGTTTGTTTACCATGCGTGTTGGACTCCACGAGGCAGCTCATTGTCACATATCCAGTTTGTGGTGTTCCTGGACAGGATCTTGAGGCAGTCGAGGGGAGGAAGGTGTCTGAATTGCATCTCTGCTCCTTGCGAATGATGTGGTTATTTTGGCCTCTTTAAGCCATAACCCCATTGTTATACTTCAGTACCCTACACACAATGGGCCTCATGCAAGAACATTTTTGTATTTTTATTCTAAATTTCTTTCACTTTTTTCGTAAGAAGATCTCGTACAAACACGCCACGTCAGATTCAACAAACGCTCTTAACTTCGGAAAAAGTGTGTAAACGACCTGCGTAAATGATGAATCCCACTCGTGCGTATCTAAGTTCACTTGCACGAGGATAGTAGATTTGCATACTCCACGCCCTAAATTATACCATATAAGGCTGTGCTTCCTCGCTCCTGTGCCAGGAAGTGTTGAGCGTTGAGTCATGAGAATGGCATCAAGGCGCAAAAAGAACAACTTTACGGTCTCTGAGTCCAAAAAGGAAAATCTGTCTTTTTTAGCAGTGTCAGCAGTGGAATTTACGGGACCTGCTAAAGCGAAGAAATGGGACGCAATTACGAGTGCTGTTAATACCATGTCACCGAAATAAAAAAATAAATGGTTTGATATGAAAATGGCTTAAAAAAAACGTCTCGCCCTGGCCAGGCGCTCGATGACTGCAACTAAAGCCGTGCAATCAGTTGTTGCCTCATCATGATGGCTCTTTGATGGGGTGGTCCATGAGGGGGGTCTTCTGGCACCACACCTTCTGGTCTGCCTGGGCTGGTTCAGGTGGAGAACCTCGTTCATGGCAATATTGCGCCATGAACGAGGTATCGAGACACACCCACCTGGCCTTCAGCTCAGTGCGCTCCACGACAGCACGGGTGTTTTGATGCGTATGTGTCTCGTGCTCCGATTATGATTGGCAGTCCAGCCACGGCATGAAAGTCCCTCTTAATTTGTACTTGTTGGACAGCGGTGTGTGGGAATTTGATGTACCATGGGTGATAAACTGATGAGAGTTTTGATGACCAAGGGGAGCGCACGACTCACAGAGGACTGGGACACACCCGATCTGTCTCCAATCTCCCTCTGAAAGGTTCCAGTGGCCAAAAATCCAAGGGTGGTGAAGACCTGGGCGTGTGGTGGAATTGGGTTTGATCAGCGTGTTTCTCTCTGGAGTTGTGGCAGCAAGCTGCATATTTGTAGCAGCACAGTCCTTGGGAATTTTAATCGCGATGTCAGCCATTCGTCTGTCTCCACACGGTCTCTTCCAAGAGCCTGACGCGCTAAGGCATCCAAAAGTAGCAAGACAGCCGCTGGTTACGCTTCCCATTGACCTTGTTATATACAGATTCAAATGAACCTTCAATTATTGCATAATTTAAGTAAAACAGAATAATGTCAGCATAATTATGGGATATAATGTATATATTTATTTATGTTTTCTTCAAAGTAATTAAATATACAATCCATTAGTCAAGCAAACTTGATTGGAATAAGAGCGGACGTTTTTACAAAACTTCTACGACAGGTCTGGATCACTCGTAAATTCTGTTTGTACCTGAAAGAAAACGTAAAATACGAAAAGATTAGTGAATGCGCAAATTCTCTTAAATCACTCGTACGCACGACTTAAGAACAAATCTGTGCGTACGAACGGTTCTTGCATGAGGCCCAATGTCTCTGCAGTGACACAATGTGGCTAACCTGGTCTAACTAAACCACTATTTCTATTCTAGTGTTAGGTTACTGTAAAGTGTATTTAGGAATGCCAGCACAATGCCAGCACAAGTTTGGTGTCATAGGGGCTACATGTGTGGAATAAGTGTGCTCACACCACTCTCAGAAATGACAGCTCACCTTTATTTATTTACCACTCTTTGACCAAAGCAATATATCCGTGTGGAGAGTATTTAGCCAGGTCTTCCGTGTGACGAAAATCACTTGGGTTGTTCCCAGTGTTAATTTCGTCAGCTTTTTTTAATTTAGTCTTAGTCACAATGTCGAAAATCAATTTTAGTCTTAGTCAAATTTTAGTCATTTTAGTCAACACTGTACAGAACTTCTCCACACACTGCTTCTCTTTTTAACATATATTACACTGTACAGAATAAAAAACTTCTCCAAACACTGATTCTCTTTTTTACATATATCACACTGTACAGAATAAAAAACTTCTCCACACACACACACCGCCACACACACACACACACACACACATATTAGCTAGTTACCGGTAGGTTGATCATGACTGGCTTTACTACTATACCCAATCAATTTCAACACCACGTGCATCTAAGTTCGACTACCTTTGGGTCAGTTTTTGCCACTCTCATAGTAGCTAGCTCTGGTCTGGCGAATCTACTACCATATTTTACTCGCCAAAATATTCTGATCAACACAACACAGGCAGATGTGTATTTGTCATTATCCCACTGTCCGAACACACTACGCTAACTGTTATGATTCTGACACACTTCTGATCATGTTAACGTTGAGTGCTGTTCACCATGCTTGTCGGAAAATAACCAATTCAATATAATGATCAGTCATGACCAATGTTTCCAAAAGCTTCTGTGCGTAAAAGCATCTCTCTCCAATTGTTTTGAAATGGGCGACAAATAACACCCTCAGCGTGACGCTGTCAGAGCTAGTTAGCTAACTAATGTTCTGTGGGACAGGCGCCGTGCAGGGACAAACAGGGCAACAGCGCGTAATCTTCTATGAATTACATTTTTTAATGTCCATTCGTCCATGGCTTGTAAATTTTGTCTTGTCTTAGTCTCGTTTGCGAAAATCATTTTCTATTCTCGTCATATTTTTATTTTCTGGAAGCAATTTTGTGCGTCATCGTCACGGGAAAAAGGGGCGTTAATGAAATATTTTCGTCATTGTCCTGGTTGATGAAATTAACACTGGTTGTTCCTTGTCCCTCCTGCCATAATATCCACTGAACACTCATATGCTTCAACAGACTTGTGATGGCTTCGAGACACAATACCACTAAAAAAATAAATCAATGAAAAATCCGCTCATCAGTTTTGATCAGCAAGCCATGTGCAAATTGTTAATGTGCAAAAATGAAACCAACTGCACAGGCAAAAAACATATGCAATTTGCCTAAATTAAAGGGAAATTTTAGCAGATAAAAAAAACACTTGATCAAATGGAAAACTATCTTTTACTGCTATAGTAATATTGTTTACGTAGGTCCATAACAAGGCACATTATGTGTATGCTGTCATACAGTTGTAATGTAATTGTGCTATACTGTGTACTATATATACTATAAGGACTTATTTAAACTACAAATGCTAAATACACAAATATGCTGCACTTGTTGTTCATGTGATACCAGGTAACTGAAGATATTCTATAAATGCTGCACTTATTCCCACTGAACAAATGTCTCTGTCCAATTAAATTGCAGGCTGTGTGACTTAATCATGAGTGAAAAATCTTTACTCAATACACGGGCAGTGCAGCTTTACAGGTTTGAGGCTGGATCAGTCCTCTTATTCATTGGAAAAATTAAACATCATAAATACGACAGCAAAGCCTTGTTTTTCCAATACTAATTGTGCACTGATATTTTTGAGTGTATGGGATTTTCAGAGAATCTTTACTCACAGCATCTAAACATTTTAACCTGAAGTCACCGATGTGATTTGCATCATCCTTTCCTCTAGTGCCTGTTCTCTCTAAGGTGTTGCTTGCTAAATTAGAATTTCTAAAAACAATGTCATGGATACAGTGTCTCAGGGTGTTGAGTCTCAGATGGTTGCATTCAGGAGCAATAAAAAGTGAATCTTACCTAAATCACTCAGATATATTACAGCATAAACTCAAATCCACTCACCACAGCTTATTTCTTAGCAATTTAAAGCTCTTTATCTTATCGGTGATGTAACCAATTTACCAAACATGAACAGGATGGAGTTGGGCTCTAGCTTGTTTGTCATTTGGGCTTTAAATGTAACCTCAATTTTTGTTTATTCACTGTTTTAATTCACAGAAAAAATCATTTGAGGGGTAGGAGTACATAAACAAATATTAGATTATATGTTGAAAAAGGGTGATAAGGGCTGATCAGATCTGATCAGGGATAAATGTAACCATATTCACATATACAGCTTGCAATGGTCTAGAGTGAGGACCATCTGTCCATAAACCAGCTGTCACTTGCAGCTGTTTCAACAGTTGATAGTGACAATGCAGAGCTTAGAACGATCAACAGCCTCACAGTGTGTAGACGCACTTTATTCCCAGTAAACCAATAGCCGCTTTCGGACAGACCGTTCTAAGAACGCAGTTATCAGAACTGTCCTACTCGAATTTCGTTCTGATAACTGTCCTTCTGTTTCAGTCTGCATTCGCACATGAATCGGGACCTAATAGGGACTGATGCGCCGTGCGCAGCCGTCTGCGTCAGTGACGTGTTAGCCGTTAGCCGTTTAGCGCCACATTCAACAACATAACAAAAGTAAGGACAGAAGAAAAAACACCACAAAGAAGCTAATATGGAGAGCGGGGAGGCCACCGTGTTCGTGGTCTGCATGATGGTGATATTAATCATGGACGATCACATCAGGCGTCTAATATCGAGGCTGGAAGAGCTCACAGTAGGGTGACCAGATGTCCCGAAAAATTCGGGACAGTCCCGAATTCTAAGCTTTTGTCCCGAATCCCGAATCTGGCTGTACTTGTCCCGAAAATTAAACTTATGCCAAATAATTACTTTTTAACCCCAGGTAAAGTACACATCTCAAACTAATGCCGTCTGTGCCACCTAGAGGCTGCTTGCTTGCGCAGCCCCAAATGTTAAGTGGCTGCGTGCTGCCCCGGCTACAATGTATCTATTTTGTTATCTTTAGGACATTCTAATTCCATTCCATTGCAACAGTAAGCGCGAACAATGACCGGTGCGAAAATTCACTTTCACTGACACACAATAGCTAGTGAAATGGCAGACGAAGAGCCACACCACCAAGCAAAAAAACAAAAGCGACAATGCAGGTACAGGAAGGAATGGGAGGGCAAATATTCATGGCTTACAAAGGCATTGACGGATGAATTTAAGGCGTTCTGTAAAGTGTGCAGGAAGGAGTTTGGCGTTTCCCACGGAGGAGAATCTGATGTTATAATGCGTTTTGATGTTTTGTACGTTCAGTTCGTCATGTTAAAAGTTAAAGTTAATTTTAACTTTCATGTTAATTTTATGAACCCCGGAATTTTGAACTGTGTACGTTATACAAATACACTGGAACTTGCCATGATATTACCGGAGTGTGCGTCTTTTATTGCAATTATACCCAATCTACACTAGAACACCGACGACAAAGCATTTTATTACTGTTCATTTAAGTCAGCCCACCCGCACGCGCGCGTGTGCATGCGCGCGCCCCGTCCCGAATTTCAGCCAACCTCATCTGGTCACCCTAGCTCACAGAGAGAGTCAGGAGATACTTTTTCATTTCATGAAGGAAGAAAGGAGAGCAGAGCGCTGCAGACAAAGGAGACAACGTGTAAGTTTAACTTATTAAACACCCGCCGGTTGTGTCTGTGTCCTATGAGGAAACACTTCAGCCGTGATAGCATGACATGGGGCGTAGCTACTGACCACCACACACCTCCGTCAGATGCGTTCTATAGAACCATGAAAAAACCCGACCTCGGAGAAGGAGCTAAATAGTTATAGGAACTGAGGGAGATAGCCCCGAGTTCCTGTATGTCCGAACATGGGAGAAAACGGCCCCGCGGATTAAAGGTTATAGGAACTGCCAAAGGTTCCTACAGTCCGAAAGCGGCTATTGATCATTTGTCCACTTGAGTCAGAAATGCTTTAATGTTCAACAAAATGTTCACTTTCAAATGATCAACTTCAGGCCTCTGTTAGTCCAGCGGACCATAAAGATGTGAACGAGATGTAACACAATATCTGCCACACAACAAATGCTGCAATTTAAAATGCCCCACAATGTATATTTATTTCAAATGAATGGCCTTCAATGTACCTTATACAGTGAGTTGTAGAGAATAAAATATATATTCATAAATATTTATAATGTAAAAAATGCTTCATCTAAACAAATAACTCAGAATTTATTTTGTCATTGAAAAAGCTTAATTTTTTTTTTCTCGGCTTGAGACATGCATTATCTCTTAGCTGTAACTTTCCCCACTTTGGTCCAGACATTTGGTTCTCAACTGTTCAACCTTTAGGACATAGATCTCTTTGAGATCAAGCTTTAGGAATCACAATAGAACAATGAAATAGGAAGTAAAAAATACTTTTCTGTAACTTAAAAGTCAGACTTGCATCTTTTCAAGTCTCACTTGAAAAGGTAGACTAACTTTTCTCAAATATAATTCAAGAATCTAGATATCATTGTAGTTATTGCTGTATAAGGACCTATGTGGCATTGCGTAATGTAATGTGTTCAATTGCACTTTAAATGGCGCATCATCTTAGGGTTGACATAAGATTATTATACATTAGACATTAGGTCTTCCTCAGTAATACCTAATGTGATAATTGGGATTTAAAAAAAAAATTTGTATGTTATAAGAGCCTAAAAGTCAGGGGTGAGTAAGAAAAGTAACTCAAGAGGTTTTGCTCAATGTTTCATTTGTTTCTCTGCTTTGTCAACCACGTAGACCAGATCTGAGAGGCCACTAACTCAAAGATAGGTTGAACTGCAGGGGGATTTTGATTGCCTGGGTGGTGATGTTCCTTTTTCGTGTAATACTTATAGATAATGCTCATGGTAGCATTATGCAAAAACTGGGGAAGTCAATGCATCTTTTTCCAAGAACATGAGAGCTTGACTGGCTGACTCTCAACGGGATGTTTCTCATACAAAAAAAGGAATTTGTACCTGATGCTCCTCTTCCCGTTTCTTATTTCATCAAACCCATTCTGTGCTTTGGTGAGACAGTTCCAGGCCCGCCGCTCCGCATACGCAGAGTACGCAGAGCGCGTAGGGCCCCAAGTACCTGGCGGGGGCCCCCAAAATTAAGGTTGTTAAAAAAAATTCATGATAGTTATTATATTATTACATTAAAGAAATTATATAAATTAGTTATGAACAGGCCCAGCGTTGTTTTTCTTAATTGTGTGCCCTTTTACTCAATTCGGGCAAATTAGATGTGTTTACCTTATCTATACCCCCCTGGTACAGTCAAAGGTAAGGCATGTGTTGGGTGATGTGGGCTGGATAGCTGGAGGTGGGACGTTTTTTTGTGTTTATTTGTCCTGCGAGCTAGCCTCGGATAAATGTTATGTAGCTGGCTGGGATTTGTTCGTCATAAACTCGGCTTCAGTGTTTGCCTCATGAAAGTTTGCTTATATAAGATGAGTATGACAGTCAGTCCTGCCATGGGAATGACTGACTGACTCCAGTTTATTCAGATTCTAGCAGGGAGGGAGGCATGTTGTTGTCCTGCTCTGTCATTGTTCAGTGGAAGTTTTCTCTCAGGTCTTTGACACGATTTTGGCATTACTTAGGATTCATTTACTAAGTTTGGTGTGTTATTTATAGGCCTCTAATTAGAAGTGTTATACTGTTAGTTTTTTAAGTAATATACAAATATTTTTTTAAATTCTTAGATTGTTTTTAAAGTGTTTATAATTGTATAAACATTTTTTTTTGCTTTATTATGTCTGCTACTGGATGCTTGAATTTCCTTCGGGATCAATAAAGTATCTATCTATCTACTTTGTAATTGGGTACAATCTTTAAAGGGACGCAGTACATTACAGTTTAATATTTAAAAAAAACTCAAAATCTTTTATTTATTGTTTTCTTTGTATTATATATTCTTATTAGTTTAACTTGCCTGAGTGGTTCAACTTAAGATGTTTAATTTAAACTCTAGCCTGTTTTGCTCATAAAGTGTAATAGATCTTAGTGTTCCATCTGAGTGGTTAGGAATCTCTTCATTGTTGTTTGACAAACTAGGGGCCCCCAAACGGTATCTTGCTTAGGGCCCCCACAAAGCTAGAAACGGCCCTGGACAGTTCCCTTCCCTTCCCTTTTTTTTTTTTCGGTTCCTCATGACATCATTTGAGCCTGTTAAGAATATATTTCAGACCATGATTTGATCACTTTTATGGCCTTGACCACACAGTCTTTTAAAATGTTCAACTTTTTTGTACCCCTCCTTTGCATACATTTAATTTGTCTAACTTTTTAAACTTGTCCATGAGATTAGCAACTCGTACAAGCCACACATCATCACTAAATAAATTGAAAAGAGCACCATCCCCTAAATTCAATGCTCTAACTTTGTAAAAATGTAACAATACCTTGAACCTTAAAGATGAACTGAAACGAATGTTCATCTATCATTCAAATGAAATTTTTGTCTTTTTCTAAAACCATCAATCCAACTTGAACTAAATTTTCCAGGCATAACTTGTTAAAACGGCCATTTAAAAGTGTGAATTATGTGGCCTTTGGTGCGAAATTGGCCACGTGACCGTGACGTCATAGGGTTGACTCCCTTATTTGCTAGTATGGCTGGCTGCGAAAACAACATACATTTGATGGACCTATATCTCATAAAGGAACCAAAATTCTGATACAAACATCAGCAGGTCGAAAGAACACACCTCTAACATTATGTGGAAAAACTTTCGTTGAATTTAAGCCACACAAATCGATTTAATATCTATATTGTAGAGGCTCTCTGCACCTCCCGTATGGGTAATGGAAATGAAAGAAAGTTACCATTTTCGGCACAGGATCGGCGGGCACAAAACAGCCATCGCTCCTACTACACGCTGATTATTATTAAGATGTTATCAATCAAATGACACAATAGTGTATGTTTGCTGTGGTAAACTGGAAAAGATTTGAACATGCCGGTTTCGCAGATATGGCATTCTGCTGCGCTGTCTTTGACACGTTGAAACCTAACGAAGTGGCACTTTGAAATCCAGCCACTTAAAAAAAAACGTATGTGATAATAACATGGTTTTAATGTAAGCTTAATAAACAATGGCGTGGATTAACGGGTCGGAGATCCTCCAGTGCGCGGCCCCATCTGCGGATCCTCACGGGTCGGCGGCAGGGAGATGGGCACCCGGCCTCGGCACGACTGACAGCAGCCATCGGTAGGACTGATCCACGGAGCCTCGGATGTCGTAGCCGGCGCAATCACCGGAGAGACCAGACAGCAGATGGCGAGCGTTGTTGGTGGAGGGCAAAGCCAGGTGGGCTTTCAGCCGGCATATTACTCCACCTCTCTTTCCACGTCTTCTGCGACGGCTGTTGCGTGGCAACCGACCAGGTAGATGCCATAGGTAAAAGGGTACAGACGCCAAAACAGGTGGCGGTGGCTTTGTCTGATCGTTGACGTGATCGATATTATGTCCACAGAATCTCTGATTTTCAAGAGACTCAGGCGATCATGCATCAGTAGCGATGAAAACGATAAAAACATGACAAAACACAAAAAAAGCTAGCAGAGGTAGACGGCCAGCCACTCACAACGGCGCCAAATTCTAGCTGGATATGTGTGTAGACCGAAGAGCAGACCGAGCAGTCCCCTAGCTTCCGAGCAGCAAACACCGTAACAGGTGCAGCTATCGGCAGGCGGCAGCAGGCAGTGATACGATCCACCGTGCTCTTGTCTTTGCCTTCTCCTTGTCAGCCTCAGTTCCAGTATTTTTTAGTTTGGGAAACATGGGCAGAGAGATGCCTTCAGTGAAGCTGCTATTTTTGCAACTAATACCATTTGGCCCTCCAGCAACACAATATTTTCCACCGTGCTGTGATGTCTTAGTCATAGATGCCGCCATTACAGTTAGACTACTAGAACTTCTGTGTCAACCCTATGACGTCACGCATAAAAAAATGAATTCGCACAAAAAGACAAAATGTGGCTCCTTTTGAGCCCGTTTTAACATGACTTCCCGGATAAATTATTATCCAGACAATATCTCATTTTAATCGCAAGGCTTGGAACCTTTAGAATCGGCAGCAAAAACTGTGAAATTCCAACAATTAAAATTCGTTTCATAAGTCCTTTAAAAGCCAACAACATACATAATAAAGCATCGTTTTACTTAATGGCCAGGTCTATGCTTTTTCTTTGAAGGCACTGTGATCTTGCCACTTGGTAAAATTTAATCCAGCACCCTGATGACATCTTTCAATTGGACTCATATCATTGGCTTTTAAGGCCTCCTGGTACAAAAAGCAACGTTTCCCAGTATTTTTTGCTAATCTACTGTAGTTTCAACAGGAATTTCATGGTCAATGTAGGAAATCACATGCACCTCACCATTAAAGGAAACCCATTTACCATTGACTTTTCCTGCGAGACATTCAGTTTCACACATCAGTATCTATACTATAATGAAAAAGGATTTTTGTCAAATTTGATATTCATCGTAGACAACTATAAGGATTTTCATCCTGTGGATTCTCAACACATTTCTATAAATCTAAGGTCAAAGTTTGGATGAGGAAGAGATGCAGAAAGTTTAGCTGACTCTGGTAGTCTAGACCACCGGTCCCCAACCTTTTTTGCGCCACGGACCGGTTTCATGTAAGACAATATTTTCATGGACCGGCCTTCAATGGGTGCCGGAAAAATATGACAAAATAAAATGATACGACCGGCATAAAAACAAATATAAAGTGCATAAAAATACAACTCACCATTACGCTGAATTAGTGGGAGCCCTGAGCTTGTTTCTCTGCAACAAGCCGGTCCCATCTAGGAGTAATGGGAGACAATGACACCCGAAGTGTGTTCCGTACATCCAGTCTACTACGCAGTTTTGTTTTGGTTGCGGTCACTGCAGAAAATCCCGCTTCACAAAGATAGGAGGTTGGAAATGGAAGCAGGGTTTTCAATGCTTTTTGGGCGATCTCAGGATATTCTGCCTTGATTTTAATCCAGAACAGTGGCACAGTTGTTGTCTGAAACATACTTTTAAGGCCACCGTCATTTGCAATGTCCAGCAGTTGATATTCTTCTAGCGCAGACAAGCTCGATTCACCAGGTTTGTTCACAAACGGGTCGCGGATCCATTCTTTCATAGTCCGTGGGTCTTTTGTGGTCAGGAAGTACCGCTCAAACGTTTTTAAAAGCAAAGACAAGTGATCCTGCACCAGCTTGGAGAACGATGGCTCAGACTCAGTCTCTTCCAAAATCCCAGACAATGTTTGAAACATGTCAAATATCCCTCGGTTCACTCGACGTCCCCACAAGTCCAGTTTGGCTTTGAATGCAGCTACTTTATCTGCTAACTTGAAGACAGTTGCAAATTTCCCCTGAAGTGACAAATTAAGTTCATTGAGCAGGTTGAATATGTCGCACAAATAAGCGAGTTTTGCGACCCATTCCTTGTCACTGAAATATGCTGCCAGTGGTGACTTTTTTTCTGAAAAAATCCTCTGCAGCGGCTCTCGTAATTCAAACACTATTGCCAATGATCTGCCTTTAGATAGCCACCTTACTTCAGTGTGTAAGAGAAGGCGTTTGTACTCCGCGTCCATCTCCTCACAAAGTTGCTCGAATAGGCGCGAGTTAAGGGCATGCGCTTTGATGTGGTTAATCATTTTAATGACATCATTCAACACGCTGTTTAGTTCAGGTGACATTTTTCGGCAAGCCAGCATTTCCCTGTGAATGACACAGTGCGTTGACTCACATTCAGGTGCAACCTCCTTAACCCGAGCAGTCAAACCAGAAAGCCATCCGGTCATGGCAGCAGCTCCGTCCGTGCATATGCCGACACAAAAGGACCAATTTAGTTTTCCTGATATGTAATCATCCATAGACTTGAATAGTTCTGCGGCTGTGGTGTTGGTTGGCAATAATAGTGCACATAACATATCCTCCTGCACATCCTCCTGATATATATATCGCATATAAACAAGTAGTATTGCCTTGTTATCAACATCAGTAGACTCGTCAACCTGGATTGCGTACCATGGTGACTTATTAATCCTCTCCAACAACTGCTGCTCAATGTCCTCTGCGATATTCTCAATTCGCCTAGTGACGGTGCTAGCCGAAAGAGGAACCTGTGCTAACTTTTTAACTGCAGCCTCTCCCAGAAGTTCACGGCAAATGTCCTTAGTGGCGGGCAGGATCAATTCTTCACCAATAGTAAAAGGTTTCTTCGCCTTTGCAATACGATTAGCCACCAAGTATGATGCTCTCAGTGTACTCACATTTGTTGATGTGTTGGCAATCAGTAATTGCTTCTGTCCTTCTTGTTCATGTTTTTTTCTTTCATAAAAAAACTCCAAAGGCTTCTCTTTTAATGCAGGGTGCTTGGTCTCCTTGTGCCGAAGCAGTTTTAAAGGCTTCATTGCCTCATTTGCAAGCCTGTCACCACATATCACACAGAGTGGGCTCGGCGCCTGAGAATCACCTGTGGGGATGAACCCTTATTTTAAGTAGGACTCTTGATATTGTCTTTTAAATGCAGCTTTCTTTTTCTTAGATGTTGTAGGCTCTTCTTCTGTCTCCTCATTGGGCCTTTTCCCCTTTCCAAAGAAGCTCGCCAAAGATGTTTGTTTTTTACTCATTTTTGCTAGCTTGTGGGCTAAATTTTTGCAGTAACTGCTGGTAACCTGTCACAAGCGTCTTGACTGTCATTGCGTACAGACGTCACTTTTCAAAATAAAACATCTTTAGACTGATAATCAATAAAAAAAAGAAAAAATACAAACGTTCTGTGCGGCCCGGTGGTTGGGGACCGCTGGTCTAGACAACTCAACTTCTTATTCTCTCAGGGTTTACTGATGGAAAACTGCAACAATTTCTACTCTGATAGGAGGCAAGTGTGAGGACCAAAGGGCAAAATCAACTGGAAGTGTTTAATCTTTTTGCCAGCTGATTTACATTAGTGGGACTGGCGGTCTGTCCAGGGTGTACCCTGCCTCTCGCCTGATGACCGCTGGGATAGGCTCCAGCCCCCCCCCGCGACCCGATCGACAGATTCAGCGGGTATAGAAAATGGATGGATGGATGGATGGATTCACATTAGTGGTGCACAGTACTATTCAGCCCATTTATAACCATCAAATAAAAGAACAGAGAGACAGAGATAGAGTGACTTGAAGTCTGTTAAGCCCAATATCTTACAATATCCTTCTGTCTGTCTTTCTTGCTGCCCCTTATCTATTGGTTGAAAGTCTTTATTCCTGTCTTTGCTTTGCTGCCTTTTTCTTTCAACATCTGTCCCATCCATTTCTCTTGGACTCACTCCAGCTCTGTCCCTCCATCCCTCAGTTCTCATCTCCCTGAAGGGTCTCAATCTTAGTTCTGAGATAAACCGAACCATCACAGAAACGCATTGGTCTTTGGAGAGAATAGATGTCGTTTAATGAAGCAGTGAATGTGTGTGTGGTGCCAAATTACTTTTTACTTCGATGAATACTCCAAAAAATGAAAGGAGGCACACCTTTGGTACACTGGATAACATTTTCAACCTCCATGGTCCCTGAACCATGAAGCCCCTATGGATTTAACATCAAATAGTTTCCTGTTCAACAAATTTATTCAGAACTTCTTTAATGTAGTTGATATCTCTTGCGTGTTAACCTCATGAGATGTGGTATGTTCAAAAAACATGCTGCACATCCAAAGTGTAAAAATTCATCTAAATTGCCTAGTACTTTGTTGCTGTCCTCTGCATAAATTAGAGGAAAAATATAATTTCCTCGTTTGTTGGCTGTATTCCTGCATTCTGTAAGATTCTTTCATTCATCACTGCATTCTCTCTCTTACATAAAGGACACACACACACATACACACACACACACACACACACACTCTCCTACTACCTCCGTTCATACAACAGGCACAGGTGTTCTGCTCCTCACCTCACGAGAAGCCTGCCTGGCTCTATTGCATGTGCGATTTCCCATGAGCTTCTGTGTTACCTTTCTTAGTGAGACAGGAAAGAACTCTGGTTCAAAACCTGTTCACTTCGGTTCAACTTCAGCTTGTTGCCATCTGGCCGCCCAACATTACGTGGCATTACAATGATGTGTGCAGATGTAGGGAAATCTGTTTGCCCCAATACAGGTTGTTTGGCTTTTAAGCATGGCAGACTGGCAGATGTTAATGGTATGCATGTATGCACATGCGGTGCAGTATATTTAATGTTTCTGCACCACCAGTGGGGAGTTTTTCATCGGGTGAAGGCCTCTGCTGACGTTGTGATGAATCTCTGCGCTATGATTTATTGTTGAATGGCTATGTGTTGCTGAATGTGCAACTATGCTACAGTGCCAGCAACTGGTGTTCATAACAATGTGTTATTCTGTTTATGACAAGAACTGAAGAGTGATGAGAGGAAGAAATCAGAGAGTGACAGAGTGTTGCTGTACCTTAAGAATGATGCTGTGATCATTTGGTGGATTTGTGTGACTGTATATGCTTTGAGAAGGAGTAGGAGGAAGAGAGTAGTTTTTACCTTAAAATGATAATGAAACATTATCTGAGAAGATAAATGGTGGAAATATGCCAGTGACAGAGAGGGTTTTATGGAGAATGTACACAAGAAATGAATGCAAGATCTTATTTGCAATTTTATATATTTTTTTTGATAGAAACTTTTCTTTTGTATTGTCCACATCTTAGAGGTGTTCCCTCAGATTAAAGAATGGCCCACACATTCATACAGTCACACAGTATGTAGTGTTCACTGTATAGAGGACATTGTGCATAGTTGCTTAACTCGTTTGTCTCTGTGAGGCCCTATGAAGGACTGTGTTACATGTGCACATGTAATGCTTCTTTTTAATTTCACATATCCACTTAAATAAGCATTGACTGCAGTTGTAACTACAAAATAATCTGATATTCTAATAATGAATTTATGTTACCCTAAAACAGCTGTGAAGCAGTAAAAACCTAGCTGTGTTACCATAGTCACAGTGATCCCAGCAGAACATGCATTCACATTTTTACAAAGCAAGGTGCACCACATTTTACCCCTAAGATGTTTAGACTGTTTAGACTGAAAAACATAAGTTTCAAATGTGGTTTCTGTAAATATATTACTAATAATTTCTTAAGTCCCACTTCTCATGCCGAAAAAGAGACTAACCACTTCATGGTTAAGATGTCTCAGGAGTTTTATTTGCTCACAGGGCATTCTCAGCTATGGAAGCGGAAAGCAGCTTTGTCTGCAACTAATTATTTTGATGACTTCATCTCAAGTTTGATTATTCTGTTATTATGAGAGAACAAAGCTTGTTTTTGCATGACAACAAGTTGATCTATCTTGTTTTCTTGAGAAATCGGCCTTTTGTTTTGTCAAGATTACGATGTGTTTTACTCCTCTTAAATTATTTTACATGAAAAGAAAATCATCACCGACATGCGAGCTGTGCTCTTTAGGAGCTACAGGAACATTTCTACATATGGTCTGGGACTGCCCCGGGGTAAAAACATTTTGGGAAATTGTTTCTAAAAAGATCTCTTCTATTCTTGACAGTACCATCCCTTGCTCTCCAAGGATTTTGCTACTGAATGATTTTACTGAGCTAGACCTTTCCTTGATGCATCAACGCTGGTGTTTGGTAGCCCTAACTGCCGCTAAAAAAATAATCGCACAAAGATGGAAAACTCCCCATGCTTTGTCACAACAACAATGGATTAATACAGTTTTAGATCTGGCTAAACTTGAGAAATCTGTGGCCAGTATGCACGGTGCTCAGAGCAAGAATATTAACTTGTGGTCCTCTTTTATTGATAGATTACTGGATTGATGGCTTGGGATGATGTCCTGTTGCTTTCTTTTTCACTTCCTTATCCTCTTCTACTTCTAGCATCTACACATCAACTATTCTGAGCTGGTTTTTTTTTTGTTTTTTTTGATAAACTTTTTTCTTTGTGTTTTCTTTTAGGACCGGGTGAGTGAGCTGGGAATGAGACCTGAGTGAGCTAGGAAGGAGACCTGTGTGTGTGTGGGGGGGGGGGGGGGGTGGGGGGGTGCTGGTATGGATGTCGATTGTCGTCCATTGTCGTTTCATGTGTTGTGCATTTGTTTTTTTTTGTTTTTTTGTTTGACATAAAAAATACAATAAAAATTTGATCACAAAAAAAAGATTACGATGTGTTATCGTGGGTAAACAAGCTTGTGTTTGTCAATATCACAAGATACTAAGGTGAGCTCAAAAATGACCGATTCCTCTGTCAACATCTAATGTCATCTTTCATTATCACTGCCATGACAGTTGGAGAGGATCTATAACACTCAGTCATATGTAATGTCTGCTCTTGAGCAGATCAGAATTTAGCCAATACAGTTTATGTATGCTACTTTTTACAGCTTCCTTGCAGTACTTTTGTTGTACCATGTGACAAGTTTGTAGTCCATCATATAGTGAATGACAAGATTTAGTTGACATTTTGAACAGTGATGCAAAATGCTCACACTACAAAATAAACAAGTGGACAATTCAAACACAGCATGGGTTTATTAATTGATCTATTTACATTGTTTTGTTGCTGAAATGTCTTTTGTCCCGTCGGGTGCTTAAGATATGGTTTAACTTGTGTTTTAAGTGTTTGCCTCCATTTTTAAAGTGATGTTCTTATGCTGGACTTTACTAAAAGTAAAGTAAAGTCAAGTAAGTAAAGTAAAAAATCAAATGTATTTTATTGGATCGTCTATTGAGATGATTTGCTAAAATATCAAAATCCTTTCTTTTTTCCATGTTTTAATTGTCTTCGTGTTTTAATGTAACTAATTAAAGATTAGATAAATGATGGTATTGGCAATTACCATGGCAGGGTTTTTTTTAGTCTCAGGAAATATTGAATGGGCACTAATGCTTATACAATGCATCATGGTCAATGGCACAAATAGAATTCACATGACGTTGAACCTGCTGTAATCAATAACCTGTAAAGTAAGGATGAATGGGGAATTGTTATGGCCATAAACAAGGAGCTGGTTGTATTGACATGACCATCCATACTACTCTGCTTACTCTGTCAAAGGGAGAGGGAGTCTCTCCTACCTCTATTTCATGTCTGTGCCTTTGAAAGCAAGCTGAGTTATGCTAATGCTCTCAGACCATTTGATCATGCCCTACTTCTTTTTCATACATCATAAAGAAATGCCACAGACAGTGTTTTTGCAATGCACTTCAGCGATATTAGTGACACACTGTGCCCTTCAAATTAACTTGGGAAATTCAAAGTGGTGTAGTAACAGCTGTAGTGGCACACATGTAAGTCTAAAGAGGAATAAGTTGAATATGCTGTCTGATTGTATAATGACATCTGATATGTTGAATGACAGCCATAGCCAGAGATAAAGAAAAAAGATTCTTGTCATTTCATCAGCTATACAGTTAAAATGATCTAGTGCTTTCCCAGCTCTAAGGGCCATTTCAGACCAGGGCGGCAAAGCGTGGCGGAACGGAAGCGATTTTCACCGGCGGAGGTGAAAATACATGGAAACAGATCTGTCCTTGCACACCGACGCGGCTTTTGGAAAATAGAACTCGAGCGGAATTTGGACGGCAGCGGGCGGCGGCGGCCGGCGGTGTCCCGTTGAAATGAATGGGGAATGCAGACAGGGCTGGAGCGGAACTACTGCGGCCGCGGACTGTCCGGTGTGAAAAGCCAAGTAGAACACACCGCCTGATAACCGGCGTAAGACTGCTGTCGTCTCACTGCCGTCGTCTCGCTGCCGCCACGCTCTAGTCTGAAATCGGCCTAACTGTTAGCAATGCATCAGTATTTTAGAAAAAAAAAAAAAAAAAAACAACTAATTCACATCACATACTTCGATGTGGCTTTAAAACCCCTGTAATATTGCTCTGTTGCTGTCACGTTCATGGGGTTTTCCCCATGTCTTTAGTTTGATGTTTTATCATGTTTTAGGTTGTTTCATGTCTTGGTTTTTGAGTTCATGTTTAGTTAAGTTTTGCCATGTTTTAGTTTTGCATTGTTTGTCCCTCAGTCTTCTTCTTCTTCTTCTTCTTCTTCTTCTTATATGTTGTTGGCGGTTGGCAAACAACTTTTTGGAAGCATTACCGCCACCTACCGAAATGGAGTGTGAGTCTGGGCGAAAACTATCTCAGCTAAATATAAAAAAATAAATAAAAAAAAGGTATTATATCCTTCTAATCAGTCCTGTGGCTTCTAGATAGTGAAAAAGGTACTTAAAGCACATCTCACTTGAGTTCTTCTGTAGTATTGTTTTAATGTTTAATTGCACACTTTCTGACTCTAGTCCTAGGATGAGGTGCTGCCTCTCCTGGTCAAACCTGACACATTGCTCTATTACATGCTCCACAGTCTCAGTAGCACCACATACACTACACTTTCCATCAGCATGCTTTTTAAAAACAAATACCGTACTGTTCAGACCAGAATGCCCAAACCTCATCCTAGATATGATGTCCTCCTCTTTGATGGGTCTTGCTGTTGGTCTAGCATGACCAACCACCCCTTGGATGGCAAAGTACTTTCTCCCAGTAGCTGCACCACTCCACTCACTCTGCCAGATCTCCCTGGATGTCCCTCAGTCCCCATGTTCTGCTCATTATTTTCACTCACGTCACCTGTAGTCATTGTCCCCAGCTGCACTCATTCACCAATCACTTCCAGTCCAGTATTTAGTTTCCAGGCTCCCCTTTCAGTTTGTGATTTCTTTACTCTAATTTCACCATTGCACCTTCACGCTACGCCAAGACAACCAAGTTAAGTAAATTCATGTTATGCCAACATGGTATTGTTGTCCGGCTAGGGTTTAGTTTCCATTACAGGACATAACTGTGAGTGACCTGAAGGTCATTCATGGTTCATTAGAATACAAGTGAAAGGAGTTGCATTCATGCCACTTTCCTCTCTTCTTTGTCTACTCATACTTCTCTGGAGTCTGCTCACTGGCAGGATCATATGAGGTCAGACCTACCCTATTGATTAGGTGGCCACTCTAATACTGCACACTATTATCTGTGACTGTGACTCTCTACTGCCCAACAATAATTAGTGTTCAAGTATTTAGAGTAGTGAGTCACTCACATAGTGTGTAAAACCATTGCTATAATAATACACATGTCCAAAACATATTAGTGTCACAATAAACGGAGCAGACTTTTTGAGACGTTAACATTTTCTTTTGCTTGTTGTTTTATGTAGGCCAACATTCCGCACAGCATGACCCTTAACCGTGTATTCATTAGTATGCAAGCTAAAAGCTAAAGAAAATCTGTAATGAAGGCTAGCCGCAAATTCAACATGGCAGACTCACCAGCTGTTGGCAATCGCTCATCAACCATCCAGATCCACATATAAGGTGCTCCTCCCTGGGCTCTACCTGTTCGTCAGCAAGCTGCATCCCACCACCTCCCCATCTCCACACGATGTCTCAAGTCCTCGACATCTCCTTCCTTCGTATGACTCCGCCACCAGGTTCGGGTCCCAAGGGGGGGAAGATATTCAGCATCTATCTCCCTATGCCGGACTTGCAAGCTCACAGCGGTTCAGCTTGCATGTCCTCCGCCGGGGCCCGAGCGCCAAAGAAATATTGACAATAAACCTTGCAATTGTCTCCCTATCTCTCCGTGTGAGTCTCTCCAGGTTGAATTCCTAATCATATACATCTGGATATCTAACCACAACCATATAATTTTTATGCTAGTCCTTGGACAATATCAGGTTAGATGGGGCTTGAACTTGGTTTTCTTGAGATAGACTGTGTCTTTACTCCAACATCCACCCTCCCCTACCTCCTTATATGGTTCCTGAAGCTATTTTAGTTGTATAATTTCACTTTTGAACTGGTGACCCAGCTAGGGTTTAGCTCGCTCCTTTTAAAAGTGGAGCCTGGATAGGCTCCAGCCCCCGTGACCCCGTATTGGATTAAGTAGGTAAAGAAAATTAATGGCTGATGAAATTTCACTTTTCGGACAATTTCACAAAAACTGTCATGTTCCAATTAGCAAAGAAAAGAATTGGCGTGTAATGTTTTAGGAGTTTAGAGAAGTAATGATTTTACAAGTTTTACTCATACGTGACAGTCTCATGGAATGCAAAACTTAGGCATGTTATCATTTGAAGGGACATGAAACAACTGTGGGGTGCAGACACTTCAGATATATATGCATTTATACTGAAACTGCAACATTTTGCACAGTGGAATAATGTAGCTATTGCGCATTCTACGGTAAGACTGTGTTGTAGTTGTCCACTACAGTTTACACTGATGGAATAAGTACATACATGGTTCTGGATATAAGCAGTATATACTAACCAACCACACAAAGAAAACTGCCGACAGGTAAAGTGTGTAATACTGCTCATCTTGTCACTTCACCAGTAAAACTTACATCCCTGACAGCCAAGTTAACTCAGTGGTCAAATCCTGTGCTGTCCCATTTTACCTGTAAGAACTGCTGCACCCATATGTACCATCTCGCTATTCATTCCAAAGACTCGAACAAAACTCAGAGGTGACAAGCTTTTTCAGTTGCAGCTCTGAGACTCTAAAATGACTTACTGATACACGTCAGGCAGGCTTCTTCACTCAACGATTTTAAATCTTGTTTGAAAACACACTTTTACTTCTTGGCTTTCAACCCAGAGGGAGAAGTTGACTGCGATTTTATTTGTTTTATTTATTATTACTTTTATTCCTATTTTATCCTGCCTTTTTTTTTTTGCTATCTTTTACCGGTAGCCCGTCTTCCTTTAAATGTTATGTTATCTGATGATAACATAACATTGTTTGCATCTGTGGGAAGCATACTCAATCCACAAAAACTCCACCCAACAACCCACAGGGCTCAATGAACTTCTGTGTTGTGAAAAAACATTTTTCCTTGCTGGCCTTCAATTTGGGATGAGCTTTTAGACATCTTGTCATTACATATGTGTTCAGTTGTGTTTTAATGTGCAATATTTGTACTGTTTTGTTTTTTATCTGTAAAGCACTTGGGACAACCTTGGTTGTTTTTAAACGTGCTATATAAATTAAATTGACCTTGACTTTGACCTTTTGGCAGCATGAGTAAAACTTATTGACTATTAGGCAATTGGTCATAAAGTCTAGTGTGTACATTTCCTCACTTTGTGATTGAAATTTTATTCGAAAGACTGGAGCAGCATATGTGTCTTTCAGCGTGTTTCAAGTTCGTGCACAGACATGAAACCCCAACTATACACCACAGTTGAGATAATATTTAATCTACAGTACCTAAAAGTATGTTTCTACCTCAGGTGAAGGTGTGAGAGACTCAACCAGCTAGTGACTAAATGAAATTGTGTTCATGATCCAAAATTGAAAAGTCAAAAATAATTTACAAAATGTTTTAAGAATATTGGTTAAATGAAAGAAAGAAGAAGTTACTCCCACTAGCATCTTGCACACATAGCTCTCTTGGCTACAGCTTCAGCCATACGGCATTTCCTAATATACTGCATATGCTCCACTAAAATCATGCCAGATGACACATTTGTTGGGAGTGATATGTATTGATTTTTAATAAGATACTTCTGCAGCTTTTAAGATATTACTTTCACAATTAGAGCATCAGGATTTGGGCCATTAAGTTGAGTGTAGCTTTACACCTACTGTATTTTCATTATGTGGCATCTCGGGAAGCATTTCAGAGTTTTCCTAAAATGCTTTACTGCGGAAAAGTCTGTTAACTGACGCATAGTTTATGGTTCATTTCAGAGGATCTTTATCCTCACGAAACTATTCTGACCACTTGGTCTATGTTCGTATGTTGGATGAAGATGAAAGAGCATTATTAAGAAATAGAAGAATTTACAGTGTTTTGAGCAGTGTGGCAAATAATAAGTCGAAATTTCAATTAGAGCTTGTCTACAACATGAATTTCGAAGGTTCATTTCAGACAAAATGTGAAAATGGGTGACTATAAATGACTTACATCTTGTCAAATTGTAGAAGATTGAATGTTTGATTTGAGGTTGATAGAAATTCCATTAGTTTTTTTTAGCTATTGCACCAAAGTACAGTTTTGGATCCTGTGCTATAGGAGACCGGAGTTTACATATACTAAGTAAATGTTAAACAGACTGTACTTATTTTCTTGTCCGGTTGACGACTCAAAGCACTTTTACACATGCAAGATGCATTCGACTATACTCATACTGCATTGCTTACTCTACATAGTGCAATTTCTCTATTTCACACACCAATGGACACGTATGAAGAAACATGGGGTTCACTGTCTTACCAAAGGACACTTGGACATGTGGTCTGGAGACGCCAGGACTCAGAAGACTGCCCTTATGGCCTAAATCTCAGTATCATAACAATGTTATAATAACATACACGATTTGAAAAGAATATTTTTTATCAGAAAACAACTAAGAGATGTCAATTATACGTTCATACATTTGTCATATGCATTTTGCAAGGTTTGTTTATTAACACTATTTCTCTGTAATGTTGACCTAAAACGTAATTCCTTTCTTTCAGAAAGTTTTACCATGGCAAGTTTGTTGCACATAAACATAGGGATGGATTTGAATCCTGTCTATTTATTTGTATTTTTCCTCAGTAGATGGATGCTTAGAAAATCATCAGCAAAGATGATGATTGTTTGGTCATTTTATAATCTCCACCACAAGATTTGGGAAGCAGTAGGCACTTAGATGGGTTCAGTGTGCTTACCATGTATGTACTTTGATGTTGCAAGTACACTTTCAGTTCTCCCGTTTATCATGTTTTCTTTCAATATTCTCTGGTTCTACTTGAGGGAAATACTAAGAGTCCTGGGACAATTTCGCATAAAGTACATTAGGGCTATTTCAGTCCACACTATTTCAATAGTTGTTTGATAATCTTAGAATCTTGACGCTTATGACAAGTGATGCCTGAGTGCTGCAGTTCTCAGAGAAACCTCTTACAGAGTAAAAAAGTAAAATATTATTGTTTTGAAAATTAACATTGACCTAATATTGCTACTTTTAACATCTGTTTTTGGATTACATTGTTAAATTACATTTGCAGTGGAAGAAAGCTTAGTTTCCTTGAGGGGCGGGCCAGTTGAATGAAAATAACATTGCTATAATTTCTATGAGAGGACTCATCATGAAAAATGTCAAATGAGAACATTATGGACTCTGGTCCAATCTTTCTCTTTAATAAAGTCTTCTTAGTCGGAGAACAAATCGTATTCGGTGAAAGTTTAAGTTTTCCCTACTCTAGACTGCTCAGCTGGGACTTACAAACTTACTTGTATGTAAAACAGAATCAAAGTCCACAACGCAGAGCAACGGAAAGCTGGGAAACAAACTTAGAAAATATGACTTCACTCTCTCATAAGAACAGCATCCCACAGTGAAATCTTCACGTCACAAATAGCTATTGGCTGTTGCATTCAAGAATACAGTATATTTAACTTTGAAAATAAATACCTAAAACTTGATGCCTACAAACAACATGATCTGGTTGCTTTTTCCCCATTGGTGCAAGGGAGCATTTTTGTGGATTGAATCCACTTTAATCTGGTAGGGTTTTCTGTGATCAGATTTTCTGATGAGATCTGAGATTTTGGATTGTCATTAAATTCCTCCCCCACAGACTTGCAAAATCTCTGTGGTCCATTAAAGCCGTTCTGGTGGCGCATGGTGGATTAGCACATTACTACAACGCTTTCTTTTGGTTGTTTTCCTTCAATGTTTTACCCATCTGCAGATCAGTGTCTGCCAGTTAGCAGCAGGAGTAGACATATGTACAAGCATTCCTAAAACTACTCAAAGTAATTGAAGGTGACATTTTAACATCTGCCTCATATGCAAGTCTTTTCCCACCAAGCTAAAACCAACATACCATGCGTTTAATCTCAGTGTTCCATTTGGTAGTAAGCCAGTGTGAGGTCTAAAAATATTGCGATCTTGATCTTTGATGAATAGATTGGGATTAATATTTGAACTTTTGAATGAAGGATTTATCACGATGCCACCATGCTGTTGTTGCTAACTCATGTCCAAGCTCTTTCAGAATCTGGCTTTACTATGGTTCACTGTTGGAAACAAACTGACAGGACTGATAACTGATTTGATTTAAAACGTTGTCAGTTGCTCTATTTACTGAATATCTTTGTAGCTGCCATTCCATCACTGAAACCATTTACTTCACAACTACCGAGCAAAGAGGTTAGTCATGCTGAAAAAAAAGATAAGATAATAAAGAGAGATTCTTGAAAGGACAGATAAGCTTTTTTGCTTTCTTATATGGAGACAGAAAAAAATGTTCCAGTCCATTCATTACTTTTTTTTAAACCTCTTCCCTGCTGTAATTTTTTTAACTGGCTCCTAATGGAATAAATAGATAAAAATGGAAAAAAAAAATCTCCCTGCAAACCACCTGAGAAACATGCAGAGTAGAAGCTTTTCCACATCCTTCATTACAGAAAAATAACAAGAGACAGGGATGAGAAAAGCATGTTGGAGAGGCGCTACTTATCCAGAGCACTGCTGTTCTTGAATGAATGGGTGGGGGGATGTCTTTAAGCACAAACTTGTGTTACAAGGGTTGTCTGGTATTCCTTTCTCTTGGATGATGTGAATTGAGTAATGATTTGACTTTGCATGGAATTTTTGCATGGATTAATAAGGTGAGATATGGAGTCTGGGTAGAGCTGTAAGTGCTGACATTGTTGACATTTCCTGCAGTGAACTTAACAAGCCCCAAAGGAATCATTTATAGTCTTGTGATGTATATGATGTGAATATTTCAGAAACGTCCAAAGATGGCTCTGTTGGGGTTTTATTTTGTGTATCTTCTCTGTATGAACTGTGTTTATTTAAATACTCCCTATGGATTTCCATTTTACAAATGACTGGTAGTTTTTGATTTTCAACATTTTGTTAGAATTTTGCACCCTGAAATTTTAATACAAAGTTTGCATGTTGTTGCATGTTTGTCACTTTTATTATCTGTTTCATGTAATGCATTTCGCAATGTATTTTCAATTTGGTTAGATTAACAGCTCTCTGAACCCAAACTGATGTTGTCAAATAGCTTATTTTGCCATATTATTTTTACTTGCATGTTTACTATCATGAAGAGAGGCTTTAAAGCGTTACAGGTGGGGCTGTTCGTTAAATATTGGCTATTTTCCTAGATGAATTACTATACAATGAATCAAACACAAACCAACAGTATTAAGCAAAAACAACAGATTAGCCAAGTGACTGCTTTGGTAATATTTTGAATGAAGAATATTATGCTTATTATCTATTAAAACATCAGAAATGCCTTGCATTAACATAAATTCTGACCCCACATTTACTTGTATGCCCCAGCATAATATGTCCTTAAAATAGTTAGCTCCCCCAAGAGATAATTTTATTATCACTGCATCCCTCAGTAAAATGTTGTTTATTCCTATAATCACCATCCCTTTTTTTGCATGCTATACTGCAGCTGTGGGGGCTATCTGGCACACACAGCCGGGCAGAGCTCGTAAAAACCCTTCTGGAAGATTCATAAAAGTATAAACTACAGGCAACTCCTCCTGAGGGCCCCTTAATGGGCCTGTGTCTTTCAGCAAGTGTTAAAATGTAATTTATGGAGAATTTTATTTTCCAAAATGACAGCCTGGGGAACAGTAAGAGATAACTCCAGGGTGGATCCTCATCTCAGCAACAGTGTTTCAATTATCTACCAGCTACATCCAATGACCAGGATGTACCCGAAATACAGTAACATAAAAGCATCTGGATTGCAGGAAAGGAGACACACCTCTTTAAGTTTAAGTCACTGTACAAAGACACAAAACAATACCAATTCAATGTCTGGAGAGTTTGCAAGGTCTCTTGGGAAGAAAATTCTAATATTTACATCTTTACTATGGCAGCCCCATTATCTCACATGTGCATTTATAGGCTTTCCCAATGGGATAACACTCAGAATGCCTGGTCAGAAAGAGAAATAAATTATTTAATTAAGAAAGTGTTTTTCTGTAAACAGTTGTGATGTTGTTGATTGAAAATCAAGGGTCTCTTCAGAAAAGCACCACTAGCTATCAGTGTAAAAAGAAAAAAAAGACATCAACCAGAAAAATCTTGAAAAAAGACAAAGACAAGGGGTCCCCTGTTACTTGGTACTTAAGCAAATTAGTCAAACCAAAGAAACAAAACATATCCAAATAACACATTCATAATGGTCAATGTAACATGACATAAAATCTTTGATTTGTTTGATATATGAACAGTTCATTTAACTATTGTCCCTAAAAACATTTAAATTTTCAAGCTATTGCTGCCATTTTGTTTTGAACCCTGTGGCAAATCATTTGTGCCTTCTTAGTGCAAAAAAGACAACCCTTTTAACCCAGTGCTGTTCCTCTTTCAGTAATTCCCACATACCAATCAGAGGTAGTGCTGCCCTGCATCAGTGTGCACTTATACACATCAAGCCAGTGTCATGCAATTAGCTGGGTGATGAAAGCATAGCTGGTTAGAGAGCCTAATGCTCTAATGCAATATTAGATTTTCTGGCAAATAGCAATTATTGTTTTTTGAGTCTACATGTGCATGAAGCCTGCATGACTTAAACGTTAGAGAGCCTAATGCTCCTAATGCAATATTAGATTTTCTGGCAAATAGCAATTATTGTTTTTTGAGTCTACATGTGCATGAAGCCTGCATGACTTAAACGTTAGAGAGCCTAATGCTCTAATGCAATATTAGATTTTCTGGTAAATAGCAATTATTGTTTTTTGAGTCTACATGTGGCTGGAGCCTGTATGACTTAAACGTCATCATCCTCCCCAGTCTGAGATAGCCCACTGGGTCCCTCCACAGTACATCTGTTAGTGCAGCCCAAATAAGTCTAATCTCCCTACTGAGTGTCCTTACTGTACAAGCATCTGGATAACTCTCCATTCAGAAATATATCATATTAATAAAGAAGATACTTACAGGACCTTACAGGAGAATTGCTGCTATACTCACCTCCACAATGCCCAGCTTGTTTGTGCAAGTGGACACACAAACTGTGTCCCCCAGGCATTCAGTTCACTGCTTATATTAAGGCAAGATCTTTTTTTCCCCCTCGTCCTCTCCAGCATCATAGCAGCAGAATTGTAATCTGAATACCATGCTATGCCAAACACATTTGCTTTGCCAAGGGAAGCTTTATGGATGTAAAGCTCCCCTTGATTCCCAAGTACTGCTTATTTATTTATTGGCTACAGTAGGCACCCACATCCCCTAGGACTCACCACAGGGCAGGGGGACATGTTTAGGGACTTTAACTAGTTGATCAGATCTAGGGAAGGTTTGTTTTGTGTTTTACAATACACTGTTTCATTACAGTTACAGCATGCAAATTATTTTTCTTATTCAGGCCACATTTGTATCCGAGACGTCAGCTAAGGGGCGGCTGTAGCTCTGGAGGAAGAACAGTCGCCTCCCAATGGGAAGGTGGGTTGTTTGACCCCCAGCTTTCCCTGGCCACATGTCGAAGCGATCTTGGGCAAGACACTGAATCCCACCATCAGTGAATTAATATGTATGGATACATAGATGAAAGAACGGACTAAGATATGCTGTATGGGTGAATGTGGCATGTAGTATTAATTCCAGAGCCACCATTGAAAGTGTCCTCACCTCCTCCATAACTGTGTGGTACCCTGCAACCTCTGCCCACACACAGAACAGACTGGAGCGCATTGTGCAAACAGCCAAGCGTCTAACGGGCCTTGAACAGGAGCCCATGTGTGTTCTGCACAATGGCAGATCCAGGCAGAGGGCTAGAAGGATAGTGGGAGACCCATCACACCCAGCTTACTCCCTGTATACACATCTCCCATCAGGCCGCAGGTTCAGGTCCACAGACACCTGAACAGTTTTTTTCCCCCAGGCCATCAACCTCCTAAACAAACCATCCTAGTGACCCCCCATCATTCCCAAAGACAGTTGAGATAACTGTAGCACTCTCCCCCATCTCTGTATGCACATCCAAGTAAATATCCACTTCTTGTCTACAATATTTATTTTTGCCATCTTCCATATATTTCCGGTCATATCATTAAGTACATATCCCACCTCAATTGTATATATTTTTTTCAAAGGCACAACTTTTTTACTTGTTATGTTAACTATGTTAACTTTTATTTAATGTTCTTTTATATGTTCTTTTAATGTCCTGTTATACCAGGTCAAATTCCTGTTTACGTCGTTCATTTGGCAAATAAAGAGATTCTGATTCCGATTCTGAATTGCTTTGAGTGGTCAAGGAGACTAGAAAAGTGCTACATAAGTACAGTCCATTTAGCTAGGGGGGAAATATTCTTTGTGAATAAGAATTAACTTGGTGAAGCTAAACTTGCTATCTGCTTGCCTTTTTCCAACTCATTTTGAATAACAAATTTCGACTGTAATGCTTGCTATCATCAAGGTAGGGAAAATTACCTTCTGCATAGAACACCTAATGAAACACCAGGTATTCAGAACTGGTGAGAGGCTCATTATGAAAAAAACGTAATTCTTAGAAGCTGCAAATGTACAATAGTTTAATCATATTGCAACAGCACAGTCATTATCCCCACCTTTTAGCTTTTAGTCAAGTTGGATCCTTATCCTCCGAGTAAGATGATGGCTAAAAACATACGCTTGCTTTGATGCACCTTTGATTTTTTTGTCTTCTTCTGAATGAACAACAAAAGAGTCCTTCATTAACCAAAGTGAGCCAGAGTGGGAAGGGAAGAGGGAGGAAAGAATGGAAGATGACAGGCCTGTAGATTAAAACATAGACTTTTAACATGGAACGGCCAAACAGGTGATGAGGAGGGAACACCTCAAGGGGATGAAGAGATCTTTGAAGTGACATTCACAACTTCTTTGAAGCAGTTCTCTCATCTAGAAAGAAAGATGGGATTACACTTTATTTTCGTATTTGGCCTCATGGTTTTGTCTTTGATACAGGGTTGAACCATAGCAGGGTGAAATCATATGGTTCCTCTCCTTCCAGAGAGACACTAAACTTTAAAAAGAAATAGTTTAATCTAAAAATTATCACTAAAAAAACCCATTAAGTACATTTGGGGAAGCTAGGAGTCATTTCCTTTCAACATCATTACATGGAGAAATGGTAATAATTCAATACTGGGACTGTCAGATCAGGCTAGATTGTTATTTGACTCCCTTATTATCTTAATACAGGCTCACTGATATACAGAATATTGCCTTTGTACCTTCCCCCTAACAAAATAACTACCTGAATAGAATACAAAAAGTTATTTAGTTCACATTTGATTAAATAATTAAGTTTATTTATTGTAGTAGAGATAGAATGGGATTCATATTTGCTTATGGACAAAGAAAGAAACTATTGCACACAAATCTGTGTCAATTCTCCAGAGGATTGTAATACTTATTGTGTTTCCTGCATCATGGCCGTGAGGGACTCTGATTTTATGATAGAATTACTGTAAATGGGACGTAACAAAATTGGAAAGCATAAGCTGAGCAAAAGTAACTACATTCAAATCTGGACTGAATAGTGAGGAAAGCAAGAAAGTAACAAAATAAAATGAAGATGATGAATTAAATTACACAAATTTCACATGTACAATAGGTAATTTCAAGGAAAATGTTGCTGTTTGTTGTTCACTAAGTGTCGAATGAGGCTCTTAGTTGAGCGCTGTTTGCTGAGTATACAAAAGGAAATTGAAAAAAAAGCCTCCAGTGGTTGGAAGAGCAACTTCATACTGTGAAAACGGAGCTCATGAGCTCAGAGCCAGATATACCTGAAGAAGGATACAAGGAGAGAAAAGTACAAACTATGGATAAGAAATGTAAAAATAGTGATCTCAAAAAATGAAATGCAGAGTGAGAGAAGAGTGTTCACTTCATGATGGGAGGTCCTTAAGTAGCCTGAACCTATACAGCATAACTAAGAAACGATTCCACATATGAATTAGACCAATCTGGAATTGAATTAATTAGTTTTGATTGGATTATGATAGTGTTACAATGTTGAACTGTAACTGGCTCAAATTGGACTGTTCCTATGAAGTGCCTTGAGATGATGTTTGTTGTGATTGAAACTGAATTGAATGCTTTTAATAAACTTAGACAAAAAGGGCTATTTTATAATCTAGTCTTCAAAAGAGGGTATCTGCATTCTGAAGCCTGATAGCTTAAGGTTTAGTTCAGGCAGGAGCGTGGTTGTCCTGCAACCATAAGGTTGCTGGTTGGTCTACAGAGTGAAATGTAGCACTTTCACAAATTCTGAAAAATAGTTTTGTGCTCACTTGGCCCAACCATTTCCCATAAAGTTTCTATTAATCATCACATTTAGGTCCACAGGTAATGACATCAATTGTATACATATTGTTAATGTTTACTTGGTCCCACCATCCCCCGAGGTTGCAGAGGATGGTGGATGGAGCTGATCACACAACCGCTGATTTAAAGCCTGACTTTTTACTTCCCTCCCTCTAGCAATTCTTTACATCCATTTCTAGGGTTAGGTTATAAAAGTTGATGAGTGAAGTAGGGTGAGGGACAATGCACTTATGGTTTGGTCCACATGTTACAAATGATAGGGTTAGGCAGTTGCACAAATCTACATGGTTATAATTTAAACTTTTTGTATTTGTGCCTGGCAATTACCATGATTAAAAGCAAAAAAGAAAACAAAAACAGCCTATGGCTGGACAATTTACAGCCATGGATTATGACCTTACTAAATTTTGGACAATTGCACATATTTCACAATGGTCAGACTGGGCTGTCTTGGACAAGACACCAACTCCAACATTGCTTTGTAAAATTGTCTACTAAATATGAACAAGAGTAAGTATTTTAAATTATTTTCAAGGTTTGATGGGGGGCATTTAGGAGAAGCTAGTACTGAAGAAATATCTCCCTCTGGCTTCCATTTAGAACTCTTGCTGCAGCAGGAGGCTTTTTAGAGAGCCAGCTGGACATTTTGAGTATGAGAAATTACGATTTGAAAGTAACAAATGAGCAGGTGAAAATAGGCAGACCTCGAGACTTGGTTTTATAAAAATTAGAACACAAAGCATGGTCAAAAGTTACTTTTTTCTTTAAAAGTTTATTACACAATCTTTGCGATGCATACCTCGTGGTTCATAAACAAGGAAACAAAAGCTGTGGGACACTTTCACAGCTCACTGCGAGCCTTTAGCCACGACCAACTGATTTTTCTGTGTGTAAGTGACATTGGACTGGGTCTTTCACAGTGCTAGAAGTTGCTGTATTTCCCATATGTATGCCACGGTTTTACGCTATTGCCTTCAGTTATTCAAGAAATGATGTGCTCTCAGATTTAATTGACATAAGCTTATTTTAAATCCCCTCAGAGTATGTAGTCTTATTTCATACCAATGAGATTAGTTTTTTTCTTCTGATAGCTTTGCGAAAGGTCCACTTTCCCTCTGGTGATTTCACATTCTCGTGATTCTTTCATTAACAAACTATTGAATTCTTGAACCGGATTTACTCAGATACAATCTGTGTTCAGGTTGTGGAAGGCTCTGTATACCTGGTAATAGTTATTTTTATTGCATGTGATTGGACTTCTGCTCCCATGTTATTATCTTTCCTTTCATTTGTTGATTGTATGTGTTTGCACGATTTTTTTGAAGTAGTTGTGCCTTGTATTTCACGTTTTTTTTTAATCAGTGCAAGAATACTTTTTGGGTGCAGATAAAACATCCACTTGAAACATAACTATACACCTGCATTAATATGCATTATTCAGTAGATATATACGCCAATAATATTGTGGTATTGAGATCAAAATTATAATAATAATTATTATTATTACTTTACAGCATCTGCTGTCGTACATCACTGCTCATTATTTGCTTTGTGTAATTCTAAGTTTCCTGACGCCCTTTCTCCCATCATGTCTCAATCTCAGCATTAATAATACATAACTGTGCATTTCATTTTTCATAATAATGTGTATCTAAGTAGAAGAAAAATAACAAAAACACTTTTTCAAGCTCTCGATTTACCGGTCAATCTATGTTCCTATCCTCACCTATGGTCACGAGCTGTGGGTAGTGACCGAAAGAACGAGATCGCGAAAACAAGCGGCCGAAATGAGTTTCCTCCGCAGGGTGTCTGGGCTCTCCCTTAGAGATAGGGTGAGAAGCTCGGTCATCCGGGAGGGGCTCGGAGTAGAACCGCTGCTCCTCCGCATCGAGAGGAGTCAGATGAGGTGGCTCGGGCATCTGGTGAGAATGCCTCTTGGACGCCTCCCTGGTGAGGTCCCACTGGGAAAAGGCCCCGGGGAAGACCCAGGACACGTTGGAGAGACTATGTTTCTCGGCTGGCCTGGGAACGCCTCGGGGTCCCCCCAGAAGAGCTGGAGGAAGTGGCCGGGGACAGGGACGTCTGGGTTTCTCTGCTCAAGCTGCTGCCCCCGCGACCCGATCCCCGGACCAGCGGAAGATAATGGATGGATGGACTCTTTCACATATGGATATCTCATAGACATATACAAGGATAAGACCCTCAAGGGGAACCTTTGTCAGTGTTTTCAAGTGGATCATCAAAAAACACATACACATAATGTTAATAATGCATGATGATCAGTGAAAGACAAGAAGAAAGAAGAAACAATTAGTCCCCAGATAAAAACACAACAATGAAAGTAAACAATGAGATCATTTTACTTGAATTTTGTTTTGAGAGCAATCTTACTTTTATGGGGTTGTAAGAGCTGAGAAAGACATACAAACAAGGTTGCCAAGTTTGGTTGCAGTAAATGACAGAAATCCTTGGACTCCCTCACATTTGGGAGTAAATGGAATGTACTGACAATGTTTACCCACAGGCCATCTAGATCTAATCAGGAGCTGAAAAGCACAGAAGTAAATGAAAACGCCACAAATCTTGTACCGCACCACTGCTTTGCCGCTGCTGTTTTAAATAGATCAATTGCCTCAGCTAGCATTGTCAGACCCTTAATATCCTCCCTCCAGGCTTGTGGTTTAGCTCTTTAGTCCCACAAAAATAGACATGATGGATGGTTCTGCTGCACTCTGACAGAGGCAAGGGATTCCCTAAACCGCTCCCCGTCTCTGCATGCAACCCCTCTCTGCTCATCAGTGCCACCAATCCATCCCCCCTCCTGGAGCTAGTTGGCAGGTTGTTGTTCAGCATTCAGCCTTGGTTTGCTCTTTTGTTTGATTGAATCACAAGTTACGAGGGTCAGTCTGAGGACATGGAGGAGTGAAACACACAAACAGGCATCTAAAGATAAATATATATATATTTAAAGAAATGAATAAATAAACACAGAGACCTTGTTTCAGGTTAGTCATTCCAGATGGGAGGTGCGAGTCAAGAAAGTAAGATTTACCGTGGATGGAAGCAATAATGTGAAGTATGTCTTTCTGATTGTTCCCATGTGCACCATATTTTACAAACACATCCCCTCTTCACACACCTCCAATTGAGACATATTGATCAAACATCAGGTCTTCTCAAGCCAAAGGCTAATATCCAGCGTTTTCTACTTATAAATCGTCAGTCGATATGTTAAATAATTTAACACAAAGAAAAAAACAAGGGTAAAAGGAAAAAGTGAGGGGGCACATGAGGTTCTATAATTTGAAGCTCATACAAACAGAATGCTCCTGATCTGCCAGCGATCACACTAATCCGAGACATTTGTCTCCGTTGGTTTTATCCTGCTGCGCTTGCTTTGGGATGATTAAACTCTATCAGGTTGTCCAGGAACAGATGAAACCTTTTTAGGCCACAGTATGAAAAATGATTTGGTGCAGAAGTGTGTTTGCTTGTTTTACTCAGAGTAGAGCATATTATTATACTCCCACCAGTCTGTTGCCTCTTTGGAAAAAAAAGGGCTTTGGGTTGGAAATAAAATTTGCAGATACACAATTAATGGTAAAACACAGACTGTCTGTTTCATCCAACAACTCCCCCAGTCAAAAGGCCCAGATAGGTTGTTTGTATAATAAAGCAGCAGGGGGGAAATATGACTCATTTGAGCATTTTCGCATCAGAGCAGAGGTCATTCTCAAGTGTTTCTTTTAACAAGCCACAAAATCCTCATAATAAGGCATGTTAGACTGGTTACACACAGTGTTTTCACGTGTTCGAGATCAACATATCATAACTGGGTTTTTTTTGGGGTTTTTTTTAACCTCTAAATTACATTCAGTTAATACACTTAATGCTTTTGTCACCTCCCTGTTTGATTTAAGCAATAACATTACTTGGTTGGAGTTATAAATCAAAACTGCTGGGAAGCAGTTGGGAAATGATTATGACAACATGACCATTACTTTCATGGATGCCATTTTTGCTGCTCACACTGTTGTTCTCACAACCACTAGAGGTTACAATCTTTTTTCAAACATACCAAATTATTTTGGCTAGCAAGAGCACACGACCAGTGGGGTCATAATTAGGAGAAGGATAGTCTCTGTCACGATCACTGATGCTGGCAAAGGAGAACCCAAAAGCATGACAATGAGGCAGGCGATTAGCAAGGGAAGATCAGTTTACTTAGTCCAAAAAACAGTCGGGGGTCAAAACCAGGCGATCAGAGTAAGGCAAACAAATCCGACAAGGGGCAGACAGGTATCAGGAATCCAGACAAAAGTGAGTCAGAACAGGTAGGCAGGACTGGAAATGCTGGAGAGCTTGGCAAAGTATAACACAAGACAATCTGACAGGAAACAAGTGAAAGTGACTAATATATATACACTGACGACCAATGAGCAAATAGACTGCAGGTGAGGAGGAGATGGGTGGGGAAACCTAGGTGAGGGAAATGAGTTGCATGGCAGGGAAGAAAGGCCGGATCTGAAATAACAGGAGAGTTAGTGAAGTGACATGAAATAAAAATATAAACTAGGAATTAGTGTAACTACGTTACAGTCTCCTTTTATGACAGTGAAAACATACACGTGATGCACAAGATGCCTTTTGAGTTGAGAGATTCAGAAATATATCTTCACTAATGATTAAAAGCTACTGCACTCACAAACAAAATGTCCCAGGTGTTTCACACAGATGGTGGCTCAAATTCCAAAGGAAGTTTGGAAATAAGTATTGATGTCCTGTGGTACAAATAAGGTACATTTCAAATAATCTAAATGTGTTCCCTATCATATCATAATTACTGACAGCAAGTGTTGGGTGAATGTTTTTTCACCCATTTGTGTAATTTGAATTAAAAAAAAGTTCAAACTGTGAAGTAACTGAAGCCCTTTGTGTGTGAGAGAATGGCTATATTATGCAGTTGGGCCATTTCTAGCATATGAAATATAAATAGAATGCATTGTGTATTGTGTGATATGTGTGAGAGGTCAAGGAGAGCAAAATATCGTGCTGATCCTGTGATTACTTCACAGGATGTGTAAGTAGCAGCAGCCGTAGGCTGAGGCTTATATGCTTACAGCTTCAATGCAAATCTGACTCCTAACAACTTTAAAAATTGCTCAAATTTCCTCCGTGCACTGCAGGCCATGGTCACACTTAGCTTGCTGATTTAATTCTACTTTTGTTTTCTTCAACTTCCTAAAATTTAGGGCTTCACCTTGTGCCACATTTTTTTTTAAATCAAATATTTTCTGATTTGCCCTGAGTCAGACTAGCTGTAAACACTTCTTTTCCGATGTTTTCCCACATGACTAAACTCTCAAAGTAAACCTTATGTGTCATTTAGTCTTCAAGGTGTATTAAATGCATCAGACTGCAGGGTGTATTGATTATTTAAAAGCACCACAGGATGAAAAAGATGTGCCAGCAGTGTGAAAGAGCAGAGGGTGCACTGCATAAAACAACCAATTATATCATTTTTGACCCTTCCCTGCTTCTCTTGACTTTGCACTAGAATTATGGCTATTTGAAACATTACACAGAAAGCAACCAGGACCTGGATGGAACGGGAATGAATTCTCTTATTTTTGTCCAAATTATATATTTCTCTCGTAATTATTGTACTCAGTTTAGTGGCTTCTGAAAGGTGAGGGAAGGGATGTGAGCTTTTCTCTTTCTCTCTCTCCAGAATGTTTTTTAGAGGACTTATTTGTTTTTCAGTGGAAGACATCTGCACATCTTTCACTGAGAGGCCGAGTTTTATGGTGGCACAACCTGATTTAAAAAGCAAAGCATGAAATTTCAAAACACTACAAACAAGCAGGGCAAAAATGTTTCAAACTATACAACATGACATCACAAAACTGCCATTTAGTAACAGTGAAAAGGTAATGAACTACATGTCGACAGTCACGGTGAAGCAGTGTTGAAAGAAAATGTTGACAAAGGATGTTCAACTGAAACGTTAGCCATTTTTCACCCCTGAACTACTGGTTATGTGAGCTCTCTGGAGTTGCTGCCAGTGGGCAATGGTGCAGCAGAGGCTGTGTTCTGCTCCTTGGTCTGGAGTGAACAGGAGGAACGCCGGGTATGTGATAGGGCTAGACTATCAGGCGGCAAACAGCACTGCCTGTGACGGCCTGGTGTCTAACGACTGGCATCACTACACAGACTGTGTACCGTCAGCAGATGTACAGGCACACACACTCAATACATGGCACAGCACACAGTCACAGTGTAAAATCACTTTGTAGTCAGTGCATCACACCCTAGAGGCGTGTGTGTGTATAAATATGTGTGTGTTCATGGATGAAGTGCTCTGTGCCCTTGGGCTCGTGGGAGCAGAGAGGGAAGGTTAAGCTGTAGCCAGATGTTGCAAGACACCGCTCCAATAGAGTCCCCAGTGTGAACAGAGAGGATTATGAAAAGGGCTTTCATGACTGTTATGCTGTTTTGTTTACTCTTGTGCTCGGCTGTTAACTTTTACTGAGACAAAAAAAGCAAGCAAAAATCACAAAACCTGACAGCATCTACCTGCTTAAGAGAATATTTTACATTTTATCTTTAATTGAATTAGAGTGGATGACTGTGTTATTTGGTGCAGAACTTATAATGTCATCCGTGATAAGCTCTTGCGTACCCTTTATTTACTGCACACACTGATGATTTATTTTCAGCATTAAATATATTCTCTAAAATCATTCAAATAAAACAAATATACAAAATATAACAGAAAAGACAGACCTACATAGTTTATGTATATCAGTTGGGGATATAGGTCCTCTGTGTAGTTTTCCTTCCCTTGGTAGAATATGATAAGAGGAATATGGCCAGTGGGATCCCCTGAACTTTGTGCTTTTTAGTGTATGTGTGGGTGTATTCTGTCCACTACTTCAGCCCTCATGGGCTCTGATAAGGGGCTAACTTGGCACCAGAGAAGAAAGTGATTGGGGGAAATAGTACCATTGAAGCACCTTGTTGCAACGATAACAAGACCTCCCCCTTGTGATTACAAAGTGTCAGATCAGAGGACTTCATGAACCTGTGTTGGATTACAGCCTTTTTTCCTTAAAGCACTCTTGGGATGGTTCTCCAGAAAGTCCCTTGGGAAGAACAGGATTATACACTCTGGGGAATCATGCAGAGTTACAGCTTCAGTGGTGCTGGCACAATGTGAAGCAAAGATGGCTGGTCTGTAGAGGGAGAGGATGAAAGAAAGTAGAGGGAAAGTAAGTGCTACTATAGAGGAGAGGGGGCCAGAGGGCCTTTTTTCCCTCTATGGCTTCTCTTAACTTTGAAAGACTCCAGTCAGTTCGATCTCGGCGCAGATTGCTAAGTAGCTACATTGATCCTGAGCGCAAAACTTTGGAGTTTCTCAACTAAAGGCTTAAAAAAATTGTACAATTATACTATTTAACTAATCTGTTCCCCATACAGATTCCACCGAAGTTTTGATTAATTTGCATATGAATGTCTTATGCCTTCATACCTGCTCCTACATGATGACCTGCACTTTATGTGTCTTGCTGGTGTTTATTTGGCCACAGAAGCTAGGATAAAGATAGAGGAGGGGTGGGGGGCAGTGCAAGGGATGATTAGTTCGAGACCTGTCCTGTAGTAAATTTTAGCTTTTTACTTTTCTAATTCCCTACTTAACTACTAAGCTGTCACCCACAAATGCTTAGGATTGAAAATCATGTACACAGTTAGGCCTGCATGTAACAAAGCACACGGTTAGACAAAAATCTAAATGGGTAAAGTTTACACACTATTATATTCAGGCATTGCAGTTCTCAACATGTCACTTAAACTTGTGCTCCTCCCCAAGGAAAGCACATGAGTTGTCTGTTCATCAGAGGTGGAAAGAGTACTGAAAAATTGTAATTAAGTAAAAGTATCTTTACTTTGCCTAAATTCTACTCAGAGTAAAAGTAAAATTACCCATCTCAAAATTTACTTGAGGACTGGCGGCCTGTCCAGGGTGTACCCCGCCTCTCGCCCATTGACTGCTGGGATGGGCTCCAGCCCGCCCGCGACCCGATCGATGGATTCAGCGGTATAGATAATGGATGGATGGATGGATGGATGGAAAATTTACTTGAGTAAAAGTACAAAATTACTTAATTTAAAATGTAATTTGAGTAAAAGTTACTTAATTACTTTCAGTTTCTTAATGCAAAAAAGGATGAGTCATGAATCAAATTCAGTACAAGTTGTTTTAATCGATTTCGAGGTGTATTAAAGTGCACATCCACACCTGCAAAAGATCAACTGGGCTCAGGAACATACTTCCTCACAAGGACAGTCACAACTTGTACCATAAAGTGCAAACAATTTTCAGTCCTATTGTCCAATGGACAACACTATGATAAGAATAAAGAAATTTAAACTACAATAAAAAAAAAAGTGCTTCACTGTCACGGTTATCTTAAACAAAAATGCAGATTGTAATAGGCCCACTGTAGGATTGCTGCAGTTAGCTAGGCATTAAATTAATTTAATTATTCAATTATTAAATTAAATACAGCAATTCCGTCTTTTTTTTTAAAAAACTACAGCAAAGCTGAGTTGTTTCAGAAGGAGTCGGTCAATTGCTGCATAAATGCAGTCTCAGGTAAAAAGATGAACTCCTTCAAACTGAATGTGACAGGGCTACCATTTAATTCCTCTAGAGGGAGCTAACGTTCTGTGGGCTGATGGAAACGAGTAAAGAGAATAGCTAAGCAATGTGTAACTCTGTGGTGATCGCTCGCCAAATTCTCGCCAAATAAAATTACTTGATGTGGTGTAGTCTATTATTTCCCCTCACTCCAAATATTCAAAACCATCACCCCATTTCATTTATTGTCACATTTAGCAAACATCAGTACCTGCAACGCTTGCATCACCAACTCACCCATACTTTTGATGAGCTATATCCACTCCAAACAAGCCAATTTCTAGGCAACGGCTAACAAGCCAAGAGCGTACTTACCCAACATACAAGCTGATTCATTAGGAGACCACTTGAAAACTAAAAGTTCTGCATCCTTATAATTTCAGGCTGATCACTAAAGCAGGTTTTTAAAATGTGAGGCGAGCTAGCTATTCCTTCGTCTGCTTTGCTTGATTAGGGTGGAAAATAATAATATCATGAAGGCACATTGTGCTTACATGGGAAGCACAAAAAAAACAATAAATAAATCGTTTGGGATGTAAGAGAGAAAAACACATGCGCTAACTTACCACCACATGCTTTCGTAAGTCGATGTTCTGAAAGCCGAAAGCTCCGTTTTGACTGGCAGGCACATCTTGCACTGCATAATCACATTATTGCCTTTTGTGCGTTTGAAAACGAATAATTTTTCTAAATTTGGCCGCAGGTTTTTCTGGCTTTCGTCTCCTCCAGAATGTGTCAGCTAAGTGTAATGTAATAGTGTAATGTGTATCCTCTTCGTCTTCGGACCTTTCCTCCTCCAAAGTCTCCACGTCTAGGTTAGCAACAGCCATCTTCCAAAGCGCAGGTAGCCTACTAGATCCACCACACCAGATTATTTAACAATGGAAAGGGCGCGCGCAAGGCAAGGCCACGCAATTGACTTTCAGTTCTGGGACAGCTGTTTAAATTTCCGCCAGCATTTAATTTTTCACCATCAATATTTGTTTTACTCAGTAACGTGAGGGGTTTCAAATGTAGCAAAGTAAAAGTACTTGGGTCAAAATGTACTCGAGTAAAAGTAAAAATTACACATTTCAAAAACTACTCAGAAAATTACAAATTACTCATAAAAAGTACTCAATTACAGTAACGTGAGTAAATGTAATTCGTTACTTTCCACCCCTGCTGTTCATGCAGAAAGATGCAAGTTAATGAGAAATTCAAAGAATATGCAAGCTCAAACGGGTGTTAGATATGCATGTCAGGTGCAAAATTGGCTTCCATGAGGATGACGGTCCCTTTGTACAACAAGTTTATTATTACCTTAACCATCATAGTTTTGAATTGTAACCCTAACCAAGAAATAATATTGCCCAATGCCAACCAGGAAGTGTCAAGTTTCGTTGTAACATGTAACCAAGTTACATGTAAATGGTATCTGAGAAGGTGATCGCCACAAAGTAGAAAGAATGTAACGAGAATCATTAACCGACCAAGTAATCTTTTTGTCTAAAATCAACCATGAAGTTACAAAGATGTTTTAGTAAAATGTTGTTGTGTTATTGACAGAACATAACTCTGAAGAGGACGAGAAAAAAAAAATTCACCAACTCTTTTTTCATAACTAATTTACATTTCTATTCAAGAAGATCATTCTGGGGCTTGGAGGGACCCAGATGACTCCACTCTGCCCCAATCTTCCTCAGGGTCTGCCTCTTTTGAGATCTGTTGTACCTAAAAACTGCACACCTGATAGAAAAATACTTGACTGGCAGTTTGTTTTCAAATACTTTGTCCACAGCTCAAGCCTGGACAGCTGGTAGGCTAAAATCCCTCTCAGGTATACTTTTGTCACAAGTCTTGTGTTGAACAAGGCCCAAGTTGTCATTAATGTACCGCAGAACATATTATCTGCTGCGAGTAATAAATCTGCTGCGTTGTAATAACGCCTTCAGATATTGGCACCATAAACTGGACTTCAGTGTCGCTCAATTTCTTTGTGTTTCGTTTATGTTTTTAGTGGCTAATATGAAGAATTGTTGCTTATATGGTCAATATTTAACCTGTGTTTTAAAGTTTGCTTTAGTAAGGGCAGTTAGAGAGACAAACAGGAAATGGGAATTTCCACTTCCAACTAAATGATTAAAGAACTCCAATTAGATGTCAGATTGACTAGTTTGGGTAATCATACATTAAACAAAGCAGAGCATTATTAGCTCATTTATTGTTTAGTGAATTTTCTAACTGCCGGAAATGCAGCAAATGTAGTATCATCATAGGTTGCAGTTGGGCTAGAGTAATGCAAGCATAACCTGCAAAGACGAATGGCTCATTTTCATTTTTTGTGGGCCCAAAACAAAATGCCAGGGTTGTGTTTTTTCTAAAGTTTTGAGTTGGTTGGGAGCTCAGACACCCAAATATACCCTCAATCCCAGATACATCCCTTTAATATATTCTCATGTAAAAACATAGAAACACATTCAATAAATTAGGAAGCATTCATCGAGGAGTGAAGACTTCAAATCAAATCTCTACAACATAAAAAAAAAAATCACATTAAAATTTAGTATTATAAAATTAATTAGAATGATTTATTGTAGTCGTGTCTTCTATTGAAATATTAAACAATGAAATGCAGGTGTTCTATTTTCCTTCCAAGGTGGATATTACATTTTCAAATGAAAGCTGGCATACATTTGATTAAGTACAGGCCTCTATTTCATTTTCTGCTTTTTGTCTAGACCAGAATTCCACAGTCAGACAGTTATCATAAATCCACACCTGAGTTAATCAAGATTTATCTTTTTTTTTTTTAAATAATAGTGAAGTGGTAATATTTAGATCCCATACATACTCTGGGGACTTTAGTAGGATAGAGCAATTTCTTTTGCTCAGATAATAGATAGAAACGGCATTAAAGATAGAAGTCTATTTCTTGTTGCAAATGTGGTGCGTTAGCTGTTAGAGAAGCTGACTGTGTGACGGTGAAAGCTAAATGGAGTTGCAAGCAGGACCTTTGATCTTGCAAACCAAGTCTTTAAAGGGAATTTCAGACCCACTGGAGCTTACAAACTTGACATAGGTGATGTTAGCATTTTTTAAATGTTTCAGATATTTGTAAAGAAAGGGATTAATCCTAGCTTCTTGCAATATGACACGGATTGAGGTGACAAAGTAAAAAATATTTCTATTCTAAAGCAGTTTAGAAACACCACAAACACAAGCCACACAACTCACCATGTAGCTTAATCAACACCTATTTTATTTACATCTATAAACTAACAAACAAATATCACTGGAACACGTGTCTTATTTTTGTAGTAGGTAACTGCATCATGCATAGAACTTTTGGGTAAACTTTTGCTTAAAAAAATAACATTTCACACCTAGTATTCAAGTTGTGGAGGAGTGTAGTGTCTGATACTTACCAGCTGTGCAAAGGATATCAGGTACAGTGTGACCCGATGAGAGATACACATGGTCAAACATAAAACATTTTGAGAATAACACATTCCTCAGTTAGTGCGTCCAGAGGAGGGTCACCAGATAAGTATACATTATATTCTGGCTTTGTGCCTGTTGACTGGAACGCACAGCATCTTCAGGGTTACCAAATATGGGAAGGTTTTACCCTACTTAACGGGAGACGCACCCACAGTGAGACAGAGATTGCATTGGACTCTGATACGGACTTGGTTGGCAATCAAAGGTTTCATGTGCGACCAAGTCTGTGTCAGCAGAGTTCTTCCTGTACCATCTACACATAGGCTGTTTGAAGGCGACCATCCCTCATACACCACAGGAGCCATAAGGGCTCAACGTCTCTCACCATTTTCCTCTGCCTAAAAGAACACATATTATGTGTGTTAATAGGTCTATGATCATCTTATAGGTTTATATGCATTAATGTAAAAAAACTCATTTTCTTTTCATTCCCTGCATTACTGCAGCATCCCCAATAACTTTATGTTTAAAAAATTGTGTTTTTGTCTCTTTAAAAAAGTGATTTAATCTGAAAAACATGATTTAGTTTGAAACTTTATTCAACAGACACAATGTATTTAAAAAATAAATACTTCAAATTTGATGCAAGCAACTCACACACACACACAAAAAAAAGAGTTGGGAGAGAAGTAAAGAAAGACAGAAAAGTTGAAATCATGAAAAACCAAATCCCATACTGGAACATCTGACACATCAGCAATTTAACTGGTGAAAGAAGGATGGGTTGTGGCTCATCACAACCATCATCATCACTTTGTGCCAAATACCTTCGGCAATTAATTTTTCAAATCAAGTCAAATAAAATGTTTCTCAATGCAGTCTTTCAACATCTACATTGCAAAATATTGTAGAAAAATTAATGGAATTTGGGGAACGGCTAAGGATGGAAATCACTGTTGAATGAGTGTGACCTTCGAGTCAGCAGCCAGCACTGTGTAAGACTCTATCTTGTGACTGTCGTCCATTTATCCAGGTGAATTAGAGAGTACCTTGGAAAACTATTTTCCCCTCAACAAAGTCTGTCACTGCAATCCGAAATGTAACCTGAAATTGTATCATGCAAGGAGGAAGCCATATCTACACTTTGCAGTAACACCACAACGATCTCTGGACACGAGCAAATCACAGATGGACAGAAAGACGGTTGACACATGTTGTGTGGTCATAAGACTCCATGTTTCAGCTGCTATTGGGAAAATTTGATCTAGGACCATCAATGTGAATGTACCTTTGCTACAGAGGCATACATTTGAATTCTGGAGAGACATATGCTGCCATCAAAGCAACTTTTTTTCTCAGGAGGTCTCTGGTCATTTCAGCACAACAATGATGGACCTTGTTCTGCACGACTGACAACTGCGCGTGTGCTTGGCTGGCTGGTCTGCAGTTCAGATCTGTTTTCTTTTGAAAATTTATGGACATTATAAAGAGAAGACTCAGACAACAACAAACTGATCAGCAGAAATCTTGTACTCATTAAGAATGGACACAGATTCCTCTTATAAAACTGCAACATTTTGTATCCTCATGTTCCCACACGATTAAAAAAGTGTAATCAAAAGTAAATGTGATTAAAAAGAAAAACAAATCATGCCTCTTCCTGTTTTTTCATGTCGAGGGCTTCAAATTGTAGATTTGTCAGTGAAAACACAGAAAATCATTTAATTTGCACCGTGGCTATTTAAGGTTGAATGAACAAATTACATAGTTAAGTTTTTATGCATTTAGTTAGAACCCCTGTAAGTGAGCTGAAAGTTGTGTTTGCACATTGCTTTGTGCAATTCTTCCTCGGTTTTAGTATCCCGTCTGATCTGAAGTAAAGAATTATACTATAGAACTAAATATAGAAACACACACAACCTTGGAACAAAAGTTGTTGGGTGTGGGCTCCATTTGAAATGATTTACCAGTGCAACAGTTGTTGTTTAAGTAGCATACTTTAAAATTAGCCTTGAAAAATAACGCTGTTTTATGAGAAATAAACACGTCTGCAGAGTTGATAAAATGAGGGACAGTCATTTCTAAACATTTAACTGCTGTCTTTAATCATTAATTAAGTTGATCCCCATGCATAGGCTTGGCGTCTCTGCGAATTTGAATTCTGTGGGCTTGCTTTTTTGTTTACCAGTTTATTTGGCTTTCAGAATGATTACAGCATAGCATATTGTGGGGCACCACAATGTTTTTTTTTCTAATTATCTTGATTGTTAGAGGGTTTTGACCAGGAAGACATTCTTGGGACCAATAGACTACTCACTAAAAGAGGAACTGTTGTTAAAACACCACTCAAATTGCAGATGTATGAAGCTTGAATACAATTTTATCGGGTCTGTCTCACAATGTTTGACAACATGCACTTATAACTCAACATCTCAATTATTGTCTTGATGAAACTAAACATAGTCATGAACATTTTAATTGAATCTGTCATAATGTTTTCAACAGGAGTAATACATCCCTTATTCATTCAGCACTAGCTACTGAAATAATGTTTACCTGATGGACATTTGGGTTGATGTACACAGAAAATCAACAGTCTGATCTGACTGTTGTGGAAATATTTATTGTTTTGACCCCCACTTTGAGTGTTAACAGGTTTGAGTGGCTCACCCCTATTATCCCACACAGTCACACGCAGATACAAAAACGCAAGAGACTCAGACTGAAGGAGACACAATGAATATCAAGTAGACACGAGAAGATGATCAAAATGGGGGTCTTTTTTTCTGTTCCCTCCATCAGCAGTGGCCCTCAAACCCTCCATCTACCAGCAAGCCATGATCCTCTGACAGTAGCAATCACAACCCATTGAAAATGTCCCTCTCATCAGAAAATGGCAGCATGGAGAAATCTATAAAAGGCTTTAATGTTGTGAGCCTGCCATGATTGCCCAGGCTTTTTTCTGTTATTCACCAGATCACAGTGTCCTACTCCCTCATGCTTTTCTCTGCCAAGACAGGCAGAGATCATTATGTATAATGCCAGCTCCATTGTTCCAGGTAGATATCCCATATGTTATCAAAACTACTACTTGACAGCAATAGTTTCAGCCTGCATCATAATTTACCTGTTGCCTTCTTTTGTCAGAGGAATCCAGAAAATAAAAGGAGAGGATATGGGCAGTCACATATAATGTTTCATGAGATGAAACGATGATACATTTTGTAGAAATGAATAATAATTCAAAACCACTAAAATCTTCTGTGATAATCTCTGAGGGTATGCTATTTATTTAAGGAGATACTGTCATTAAAAATAAGGATAATGAATCTTGGATAAGGGCTGGATATTTTAATAGAAAAAAGTTGGTGTTTCAAAAGTTCATTTCAGCTCATTTGCAGTGGCTATTTTGCCTTGTTCATAGTAACAATGATCAAAGGCACCACTCAGTCTGTTCCACAGACATTAAAGGAAAGAAATGATTTACCTCCGCAAATGAAATACCTCCTGCTGAGCCATGTCAGTGCATTTCAATGACTCGCACAAAAATCCAACCATCGCGCTCTGAGAAATATTGAGGGCAGGGGGTTGTGTTAATAGTTTGCCAGTCAGATTGGGCAGCCATTTTGATGAGTGCATTCAATTAGATTTTCACATCAAATGAAATGCAGCTGAATAGTAATTGGTTTGATCACACTTTGATTTCACACATCGACAAAATAGAAATTTAGGCTCCTGCCAAACAGACAGCAAAATATTCAGTTCTGTGCATTCTTGCACGCATAAGTGAAGCCAACATTCTAGCCAGATTTCATACACTGATGGAGCAAAGCTATTATTCATGATAGCATTAAGGAAGCAATCATTTTGACACGTGTGGAGAGGGTTATTGCTTCCCATTTGGCAATGGTCGGCGAGCTGAATCGCTCCAGGCCTGAGAGAACGCATGCTGTGTTGATGGCCAAAAAACGCTTGTTTCCAGAACACCACATGCCTGTTAGACCTGCCTCCGGCCTCGTAGTTAAAGAGTATATCCTGTCACTGATTCAATCAAAGAACCCGCTGCTCTCCAAGAACAACAACATGTCCTGCCAAAGTGCCCTTGAGGACACCTAATTCTCATCTGCTCACTCCGAAGAAATCACTCTAGTGTCAAATCTTTAGTATATGCCCAGGAAATCAAAATGAGATAATCTTAAAAGTTGTCTATCTGACTTCTCTTCCAATTATATCCTACAAGTTTATAACAGTCGCCTCTAGCAAACATAGCATTCCTTCACAGGAAAAGGTGTCGATACATTTTTGAAGCTTTGTCCCTAATCACCAGCACAATCATCATCCATCGTTCCACTAATATTCTCTGTGCACACACTGAATATAACTATATGTACAGCATACATGCACATAATCCCTGAGGCACCAAAGATACAGAATTATTGTGTAGAATACATTCATTATGTCACAAAAAAAGATTTTCACCTCTCTATATCTGTGTTGAAAATTTATTGCAAGTCAATTTCAGTTTAGCATGAATTTCAGTTCCCCCCCTTTCTTATTTGACAGGACTTGTGGAATAAAAATGTGAAAATTATTTATTTAAATATTTAGGTTAACTTTTTCTCACTAAATACAAAACGCAAACTTATTTTTGCAAGATATTCCTTTGATTTTTTAATTATACATTTTTTTTAAATGACAATAAAAACTACAACAAAATAATAATCAGGTCGATATATAATGCACTCAGTGTCACTCATTCTAATATATATTGCTTTTCCCTACCTCAACAAAAATGTTTTCTTTTTTTTCTTTTCACATATAACTTTAAGTAGATTTAACAAATGAGACAAAATGTGTTGTGCAGATGAGCTTTATTACCTTTGGGCAGGTCAGGTGTTCATTTGTTTTGTTAAGCTTGACCGAGCTAACCAGTGACTAGGATAGACTTGATTATCACCCACCTCACTCTGCAAGATTTCCAATATGTCTTTTTCAGACACAACATGTGTACTTTTCTTGCTCCAGGGTTCACAGCACCGTCTGGGGGAGTCTATGTAAGATCCAGCTTAAATAATTGCATGACTAACCTCAAGACGTTTATATGAAAAAGAAAAAATGCAATGCTTGGTCGGGGGAATGGATGTTGGGTGATGTGGTGTGGTCGTTATGACTGTGACTTCACACTTAACTGGGTTCCTCCTAAAGTTAAAAAACATGCAGTTTAGGTTAAATAAAGATTCTATTGACTGCAAGTGTGAGTGCTTGGTTGTTTGTCTTACTTGGCCCTGTGATGGACTGGCATGCTCTTCAAGTTGTTCTACATCTCACCCAATGACAGCTCACAAGTCTCCTGCAGGACTCAAACGTAGTTCTCACAGCAAACTCCCCTAAAAACTGTAGGCTCCCTTAAACTTAAAAATGTTGTGCACTGGCAAAAAAAAAAAGTTGATCGTGCATGTGTCCCCAAAAAAAAAACACCTTCAAAAAACTGTGCTATCTTGAAAATGTGAATGGGAACATATTAACTTTGCAAACTTTTATAAGCACCATACAGTCCTCTTCCCACACACTGTTACTCATCCCCCAATCTGGGAACGAATCTACTATCGTCTGATGGTTTCATTTTTGGGAACAGCCCTTAATGTTTATGAGCCAACGCTTACTGTTGCATATTGCTGTTGTATTTTCCCTCTTTGGTTCAGGGTCGAAATGTTTGTTAATTTGAAGCACATTTAAAATTGAACAAAATATGTTTTGAAACTGAAAGTCTGATTTTGAACTTCAAATGTGAAAATCAAAAAGAAAAAAATATATAAAGAAGTGCGGCAAAAGTTATTTCTGTTTGAATTTCGGAAGACAAATTGGTGACAAAAAGTTTGAGACTGAAAAAAGTAAGTATAAAAAATCTCACACTTCTCAGGGTGAAAAATAAAATCTGACTGGAAAAAAAGGAGTTGAATTTAAAACAAAGTCATTTAAAAAAATTATCTCCATTAAATGGCTCTGCAGATGTGTCAAAGACCCATATGTAAACATTATGCATTATGCATGCCCCATTATTTGTGCTGACTGAGCTGCACAAGTCCGTGTTTTCAGCTGGAAATTACCTCACACATGAACAAGAACAGTCAAGTACTCAAGTCACAAACATTACAGAGACAAGTAAACATGCACACTGATATGCTGGATTGATATACTGTATGTGTGGCCATCTTTCCAAGTCACACTTTATGAGGAAACAAAGAAATTATTTGTATTATTGTGCTGCCTTGTGGTGTATTTGTTGTGTTAAATTAATGTATTCTGTGTTGAAAAGCCATCAAATTATGTCAAGGCAGCTGCTGCTGTTGCTCCAACTCAATTCTGCTCTCAAGCAACATTGTATTTTTCTTTAAGCGTAATTGCTGTTTGAACTGAAACTGCCTGTAAAAAGAAAAAAAAAACAGTTTTTGTTGTTCTCTTTTGAGTATGGTGCGATTAATTTCTTTATGCAGTATTTCCCGGAACAAAATTCACCATTTTTTTTTCATGCAGTCCATCCTCTGTACCTCTAATTATATGTTCGGGGAGTAGTCATCGCAAGTGCGTCACATCTCATGCCTTTGGAGTGAGTCTCTGGAGAAAACGAAATAAGCCTTCTACCTCTCTTCAATTTGTTATGCTCTCAGGTTTGGCTTGTTGCCAGCAGCCTTGTGTAGTCATTACATGCATAGTCATCATGCCTGTTTAACCAATCAGTTTCACACAGAGCAATAAGGGGGGGGGGGGATCGAGCCCCTTAAATAAGGTTTGTCCTCACATGAATTCTGTGTTCGTTAATTAACCTCCTTTCAGCTTGAAATCTCACAATTCCTGCCTCCCCTCACGTAGCGATCAGAAAATTTGAATTATTTCTGCACCAGTCCCGATTAAACTCTCCTCGTGCTCATCACTTCCACTGGTGTAATTTATAACACATCATGAAGATGGACTAGATTATGATGGCAGCTCTTGTGATGTGTGCACATGGAAATATTCTATGATAGCAGTACTGTGTGAGGAATGAGAATATTATCAATGTAATTTTGGGAATTCAAATATAAATTGTAGGTCTCTGTAGGGACGTTCAGCTTGTACAATAGCTTCAACAGGAACCTTATGAGTTATTTATTCATACTGTTAAATACGACCAACAAGATTGTCTTCAACAATGTACCTGCTACAGAGAGCAGGAAATGATTTAGACCTCAGTTCAAAACAACCATATTGGATATTTTTTTCCTATAGCAATTAACAAGTGTCAATTCCTCATGGTCTTTAACCATGGGATAGCTGGGGGGGGGGTTCCTGGTCAAATCCTGGCAGGGGCTCTTCTGTATGGAGTCTGCATGTTCTCCCTGTGTATGCATTTGTTTACTCTTATCCAAAAACATTCATGTGAGGTTAACTCTAGGAATGAGTGTGAGCATGCATGTCTCTGTGTGGCCCTGTGATGTACCTGCCCTCACCCAATGGCAACTAGACTGGCTACGGCCCACCCGTGACCCTCTATTAATTTAAGCGGGTATAACAACATTGGATGGATGGATTGTAGTTGAAGACCACAATACAATTTGTTTGACATTTTTAACATATTTCCCTTTGTTTATGCATCACAACTATGTGGTTGGGCAACTCAGTTCCCTGGTTAGGTTTAAACTATAAAACTAATTGGTTGGGTTAGGAAAACATTACGGTTTGGGCTGCAATACTTATTATTATTATTTATTATGATTATTTTACAAACTTACGTTAAAGGATACCATTTTGCTTAGGTGACACATTACCACAATTTTTCTACATGGACTTGTAGACATGATGGCTAGGTTTCTTATTTTTTAAAATTTGAATATAAATCTTTCCCCCACATAGATGGGATACAACTCATGACTCAACAGAGTTAGTTTCTGTTTTTTTACAGACTCAAAGCACAGATTATAGTCAGCAGGTGGTTGTCTGTGTCTTTTGCTTGGTGTGGCATTCGCCCAGGATCTTGGCACACCACTGCAGACACAGGCAGTGAGATTGATTAGAAACCCACTGCAGCTGTCCTAATCACTATCACCTGGGCCACTGTTCTACCTCCCCCTCCAACAGCAGAAGCATGAACCACACCCCACCAAAGGATTTAACATTTTATCAGTCTAATTAGATTGTTGGCCTTGTTGCCTTCTGACTGGATGAGTGATTAGGAAAAAAGTCTGTTAATTGCTCAGACGGCCACTTATTTGGCATAGCAAAATCTTTCAAACTGCAACTAAAATCACACAGTCACTTCTTCCAAATCACGCATGTGGTTGGTTCATTCTGCTGCATTTTTCCGTTTCTGTACAGAACCAATCCAAAGCAAAAATATCACTGATAAACATACATTTGGTTTAAAATAAGCCAGAAGTCTTGGTCCAGTTATTTTCTTTGAAGTTTGATTGTCAGCTTCACAAGAACTCAGATGAAATGGTACCACCACGGGTTTAAAGTGAAACAAATATGTAAAGTGTAAAATAACCTTTCTTTAATACTTTCATAATTAGAAATCTACCTTTGCTTGTGTTTGGTAAAGTTGCATCCAGTTAGCATGTGTGTTAACACATATGACTTTGTTCCAAATACTCTTCTGCTTATGAAATTTGCAGTCGGTATAGTCATTTAACACTGAGCTGCAGCATTATCTCCTTTCATCATATTGCAGGCTGCTCATGGAAGGATGCCGCATGTGACATCTGTCCAACTCAATATATTTAATTGAATCTTTGTAGTTCCCAATAACTGCTGTTCAGTAGCTGCTCGTTTACAGTGACAGATGCCATGTGTGCTTCAATAACAATATTTGTCCAATATAGAGTATATATTGCATGTGTACAGTACAGATTGGGGGTCAACGCAGGTGGTTCTAGATGTGATTAAATGAATGATGAACCGTGCCAAACACATTTTAATATGGTCTTCACTGTTCTACTGCCGGCAATTCAATGTGCTACAGCACTAGTGAAGTAGATCACAAAGCTTTGAACTGAGTAAAAAAGAATTCAACACAACAACAGATGTGAGTAAATTGTAAATCACCATAATTGTGTTGCAGGAGGCCCAAAGAAATAGATGATGTCATTAGGGGCACAGCCGGCACCTGGTCCCAGAACAGCCTCTCAGGTGGAATGTACTGCGGTCCCACTATTCCCTGGTCGACAGGTAATGTAGAGTCCAATATCGACTCTTTACTCTGAGGGGGAGGGGGCTTTCTTGTTGAATAATTGAGTCCCAGATAAAGGACTAATGTTTTTGCAACAGCGTTGCCTCATTGGCTCTCAGTCTCCTTTCAAACGAGGTCTTTCTACAAATTTTAAGCTATCTGGGGTTTCTCAAGCTTTGTTTGACCTGATATCTTAGGCACACACACGCACACGCCAACCCTCTTACACACATTCACAGAGACTACTCTTGAGGGATAATTGTCTTCATGAATAATTAGGTGTTGGTGTTTCCCCTGCTAATGCCTACCCTACCATTTAGCTAGGCATGCTCTAGTAACTGATAGGGTTGTACTCAAAAGATAAACAGAGGTAATGTTTAGGTTAAACAACACAGGCTCATCTGTTTCTCCTAAAGGTGTTGTTTCTCCTTAAAGTGCACATATGGGTACACAAACGTCTGCTTGCTTGACAGACGATCTTATCACCAGGTCAAGCACACACTGTCCACCTCCCGATGATTAGCGTATTGCCTCGTTTCCCTCACTGCCACACACCTGGCAGCAGGGAGGGCAGTCCTCAAATATCTCACATTAAAAGAGATTACAAACACTACTCTTATTCCCCCTCGACAGTCCTGTTAAGGGATTCCTTTCAAAACTCAAACTACAGATCAAGCCTACACATGCCTTTGATGAAAGCATCATGGCTTCATGTTCTCAACAACCAATTCAGAATTTGAAATGAGGAAATGAGGATCACAAGCCAAGTAAACCATATCAATATTATCATTCTTTTTTATTTCTGTTCTTTTTTCGAAGATATTTAATAGTTGTGTTGAAACTGTGATTATTTTTGTGCTTTGCACTCATATTAAATTTTGGTCTTTGGAAAAATTTTGGTACCCAACATGTCTTTTCTAATCAAAAATCTATACTTAGGTTAGTATTGCACTAACAGAAATACTTAAATGTATCAGGCTCAATCTTGAGTCTGACATGAACATGACTTAAAGGCTGCTGGTCTTGATGTACTGAACAGCCAACAAATGTGGTCTTTTTACTTTTCTCTACTATCATAATTCTTTCAATGAGAGTATCTCACAGTGTTTTTGTTGATTAGAAGTGACCATGCACAAGCTGAAGTTAGTTCATCTCTTAGACAATCCATAGTACTCAGAAATACATTTTGCTACCTTTCCTACCATCTTGATTTTTCACCTGACATATAATTCAACTCTTGTTCATGCTGGTTGTTAGCCCTTGGGTGACTATTCTATTGTCAGATAAAATACTGGAAGTAAAGAACAAGAACTGACCAGTCCTACAGACATCTTGTCCTGCAAAAATGCTGGCTGTGCTGTGGGACTGAGCTTTATATCTCCTGGAGAGGAGCATGAGGACAAAAGCTGAATTCTGTTTGAGATAACACATCACATCATCAGCTGTGACACAGCTACTGAGAACATTCAGCCTCATTCACCCATATACCATATTCAGTTGATTTGCCCATAGTTATATTCATGACACGTTCTTTGATGGAGTTTTCTTTTCATTTTACATTCATTTTGTAACTTATATGTTGTTATTTTTTGCGCAAGAGTTAAATTATGCATAGTTCTGTATGGTGACCCTGAAGTGCAAATCACAACAGCAAAAGAGAAACGACAACCGCAAAAGAGAAAACACAACGACATTAACCAAAACGGAAAAGGTACCTCGGGTGACATGAATCGTCGCTGATTGGACTGGTGGTGGTCCAATTTGCCAACCAATTATGGAGATATTTCCAAAACAACCATTGATCAGAATGAACAGTTTTCCTTAAATATACCACAGTGATTTGTTGGCAAAATGTCTTGATGCAGTGTTTGAAGAAAGACGTTATTTGATATTAAATGCGAGTTTAATTGAGCCAGTACCCCCTTACAGACATTAGCAGTTTAAGGCACTTCAACCTTGGCTTTATCTATAACACCCTAAGGCTACAACTATATTTTACATACAGTGTATGGTTAATATCACATATCTGATAAAAGGCCACACCACAGAGTGAAATATTTAAATTCACCACACTAATCCGGCGACTGACTGATGAAGTAGCCTATGGCTTCTCGCAGAACTTATGAATAATTTAGTAGAGATCCATGTTTAATGGGTTCCATTATAAAAGAGGAAGAGGGAACAACTTTTGGTATTGTTTAATGGATTACCAAGCTTGAGTGTCATGACATTCTTTTGAACAGTCTATCTATCTATCGTCACCAAACACCACAAAAAAAAAACATCTTTCGATCATACGTAAGGGTACATTTCCACAGCTTCATGTGTCCCCTCATCTGTTGGCTGTAGCTTATTTGCAGCCGCTGACTGATTTAAACATATACAATACACTTTACCTGGCCATCTGTGGACATTGTTGAGGGGATGAAATCCAGAAAGCACTGTGAAACATTAAGTTATAGAATTCATAGCTGTATAAGCCATTTGGAATAATGTTCAGTAATATAAACCATGTAAAGCAGAACATTGGTTTATTGTGTGAATTTTGTCTGTGAGCATGCTACGGGAGATAAGGTGTGGAATACAGGTAGCTCTGTGTGACTCATTGAAATAGAGCTCTTATCGAATGGGGAAAAAAGCTTTAGGGAAGATTGATTCTGCAGTTTTAAGTGGGAGATACTGAGGTGGGTTGTAACTTAATTTCACATGCAACTACTTCATAATTTTGACCCGATGCATGTCACATAGCTAGAAAAAAGAAAGACTGGATCTTTGAGGGAAACATGAAAGCAGGAATCAAACTGGTTAATTGTATTGCATCAAGATGCTAGCCTGGGAATTCCCATGCTGCTTTGCGCGCGATTTCATTCACACTGCAAAGGCAGCCTGGAAACCACCGCCCTTATTTATGCCTCAGTTAGGGAACCAATCACAGAACGGGTGGGGGGGGGGGCAGCAAGACGATGACTGCGTGACACCGAAGCTTGTAGAGTGTTAATCCAACATGGCAGCAGACACAACGTTACCGTTCGATGCAGCCTTAGAAAGTGTTTTAAGTAGCTTAGAACGCAAGTTTACTTTTTTTCTTCTCATACACAGTAAAGCATCTTCTTCTTCCTCGTCGAGTTTCTGTCGCTCTACATACGTCATCTGGTATAAGTGATACAATTGGCTATGAATCACGCGCAAAGCAGCATGGGAAGAACCAGACGCCGTTTGATAGACATTCGTAGCGCCCAATAAACGGCTCTAGGCATTCGTAAACCACGCCTTAAATACGAGAAAATGCACACCTAGTACCCAGACCACCATCTCATCGAGATGTGGACCAGGCTATCAAGATGCGGGCATTATGGGGAAACTTAGCATCTTTTAGTGATCTAGCTTTTCTGCACTGTAAAGATATTCACTCTGAGTAACAGAAACAATTCTGACAGGATGGCATTATATTATATATTATAATTATATAGTTATTATCATAACTTTAATCTTACAGTGCACTCACTGTTATTGGTTTTACAGAATATTGCTGTAATTCACATTACTGTAAATAATAAGAGTTTTTATTTTCTGTATCTGTCAACCTATTACTGTTTAGTTACACGGCACAATAACGTTTTATTACTTTATATTTGATATTTTTTTTCTAATCCCCTTAAATCAAGAAGAATAATAATAATAACCAGTTCTTAGAGCTACTCACAAAAATACAAAATCAATGAGTCACTGGAACACCACTAAGTGGGTAATAATGAAGGACCTAAACCACAAGTTTCAGTCACGCATATTTTTGCTTTTCAATCCCAAGCATCCTTTCAATTACTAATATGTGTACCAATAAGGGTTGTCATCAGTTGGAGGGATAGAGGGATGACAGTAATCTGGATTTGAATCAGAGGTAGTGTCTAATTACATTAACACTACAGTTGATGCTTATCATTTACTCAATTGGACAATGTCAAATTGGGATATGAGTATAAGTAAGTGTAATAAACAAATTATTTACATTAGATTTGTTCATGAATGCAATTATTCATGAAGAATTTGTGTGAAACTATTGAAACTAATATATATATATATATATATATATATATATATATAAATATATATATATATATATATATATATATATATATATATATATATATATATGTAAAAAATCCTTCAGTCACAAATGGCTGGTTTCTATCTCCAGAAAATGCAAGATTATCCATAAAAAGAAGTTCTCAAGTTTTTTAAAGATAGCTGCCTTTTAATGCCACTATGAGGTCAAATTACATTTTTGTGGATGCTTGGTGGGTAAGGTTAAAAGCTCAGTAAGCTTACTTGTTATGGCTAATATACTAAATAGTTTTAGTATTCTCAGCGACTGTAAAGTATACATTTTTGCTAAAGATGAATACAGTATTTATCTTTAAATTACTGTAAAAGAGAAAATAGATTAGGATCATTTCTTCAATGCTGTTTACAATGTGAATTAATATTAGATCTAAAATGTTTTTGTACTGACTTCTGAGTTCAATTTATTGAAATTGAGTCACAAGGGATTTAAAAATAAATAAATAAACAAGCTTCATTTGGTGCCCTTTGTGTCACTGCAATTTAACCCCAGTCTAGGAATCTTCCATAACCAAATAAAGTTTTATAAGTGTTTGCCTTGCTCTATTTTTTTTCATCATGCCTGTGTAGGACGCAGCAGTGATTCATTTTTATTTGAGAAAACAAAAAGGTCACAGATATGTCAATGTCAGTGTCCCTGTCCAAATCCCCCCTAGAGGCTTTCATGACACCAGATGCTATAAACAAACCTCAGTTTTCTGTTACTCCACTCTGAGGGATGATGTTGCAGTACATTGTTGCAGTGCACACATATGAACATCACTAATATCACTCTTTTTACACACTTCAGTCATCCTTTCTCTCACAGGAGCAGATATGAAGTTAGGTCACTTGTAAAGCACTATTAAAAGGCAAAAATGTTATTGAATATTTTTCTCAAATTGTGTAATATAGTCTACAAATACTACACATACCGTACTCTTCTGTTGAGGCGAAAAAAAATAGTTTTCGGCATTTATCATCAAAAAGCCCAAAGAAACAAAATTGATTGCAATTTTCTAAAGGAATAAAACTTTTGATTTCTAAAGGTTGAGACAATTATGAATGACGTGAAGTGAATATTTCAAATCACCTCTGAAACTGTTCTCAAAGCATCAAGAGGTTTGTTTGATAAAATCAATCAGAAAAGATTTTCTCAAGAGACTGAAATCTACTGTTACTTTAGAAATCAAACCAGTACACATCAGCGGTAGTTTTGGTAGGAGAGGATCCCCTGATGAAATCCTCCAAAGCCTCAACTGATCTTATAGAAAGACTCCCTACTTAAGGTCTGCTCAGCTCAGCTCCGCTCTGGAAGCTAATCTGAGAGTTATACCCTGGATTGGCCAGCATGAGCCCTAACATCCTGAGGCTCCTGAAAGTGCACCTGGCCACAGAAAAACAATCCCCAGAGAAAATACGACAGCTTTAACTCCGGTTCCTCTAGCCATACACAGAGTCATGCCAGGACTCTTCACTTTTGCTGTGGTGTGCAGACCTGGCAGCAATGTTCCGTATGCAAAGACCCTTGACAGGGACAATCCTCTCGATCATCAGGCATTTCAAGCAGAGTGTACTCTTCCGGTAAATGTGAAAAAGTGATGCTCCTTTTTTCAAAAACCCTCAGAAGTCAAGCAGGATCCATGTAACTAAGATATATAATATAAGATAATTGAACCCTGTGAGTGCATTAGTTTCATGTATTGCTCAAGTAAAAAAAATAAATAAAATAAAAAATATATATCTATTGTATATATATATATATATATAACTGTAGAAACTTGGACACTGTTGTAAGAATGAAGCTATTTGTGTCTCTGCAGAAAACACTCAACAACAGGAAGATCAGAGAACAATGTCATCCACAATAAGCATGCTTGTTTATGCATTTGACACTTTTATCGAAAGCAACTTATACTCCAGGTAGGCAGGTAGCATAAGGTGGTCTTGCCTAAAGACCCCTACTGGAGGTACACCTTTTATGCAGGGATCAGGATTCAAACCTCAGTCACCCACATGAAATGCTGCGGTCTTACCACTACAATATCCAGTCAAATACAGATTACCCAGTGAAATGTTTTTGGGAGATTTAATGTTATCCCTTTCGCAGTCACTTTCACATGATTTCCCAGTCAGCCTCAACAAGATGATTTTCAAACTAACCAGCTGACAACTTTAAAGCATAAATAAATGTATGTCACTAAGACAGAGGAGGTTATTCAAGCATGTTTTTGTATTAAATCTGTCTGTACTTGTTCTTGTTGTAATCCGAAAATATCTGGGCTTTCAAGATAATTCCAGCACAGCTGAAAAAAGGAGTATGAAAAAATATTTCTGGAGATGCTGTTTTTGATATGTGAAGACAAAGGACTTTGACACTATTCATTACCACTATTCATAGGTCATAGTTTACACCCTGACTCTGGAAATATATCATTGAGCAGGCACAAGGACCAGGAGAAAAAGGTTTAACAACACAGTAGTAGTCTGTTGAGATTACATTATGAGACGTTTGACCACATTCTGTGGCAAAATGACTTTTAGAAAATCTAAGGACTGTTGTAACTCTGTTCTACTTTAGAGGTTGTTTGACAGTACAATGGAGAGAAAACTGATCAGTGTTCAGTATTCACAATGTAAATGAAATCTTTGGCAGATAAGGTCTACAGTTCTTTAATTGAGCTCCTCAGGAAAAAGGTTTCCACAATGAATATGCATCAGAACCCTCTGGAATAGCCTTAGGAAGAGCTTAATCATGACCTATACATGGTCAAAGTCTTCCTGAAGCAAATGCAGAGAGTGACTTTGGTGCTCTACAATATTTCTCACCTATAGTAGCCTGTGGGTTTCTTCAAAGACCTGTCATCTCTTTTTTTCCCCTCCACTGAACAGCCGAATATGGCTGCTGTCAAGACTCGATTAATTTAGTATTCTTTTGTATGATCTGCTTGACATACAGAAACTGTCCTGTGCTCTCTATCTCAGCATCAGATAATCTGAGAGGGTAAACTTGACAACAGCCTATGTCTGCTACTCAAATATTTTATGCATTCAAAACTGTCTGCAAACCTTAGATGTGAGATCGCAGAGGGATCCATCTTGGCAGGGAACCTTTTTCTCACACTGTGGATTAGAGATTCTCTGTGGTGATGATTGGCTCAGCCCAACTTGTATTGACATCAAGACAGGTGCCTGTGTTTCATTAAGATTTAAAAAGGCTCACCACAAAGTTCCTCATTAATAGCTGCCCACAGGGCATACTCCGGACCTTTGCATAGAAAGGGAAGAGAGCAAGTTAGCGGCAGAGAGGAGTGACTTGAAAAGAGGGAGATGACACTTTCATATGGCTCGGCTGATAGAATACTAATATAGCTAGACACATGTAAGTGTGTGCACTCACTACATATTTGCAAGCCAATACAGTCCTTATGTGGCAATCCACTGCCGGTGAAATTTGAATTGAAACGCCAACCAATTACTTCAATTCAAAAGACAGAGTTTGAGACTTTCACTTTAAATACTGTATCTGAGCTCAGGGAGTGGAGGATTGTGAGTAAACCCAGTTTCCTTGCAGGCCCTATACTGTCAAGGGTGTGTCTGTGTGCGCTAGAAAACCTCATGCGTGCATGAGGTTTCGAAATAGCTCAAATGTTCAATTAAAGGATAGATTTATAAATCTTTCCTCTAAATATTCAGTAAGTGCTGAACTCTCGATTGTGTGAATCTGAAATCAGGCGTTTCTATATCTTGAAAAAAAAAAATAATTCTGACCTCTTTCTGATTTCAGAAATGAGTTTTTATTAGCGAAAAAACATTCAGTTCTCACTTACCAAAAGCAAAAGTTGAAACTCTCTAGCGAAGTGCAGTGAGAAAAAATCTTTGATTGCAGGGTGTGAAGAAATGTTTTATGTGTAAAGGCATTTAGACTCGAAGGGGAAGCACTTAAAAGGCTCTTCTCTTCAAAGTCTGAGATCCGTGAAGGGTAAAAACGTGTTAGGAAGCTGGAGTGCTGGAGCGTAATAAAGACAATTGAAGGTCTGCACGTGTTCATTTGACATTCTGAGTGAGGAGAGTAGCAAAAGAAGTCAAATCTCATGTCTTCTTGATCTGCATAGGAGCTACTGTTTCACAGGAACACATTTCTTCCAATAAGTCAGCAGGTGAAAGAAGCTGCTGTGTATTTTGAAGACAGTCAGGGTTGCACGGAATTGCCAATGGTAGGTTGAAAAGTTGGAGATGCTGCTTAAAAAGGTGAAGAATATGTTTTGGCTAAATTGTTGAATTAGTCAGCCCACTCACATTTTTCATAGTGGTAAGGTTTGGAGACAATTATTTTTCCTTTTAAATTAAACTAGCTATTCAGTTGGTTAATTTATTCAAGATCAAGGTTAAAGGTTCGCAGACACAGGTGTTTCATTAGTTTGTAGCGCATTGTTTCTTTGTTGCGGATTATTTTGTCATACACTGTTCTATCTTCTAATTGTTGTAAACAAAAAAAATATATGTTTGCCCCAATTAAGATAAGAATGTATAAATTAGGGTTTTTATCAAATTGATTGGAGCATTCATTGTCTTCACTGCTGCTCCACTATGGGGGGTCAGGGAAGTGTCTCCTGAAAAAAAAACAGCTCTATCTGCTACAGCTGGTCAGCTTCACTGGTGTGAACAGGCACCACTCACCATTTCTTATCAGCTCGGCTTAGATTGTTTTGATTTAAATCAGTGTTTCAATAGATACAAAGTTAGGATCTTATGAATATTTTTATTGTTTTAGAGGAGAAGGAAGTGAATGACAACTATAATTAGTGTTTAAATTGAGGTACTCTCGCAAAAAGCAAAGTTTTCAAGAGCATCTTGAAGGTAGAGAGGGGCGCCCCTACTCTGGTAGAACTTGGTAGGGCATTCCACCAACAGAGGACCGTGGATGAGAATAATCTGGAGTGCCACGTTTGTGGGGGTGGCAGCGCCAGACGATGTTCTTTGAAGGAGCAGAGAGATAACACGGGTCTGTAGGAGAGCATTGATGTAGGTGGGAGCAGACCCAGAAATCACTTTGTGGGTTAGCATTAGTGATTTGATTTTAATGCGAGCATCTAAAGGTTTGGGGTGATGTGCCCTTTTCGACGTTTCCCTTTTTATTTTCCACATCAGAAACTATTTCCTTGGCCAAAGCACTATTGCGGCTACAAGACATACATCGTGTACAAACCGACAAGAAAAATACACCACAACATGTTTGACACAGACAGAATTTAAAAAGAAAATATTGTATCTGCCCTAAAAAAGCATAAAAAATAAAGCACACACACACAAAAAAATCTTGAGATAAAACACAAAACAAACAAACAAAACAATTGAATTTAAAAGCTGAGAATCAAGTGCAAAATCCAGACAGTCCTCTTCCTAAATTCATCACCACTGGTTTATGTTTGTAGGATGTGCAAACTCCAGTGGTCATGCGACAAAGTGCATATGAATTAAAAAAATGGCGTCCATGAAGGTGATGGTTGCAGTCTTGTTGTAGAAAAAATGTACTGTAGTGCTATCCATGATAATTTATCCACGTAGTTTTTATTTCAAACACGTAACCAAGTTAACTTTCAGGCTCAACTCTCATTGAATATTTTGTGTTTGCATGTAAGTAAATCAACAAGTTCCCTTATTTGGAAGTGTAATGGATGTTGGAATGAAAGAAAGCTTGACACAGAAAGTCTCAAACTAACAGGCTCTGTAATGTCTGCCTGAAGGTAACTGGTCAAATTCTGAAAACAGGATGCATAAGGGATCATTACGGATCGTGTCCTTTATAAATGATCTTTCATAAATGTAACAGTATCACATCATACTACTGTATGTAACTGAGCTTTCGAGCAAAGGAGTGCAAAGTATGGACGGAACATTGGTGCTCACACTGAACGGTCTAAGTCTGCATAGAAAGTTCAGCCTTGAGTGAATTTACCACACAGATAATGTACATGGGAAATCCATATCTGTTACGACTGGTTCTTCCTTGTTCAACCCTCCTTACACTAAATCCAAATAAGCTACAAAACACTGATTTACAAAGCAGTCGAATAATATCGTATACTCTTGTGTATGTATGACAAGACCATACCACATATGCTTCAAACCAGCTTGAAAGAAAAATCTTGCATGTCTCTTCCTTATCTTCCCAGCTGTTTCCTCCCCTGTCTGTACTATCTTCCTCCAGCCTGAAAAAAAACAACAGTATTGACAGCAATATATTACAAGGTAGAAATAAAAATGAAATGTCTGTAAATAAATAAATAAACTGCCCTGAGACTTTCTTTAATGCACGGGGTTTCAGTTTATTCACAGTACAGACAATAGATGCAAGGCTGTCAGACGGAGTTGAGAGTGGAGCAAACAGTGTGTGGGTGTGTGACACTGACACCCAGAAAGTGCTCGTTTTCAAAATGTCCTCCCCATCTCATACACTGAGTAAAATATAGTGCAATGCCAGTTCTGCTAAAAACGGTATGGACATCACAGTTTGAGCAGGGGTCCAGAGGGCAGATGGTAGAAATGTCATGCACATAGCTCACCTGAAAAGGCCAAAGCTGTTTCGTTGCACTTGTTTTCACATCAGACCTACACAGGAGCAACGTTATATCAGCAAAAAGCTCCTTTGACATTGTAACAATGTGTTAACCTTATATTCATTGGCATCAACTTGACTCTGTTTGTAGCTCTGTTTCAAATATTAATCTGATGTTACGCATTCTTAGGTTTAAAAGAATTTTGCTATTGTAATTATAGAGAAGTTTTTCTGAATAAAAAGTGTGAAAGAATTTCAATCTCTCCGTTAAATCTGTATCCACTTGATGAGGACCTCTCAATCGATATTTTCTTTTCCATATCAGTTCCAGGCGAGTGAGCATAGAAGTGGCATACTATTAGATTACTACAAAAGCAAATCAGTCAGCAGAATTCATTTCTGGCTAAAGGGGATTAAAAACCACAGAATAGCCTCACATTTATGTTGAATTTTCATCGCTTTTCCTCCGACATTCCTACATGTTTGCAGAAATCTGTCTACTTCACTGATGGCTGGATGTTTTATTTTATCAGAGTTCAGTGGGGATTGCAATGAGAGGAAATTTGCAAACATAAATTCTCTTGAAAGTTTTTTTTTACCAGAGCAGAAGCAGACCTAAATATAACAAGTGCAAATTTATGCTTCAAGATTTTTACTGCATAATAAGTGTTTATGGCTCATAGAAGAAAATTCACTTACATCTGGCTTTAGAAACCTGCTTGCTATCATGTAGGGAATTTCTGTGGTAAATACATGCGCACTGTAATCCATTCATGTGCTTGATCAAGATGAATGTCTTGATGAATCTGTCGTCTATCTACAAAGACGAGTAGCGATCAAGTATGGAGCTGTTCCTTTTTAAGGTGCTGTGGTGCTCAGAGCCACTGTAAGCCCAAGTGTTGGAAGGAAAAGAAATTGCATGGTAGAAGCACCAAATCTCTGGTGAAGAAAACTCCTTAACTATTCACGGACGTTTTATCCTCTGTTTACAAAATGCCACAGTGGCAACAAGCTAGTGTTTAATTTGAAGTTTTACAGATTCAAATGACGTGGAATCTAAAGGTTCAGTAGGAGTGCTTTATTTTAGGTTTTCAAAGGGTCCACCATAATTCTTGTTGACCAAAAACCCTCTATTGCAGGACTGCATGACTACAGTCCTGCTGCTCTGCCATATGTTGAACATTGAACATCAAGTGTTGGCCCACATGAAGAACATTAAAGAACACATGCTGGATCCCTTCAAGTTTGCTTGCAGGGCAGACCAGTCAGTGAATGTTGCAGTCAACACAGGCCTGCATTATATTGACTGTGCTGGATGCTGTTTATAGTTTCAGTCACTCCAAAAGTCTTCTCCTTGCTCAGTTTATCTCTTACTCTCTGTGAGTGGATCACAAGCTTCCAGACAAGTGGGTAACAGCAGATGAGGCTAGGAAAAAAATCACCTCTGGAAATCAGCACTGGTGCTCTACAGGGATGTCTCCCCTCTCTACTGATCTTCTCCCTCTACACCAATGACTCTGCACCTCATCAGCCTCATCCAAGATGGATCTTTTTATCAACAGGAAGTTGAACAGCTGGTGCTCTGGGGTGCAGTCACACACAAAAAGCTGTGAAGACGATAGAGACTTCTGGAGATGCCTGTTAAAGTTGCACCCATGTACAATACCAGAAAAAAAAAAAAGAAAAATGTAAACAGTACAGGATGTGCTTCTCCAGTGACTAAGAAAACACGGCCCTCCACGGGAGCTGCTGATACAGTCCTGCACTGCAGACACTGAATCTGTCCTTTGCACAGACAGACTGCAGGGAACAATGAGGACGGCTGAAAAAAAACATTCTCGGGCACAACTGCCCTTCCTCCAGGAGTTGTGCTCCAAGAACCAGGAAATGGGCAGGGAAAATCACTCCTGATCCCTCACACCCTGAACATGACCTTTTTAGCTCTTCCCCTACAGGCAGATCTGCTGGGGACCTAACTGAACTTTAAATGAACACATACATGTATTTGGTGGTGATGAGTAATTCTGGCTGTGGGGTATTAGTCATATTTGTTTTATGGATGGATTTTATGGCATTGACATGTAACATATAAATAAGATTTTGGCTACTCAGGAAGGTCTTCTAAATGGAGTCATTGCTGGTTGATAGTTATATTTTGTGATATTCGGGAAATACCACAGATCTTATTCTTTAAGCCTAATCCTACAAATAGGCATTAGACAAAGGCAGTGCATGTTTGCTGCACACTGAAAATATGCCAGAGCATGCATAAAAATAGAGAGAAAGTAATTGAGACAAAAACCGCTTGACTCATAATTTCCTCCACAGCTCAGAGAAAGTTGTATAAACTAACAGGGCTTATCTTATCTACAGGGAAACTGATTGAGGTCAGGTAGTTTGGTGTAGTCAACATTTCCATGTATGTACCCTTTCTTTCTCACTTTCTTTCACTGACTATCAGGCTATGAAATACAAACCAGCAAATGTACCTCAGGTCAAACACATTAACAAAGGGATCATTTTCTATGCCATCTGCATAGGTGCGAATTGTTTGGGCTTCAGGGATACGACATTTCTTTTTTAATTAAATGTGCTCATGCATTCTGTACCAAATTCCATCACACATATTAGGATTTAGAGGGCAAGGTGCTGCTGATACTGAGGGTAGTGTGAGTGAGTAAATTTGCAGTCAGCAGCGGCAGATGTTCTTAGATGCTTAACTTCTGTTGATCACCGCTGCAGAATCATGAAAACATGTCTTCCATGTCTTTCATATCTGACAATATCCAAAGGGATGTTATCTTTCACCCATGCTGATGGAATTATTTGTCTCTCATTGGCTACTGCAAATTCCTCGATGCCAGACAGCTAACTGGAGAAAGATTTAATGACTACATTTACATACGTGCAGTCTGTATTGATCCACTGAAAATCCAAAGCTATGCAGTCAGCAGATTCTGACTCACCACCATTAACATTAATGTCATAACATGCCAGAGACAGGCCGGTAATAGCACCACAAGTTACTTTAATAGCACACTTATCTTTCAGCCTTTTTGCATAGAAAATAACCTGCAGTGTTGTTGTCCTTTATCTTATTATAGTGCTGTAAGGATTATCATTTGTTTAGTTATGTTTATTGTGTTGGGCCTAATTTATAAGATGTTCACTGGTTTTTAGAAAATAAAGTTTCCAATGGCGCCAGCCTATATGAATCCTTTCTGCTTTAGAAGTTGATTTTCTCTCTTTACCTCCATAAAAAATGTAATATGTTATGGAGCCAATCTTCCCTTAAAGCCTCAGAAAATCAAATTAATCACGACTATGTGAAAATTAGAGTTTATGGCTTAGCCAGTAGAGGTGAACCATGTCTGTAATTGCCACATAATACTGAAGCATGACTTGTTGGAACTCAAATGTAAAAACTGCCTTGCCATCAGTTTCTCTTTCATATGTGATTTTATGCAAATGTTAAAAAACTCTTGGAAAAGGGTAATGTCTCAGATTGTATAATGACTTTTTATGACACAATTCTCTACTAGAGATAGGAGGTGGCTACTGCCGCATAGGCCTCAATGACGTATAAATGATCAAAGATTGAAAATCGATTCAAGGTATTCGTTGCTTGCATATACAATGTTTGTGTAAAGCTCATTAAACGTGCGATTGTATAACAATGATTTTTGTTTACCTTAAGGATCTGTATGTCTCAAAAATATCACGAAAAGGCAAAAAATACAAGCAAAGGAGTTCTCGAAACAAAATTTTATTTTTGCCTTATGTAATATCTAATAAATAGTGTCACATTTTTATCATGGTTTTTCCCTGTCGAAATCTTAAACCACAGCGGTTTGGTTGTGGTTCTCATCAAATTCATCAAAAATGCTATTGTTACAGATCAATATCTCAGTTGTGTCATATAATCCAATAACATTTCAATAGGTCAATAGACCTCAATATCAACTAAACGAACGACTCAAAACATTCTTTAGGGGAAAAAAAAAACAGACTACCTTCAGTAAAACAATTGTTTTGGGACTTTTTAGTTCCAAAAAAGACAAAAAGACTGTGCCAAACAGTAAGCACAGGACCAAATGCACAATTATATTCATAGCTATAACTATTTTGTAATAGAATCCTATGAGAGGAAGAAAAACACTTTTTCTTCAGTTTTGACGGACGGACAGACAGACAGACAGACAGACAGACAGACAGACAGACAGACAGACAGATAGATAGATAGATAGATAGATAGATAGATAGATAGATAGATGGGAACATGTCCAATACCAATCTCTCCCTATCTCTATTGGAAACCCACCTTTTACAATGTTTAATCAGTAATCTCTCCACTTTAGCTTTGGTCAATCTGTCAGGTTGCCCGATCATGTCATGCTGTCGGATGGCAGTGAAGTTGTGAATGACTGATCACCAGCTGAGGTGCATTTGGGTGCTGCCAAAGCAGACCCCTCTGTGGAAAAGGCAGCTGTCGTGCATGTCAGTCAGAGCTCCTTGTGACCTTGTGTCAAGTCAAACAGCTACACTTCTGTATCACAGCAATCATACATCAAAAGCCTTTCACTACAGTTTTCAAAAAAAAAATTTTTTCCTGCAGTCCATTAAAGCCAAAAATACAGAGACATTTGTTCTTCAACTTCTCTTTTCCAGATTTCAAATATTAAAAACATAAACGTTCCAGCAACAAATCAGACTTATCTACTTATTAAAATGTTAAATTCAGAACTGAAATGACACCTTTAGGAGACATACCATTACCACACATTTTGCTGTGTCGAGAAAGTAGTTTCCTGCTCAAGAGCTGCCTATATAAATTCATTTAAATGTTATGTAGATGTGCAATTTCAGCAATGCATTTTTTCAGAGGTGGTATATTTTGCAAAAGGTGAGAAACGAAGGGTTTCAAATCATGTATTAATGTAACTGTTATATGAAATTTAAAGAATAAACTAATGAAACAGCTTTGGCCTATCAGAACTACTTTTGTGTTATACCATACAATCTCTCATATCAAATTTGCAGTCATACCCAGGGGGCAAAGCGAAAAAACAGACACGGAGCGTTGTAAAAGGTTTGACACCAGAAATGATATCTAGGACCTTCAACGATCACAACCTGGGTGGACAACCCGGTCAACTAGCTGCTGGAAAGCTACAGGGGGCCAAAGACCCTCTTTTTGGGACATGCTCCTGCCGGAATTATGTAAATGCATATATATAGGCACTACAATGGCATAAATAGTCACACACCTGTAAAATTTGGCAGCGAGTATCCTGACACATAGGGGGAAGCAAGAAAATAAGATTCTGGGGCTTGCTGCCACTCCATTTTAAGATATCACCCTCAACATCCCAAAAAAGACAAAAAAAGTACTGTTCGTCTGACAAATTCTCATGAAAGTTAGTATTTTTCAGCGCTTTATGGTGAATATCTATGCCTTGTAGGTCTATCCAATTGAACGAAGAGGCATTTTTTCTCCTGGTTCAGTTGAAACACGCCCCATACTCAAATCTCTATCGAGCGGTATCAGACTCACATTCTGACTAGAATCATGAGTATGACGTAGTCAGGCTAAAAATAATCATCTTCTTGGCCAGAACTAGAAAATAGGATTGTGATTAAAATAAATAAATAAATAAAAAGTAACCTGACATATACATGATTACAGCAGGTAGAACAGGTTTTAGTATTAGTATCTAGCTCTCTGATTCACTGCTGCTGTCACTGAACTCCAATGTGGCAGTGTTTAATCTGTTGCATCTGGTTGTCAGTCCCTGGCAACGGCACCCTATGTAGCATGGAACTCCCTTCTTTGCACAGGAACAGTTCTTCTGGCATCCTTTGACACATCCACATGACATTGTCTTGTTCATTGACACAGGCCAGGCTGGCTTTGTAGAAAGGATGGGAACTGCTTTTCCATTATCCATAGACCATCCAAATTATTTGCATAAGGGAATTTCTGGCTTGGAAATGTGTGCGCTCTTGTCAATGAGTGTCGCTAGAGCAGCCCTTTTCAGGTGCAGGAGAAATGCATCTTCTCTTGGGGGTAGTAGCTTTAAGAGTGTTGATCTGTTGTTCAGGAACTTGTATGCTCTCAGTTTGCCCAGATCTGAATCCTCAAAGTGATGTGCTGTGGCTGTATACACAGCTATGGTGAGGTCTTGTGCCTGGTTAAGGAGGTCATCTGTTATGGCATCGGTTGGGTTCCCACCAAATTCTTCAAGTGCAGGTATGTCCAGAATCATGCTGCGCTTAAACCATGACTTCTTTCCAGTGAAATATGGGTAACTAGTTGTATCTCTGCCACTCAGACTGTGGACAAAGGGCATTGCACAACACTGTGAAGGTCCCAGTGCCACAACCATTTCATGTGTGGCAGGAAATGCCCATGAGTTTCCGGCTTGTTGAGATTATTGGCCAATCAGGTCTCACCATCCTGGTTATAAACGCTAGATGGTGATTCATGTTTTACGATTGAACTCGGGTGTTGAGTGCCATCCGCCCACGTACTGTTGAATCTCTGATAGATCGTCTCCCTCTGTGACCTCCCGTGTGTCTGGAACGTTCCCAGTAAGTTTGATTCTCACCTGTCATCAGTCTCTGTTGGATGTATATTAAGCAGGTGGTTTTGCCTCAGGTAGATGCGCTCGTTTCCAAAGGTGGATAAGCCTCACGCTCCTGCTTGCTTGGATCACCTGCCTGATTGGTATGTAACATCCGCATCCCAGAACGTCCACTTACTGCAATCGTTTAGTAATACGTTTTATTTATGCCCAGAATTCTAGACTGGCTCCAAATCCGGAGTAATTGGGACATACCACCGCTTGCCTGACTGCCGCTGTGGCTTAAACTGCAGGAACGCTGCTGCTTTGCCTATAATTTTCATTTATGTGACCTGGATTTTACGCAGCCACTGGTTGCGCGGCGCATATGGTGCCGGATCGATTCGTATCATTGTTTGATAACGGAGGACGCCGCTGATGTTTGTTTGAGTCATCGTTTATTTTACGTCTTGTGTTAAAACTGTAAATATATTGTTTAAATTTCCTTTTTTTACATAAACTTCTTTTTTTTTTAATTAATTCTTATTTCAGGCGCTGGAGAGCTTCCAGTGGTGGGGATCAGGGTCCTTTTGGTGGCGGAGTCTCCCTAGTGTGGTTGCATGTGTCGCACATTTGGGTTTGGGCTGCACCACCGCGTGATTGTGAGTGAGAGTGTGACATGTGTGCTGTGGGGTGATTTTTGAGATGTCTTCCTCCTAACCTGCCTCCCCCACTGGTAAGCCTTAGCATTATTATTACAGCCATTTCCTCATTGTTTTTAACTTGTTTTTAAACCATATCTGTTTTAATAAAATATTTTTCATATTGGAACACGTCTAATGCTTTGAGTAAAACGGACCTGAGTGTCTTTGATTTTTGGGGTTGCAACTGCAGCATCATATTACATTTTTGTTTAATTCATTTTTAGGTTAGTTCCCTGGGTGAAATTCCCAGGGTGGCGTTGTCGGGTTTTAACTGTCAGCTTATATTTCCAGTGAGCTCGGTTCGCCACACATGGATAGGCAGGTATGCATTCTGGGCTGTTCTCACCCATAGCTCTGCTAGATCACTAAGATGCATTGCACCATAGTACAGGCACATGGCAATGACGTCAGTGTCATTTGCATGTATGACAACTCTGTCAACTCCTTCATTCTGGACACTGTAGAGGGTGTAGAGTATGATCCTGGTGTCAGACTCCTGCTGTGTAGACTCCAGAGCAGGAACATGCATAACAGACCCTTCTGCCAGCACCACACTCTTGGTCTCTTCTTTGAAACCACCACCCAGGTAATACTACTAATAATAATAATAATAATACATAAGTTTATATAGCGCTTTTCCAAATGCTCAAAGACGCAGAGATGAGATGGTAGAGATGGCATGGCCATGAGATGATTTGGGCCAAGAACAGGCTCCAGTTTCTCATTCTCACACCATTTGTCACAGAGGAAGCTCAGAAGATTTGCTTTGTTAGCTGAGACTGCAAAAAACTCCTTTGGGTCTGGAGCTGCGAATTGCTCACTGACGGGTGTATCTCTTTTCCTGCTCAGCTGATTTAAGGCTGGATCCACTGTACCTGTCACAACAGAAGTGTATGATCTGTGCCAGCAGGCACATCATTTAGCAGCAAGCTTTTGTATCGCTCAGCAATGGTTCCAAATAGTTCACCTTTTTGAAGAGACCAGTGTCGAATGGCACACATAGCATCAACTACTACTGCTGTCTTTTTGCCATCTTGAAGCAGATTAGGGATGCTGTTCACTTTGGTCTCCTCTTTCAGAATCTTTACTAGGCTTGCCTTGTTACCAGTTCTCATAGTGCCATCTTCCTGGAAGAGGGATGGGGGAAAGTCACTGCACTCATGGTAGCCGATGAAGTCCACAATGTTGAGTTCTCCACCACTGGCAATGATCTGTGTCATGCGCAGAAGGGCAGTAACTTCATTGCTCTTGCCAGATGCAGATTTTTTTTTACTCCCAGACTTCTTTGTTCTTGTGTTTTGTGTGTGGAAGGTGTTAAGCTTCACAATACTTGTCTTCTTCTGATCACTGGACAGTGACTCTGACAGAGCCTTCAAACCAAGTACTTTCACACTTGTCAGGTTGTCTTTGACTGTGGAATCTGCACATTGTCCAATTGATATGTTGATCAGGTATGGTGTGGCTGTTGTGAATGGGTTGGTCTATACTGCTGCCATGACCTTGATTACCATCATCTGCATCCCTGGTGACACGACTCCAACAAGATTCATGGTGTGGGCTGGAGGAATGGAGGTGCAACATAGACTTGAGCTCTGCAGAGATGGCTGCAGTGAGTGGTTTTGTGTAAAGCCACTTCATCCGGGCAGCAGGTTTGAGTGTAATGCCATCTAAACCACTTGCCTCCTTGGCATCTGCATTATATGTCTGCTCCAGAAGCATGTCAGGGGAGACCCCATTGTGATTGCCATCTGCAAGAATTTGGTGGGAACCCAACCGATGCCATAACAGATGACCTCCTTAACCAGGCACAAGACCTTACCATAGCTGTGTATACAGCCACAGCAGATCACTTTGAGGATTAAGATCTGGGCAAACTGAGAGCATACAAGTTCCTGAACAACAGATCAACACTCTTAAAGCTACTACCCCCAAGAGAAGATGCATTTCTCCTGCACCTGAAAAGGGCTGCTCTAGCGACACTCATTGAAGAGAGCGCACACATTTCCAAGCCAGAAATTCCCTTATGCACATAATTTGGATGGTCTATGGATAATGGAAAAGCAGTTCCTATCCCTTCTACAAAGCCAGCCTGGCCTGTGTCAATGAACAAGACAATCTCATGTTGATGTGTCAAAGGCTGCCAGAAGAACTGTTCCTGTGCAAAGAAGGGAGTTCCATGCTACATAGGGTGCCGTTGCCAGGGACTGGGAACCAGATGCAACAGATTAAACACTGCCACATTGGAGTTCAGTGACAGCAGCAGTGAATCAGAGAGCTAGATACTAATACTAAAACCTGTTCTACCTGCTGTAATTTGGACATGTATATGTCAGGTTACTTTTTATTTATTTATTTATTTTAATCACAATCCTATTTTCTAGTTCTTGCCAAGAAGATGATTATTTACTCATACTCACGATTCTAGTCAGAATGTGAGTCTGATACCGTTCGATAGAGATTTGAGTATGGGGCGTGTTTCAACTGAACCAGGAGAAAAAATGCCTCTTCGCTCAATTGGATAGACCTACAACCAATCAGAGCAACGTAGTATGTGACGTAGATTAAGCGACACACACTTGTTGTAGGAAGGACGGCAAAAACATATTTTCTATCGATAAAAGCCTTTATCGCGTTCCTCTGTTCGTCTTTCAAAATGAATGCAATGTGAAGATCCTGTAGAACAGACTCGATGGCAGAATCTACACACCCTAGCTCTCCAGCGGCAGCCATGTTTGTTTCAAACAAATTCAAACCAAGCGCTCTTTAGTGACGTAGTCGATAATGTCCCTGTTGATCATCTGTCCATCATCGTATAAAGCCCGCCCTGGCAATCTGATTGGGTCGACTGTTTTGATGTCGAGCATAGAGATTTCCCAACTGAGCAGAGCCAGACCGAACTTCCCGACCAAAAATTTTATGGCCGGGGCTAAGTTCGGCTGGCACCCAGGCTAGATTATTTTATATTCAATTTATGAAAATTTAAATGAAAATAAATGTTTTGCTGCCAAGAATTTTGTTTCTTTCATTATCAAAATAGGATATTTTTCATAAACACTGAGGCATTGATTTGCACAAATGATAGAAGAAGAAATTAAGAAATAGCACTGAACCCCATTTGGTAGAACACTGACTGGAAATTCAGTTTCAGTACAATTCTCGATTTGGGATATAGAGAAGACTGTGCAATCTTTGAGATAGAAAGGCTATCTTGGATTCAAATGGAAGCTTATGAATTAGGGAAGTGTTCTATATACATATTAGGCATAGATATTCACCATAAAGCGCTGAAAAATACTAACTTTCATGAGAATTTGTCAGACGAACAGTACTTTTTTTGTCTTTTTTGGGATGTTGAGGGTGATATCTTAAAATGGAGTGGCAGGAAGCCCCAGAGTCTTATTTTCCTGCTTCCCCCTATGTGTCAGGATACTCTCTGCCAAATTTTACAGGTGTGTGACTATTTATGCCATTGTAGTGCCTATATATATGCATTCACATAATTCCGGCAGGAACATGTCCCAAAAAGAGGGTCTTTGGCCCCCTGTAGCTTTCCAGCAGCTAGTTGACCGGGTTGTCCACCCAGGTTGTGATCCTTGAAGGTCCTACACATCATTTCTGGTGTCAAACCTTTTACAACGCTCCGTGTCTGTTTTCCCAAAAACTGGGGTTTTGCCCCCTGGGTATCAGATGATAAGATAAATGCTAACAATAAGCCCAACTGTCAGACATAAACCCAACTGCTGTTAGAGGATCCAAAAAGATGTTGCTTGGCAACAAGACATTTATTTTTTCATGCGAGAGAGAAGTTCTTTTCCAAACAAACCTAAAGAATATGGCCTTGCTGAAAATAAATCAATATTGCTTTAAACACTGAGTAAAAACAATTACAGGTCATCATACCTGGATGAATACAGTGGAATTTGGACATTGATAGGAGAAGCATTCATATAGGTGTAATTATCATTTAAAAAGAATATCAGAAAGTTATGTACAGTCACTTTGGGGCTCTGCCTTCTTTTGAGACCATGGGTGACCACCACATTGATCCACTCTCTCACTACTATACCCTATAGGCACCAACCACACAGAAGTATTGGATTAATTTAGGAAACCAGCAGCTTAAGGTCAACTGCTGCCTTCAGTCTTCTTCGCATGATTGCATCATCATACACAACCCATATGAGACAGTTTGGCTGTCTCATCTCCTCTCCCACACATATGAATAAAAAACACAGTCTTGTGAAAAAGAAAATACAATATGGTAATGATAATTAAAGGGAAAAAACTCAACCTTACAAGGTCTTAAAGGAACATTCCACCAGTGGAGACATGAATATGTATTAAAAGTGGGCCATATATGTAGTAGAATAGTAGCATAAATTTTTAATTTGGTGCCTTCTTGACCAAGAAAAGGCAGAAAATGACTTTTTTGTGCTTGTGGATTAAAGACAACAATCCCCATAGTGCATTGCAATGCTCAAGATCCGCAGGCCACTCCCCCGCGAGTGTACGAGCTCCAACCGACTCTACGCTACCTGGAAATCATGTCACTGCCTTACTTGTTTGCACTTCCATCGAGCACCTTACTGTATACTCAATCACAGGGTCAATACCTCTTTTTTTATAGTGTGGATAATGTTGTTTGTGTGTCTTTATGTTCAAAATGTCACTCCTTCTCTCCTGTCTGCCTTCAACAAAGTTTAGAATAGCATCATAAACTTGGAAGGAGGTAACTGATTTGCAACAAACTTATAATGCAATGTATACTTGTAATGCTTCATAATTTATAGTAATTATAGGTAGGCTATGATCACAATTCTGTCGTTTTGTCATGTGAGGTAACAGTAGCTAGGTAGTTCCAGTTCTGAAATGTTGGTCGTTCAATAACTCGAATACACTTGGAGCAACATTACTAAGAAAGAACCACAACAACGTACATTTTAACCATTTAATTAAATAACTATACACACAATACAACTGTTGAATGAATATAAAACAAGGAAACTATAACTTCTCCTGAGCGTCCTCCACTTGCCCGCAGTACTGGCCGTCTGGAGCTGGGTAGTTCTGGCGGATAGCCTGCACGACAGGACGCCCTCTGCCCAATCTCTCTCCTTGCAGGACCCACTCAAGAAAGTGCCGGTAGGCTGTTAGACGAAATTGTCTAGACAAAACATTGATCACAAAGTGAGTGATGGCATTTGAGCCTAGCGTGCCACAGTAGCTTGCATAATTGCAAGCTATTTGTGCAATGAACATGCCACGTTAGCGTGTTAGCAAGAGTACTCCTTGACATAGTAACAAAGAAAACAAACTTACTTTACAGAAAGACGTCCATTTGGCCCTGTAGGCTTTGGCTGTCGTTTCCAGTTGACTTTAGGTATTCTAAAGTAGGTCTCCAGGACGCCACCAATTCGCCCCAGCTCTTATATCTTCTTCAAAATCCCAGTCAGTCCAGTCCTTCGTGTTAGCTGCAGCTCTCTCTCTCTATTTCGTTTTTTTTATTGGCGGTTGGCAAACAACTTAAAGCAGCATTACCGCCACCAACTGGTAAGGAGTGTGGATCTCATGACAATTATATGTACCTATATCTATATAGTTAGCTGCAGCTCTCTGCCAGTCTAATGCACTGGCACTGATCTGTGATAGATCTGTTAGCATATTAGGTCCAACCCCCTATGGGCGGTGTTGAAGGGTGGGAACTAGCGCTTGTAGTCTCAACAGAAATCCACCCCTCTTACACTTCCTCCTACAATGATGCAAAATGACGATTTTTGCGTCATTGTAGGAGGAAGTGTAAAGAGGTGAATACGGATTTCTCCCGTCTCAGGGGGAAATGAGAGAGTGTTGCATGACCATTCAAAAGTATGACTGGGTTTCTAACAATGCAAAGCCTAATGCAAATGGGTGGAGTGTCCCTTTAAGATGAGATACTACAACATCAAATGATAAACAGAATAAAATAGTTTAAGGTAATCTTTTTCTATATGACATATTTGACACTCAGATTGTTGTGAAGGATTTTTTGCCCACTCTTTTCCACAGGTTTGCAAGCATTTGTTTGTGCACGGCCTTTTTTGGTCTTCCCAACATATTTCAAGCAGGTTAAGATCTGCAGTTTGGCTAAGTCTTTTCAACACTTTAACCTTTTTCTTTTTTAGCCAGTCTGTAGTGGATGTCCTACTTTGCTTGCGATTATTGTCTTGTTTCATGAACTACTTATTTGGTTGTCAGACAAATGGCTTTACAATCGATTAATTGAGTACTTGTATACTTTGGTATACAGTGGAGTTCAAGGTTGACTTGATGTCTGCAATGTGCCCACGTCCTGTGGCTGCAAAACAATCTAAATATCATCACCCAACCGTGCTTGACAGCTGGTATGAGGTGTCTGCATTGATAAGCCGTTTTTGGCTTTTTTACAAATTTGGTAGTATGCTTATGGTCAGTTGTCTCTGTTTTGATCTTGTAGTTTATACCTATTCAAACAAGTAATGTACATTTTTTTGTCTTTTTTGTCTTTGTACATAAACTTGATGCACTTTAACATTTAACAAGCTAGCTGAGGCCTGTAGAGTCTGAGATGTAGCTCTTCTGGAGTTTTTGCAGATTCTCAGAGCGTTGCACAATTTGACCTTGGAGAGAAACAAGAATGGGGAAGTAAACTCAACAGAATGCTAAAGAGGCCAAATTCTACACAATATAAAGATGCACGATGTAAATCAATGGCAAAAAATGAACTAAAGTACACAACATGGAACAAAAAGAAAACAAAAAAAAAGAAAAATATCACAAATATACAGGGAACAAAACAAAATTTTCAGACCATGACCATCGACTTTCTTGAATGTTTTAAGTGACTTCAGTGTGCAGGCAAACCACATTCCAGACCATGACATTGTGTTATCGTGCAATGTATTTTAATCAAAACTTTTAAGAGCCAGGATATATATGGTGACCTAAGTTAAACAGAAAGCAATCATTTGGTCTTACGCCAATGTAAAGTTAAGTTTTGTTTGAATAAAAATTTATGACAAAGCTTTATTTATTTTATATACAGTATATGCAATGTGCAAGAGCATGTATGTAAAGCCACCAATTTCCTGCTCAAACAAACTGTCTGTTGTAGAAAAGAGACTAAGTGGAATTTGATTTTCCATTTCGGTCCCTCCAAGTCCAAATTTCTTTTTAAAAAGTAGTCTAAAACAACAGTGTGCAAGATAAAAATGACTGCATTCATTCAAAACTAAAACATTATAACTTAACTGAAGAGCTGTCATGCTACAGTCATCATTTCAGAAGACAGAAGAAAGTGGTTGAACTAAAGAAATCCAGGGAATAGATAGTGTCTTGAGTTTATTTATTATTTATTTATTTTAAAACTTGAATTCACTTTGTTGTATCTCAGGTTAAGTCGCTGTGCTTGACAGGTCATGACTTGTGCTCTTTTTTAGTATAGTAAGTCAATTCAAAGATTAACACATGGGCATTTTTCAAATTTGGTCCTACACCCTTGAGTTCTTGTGCTTAAACAATGTGTTCACAAATCTGCAAAGAACTTTCTAATTTGCAGAGAAAGTTACATATTCATGCAAAGAAAATGTGACTCTAAGAATCAGGAGCAACTGCAATTTTGTACTGACCAACTTTTATAAAAACATAACTGTATGCACAGGCTTAATAGCCTGTTGTGGTGGAATATTGTTCTCTCTCTGCTTGCAAGCTCAGCAAAATAAAATTGTTTTAGGAACACCATATTGTAATATTTCAGCCTCATACATTCTTTAGATCTCAGTGAAATACACTAGGATGCAATAAAGTACTTCTGCATTACGAACAAGCCCTCCCTTTTGCACACTCATACACAATGTAAAGAAATGCCTTGGTAATATTATATGACTTAAGAAACTCTCTTTGGGAAAATAACTGGATTTTACCCTCCAATATAATGTCTCTGAGAGGTACAGGAAAAGATTAATGTGGCAAATATGAAAGACTATTTTTAGGTCTCCTGGACTGCTAAGCACTGAGACAGTCCTGTTACTGCCTCACAAACTGTACCAAACGAGCATTACAGCTTTGGAGGAGAACCGCAATATGTTCCTCATATTTCTGTTGATTGAGCGACTTGTTGATTGGTACCCAGATTTTCTCATTTCCTGTCACTGGGCTTTAAAGCTTTCTGTTTCAAACTGTTCAGTTGAGCCTCTGTGCTTTTTAAAGGCAAATGAATGGGTGTAAAGAGCTGCTGTGACATGGAATCTGCAGATAGTTTCAACTGGCGGCATTTCTTTGAAGGAGATCCCACTGCCTGAAAGAAGATAGGATCAAATCTGCAAAGATTATCAAGCCGTGGTACTTTGCAACTGCTTCTCAGGGATTGTGATCTAGCTGTGGGCTATGGGGGGGTGTCAGTGATATCTGAGTCTTTTCTTCCCACATGCTGCAGAAGATTAACAGACGGATAGGAGCTGAGATACTTCAGATGTCTGTCAAAAAGGCAAGACAACAAGGCCCACGCGTCGACTGAGCAAGGCACTAAGACACTTTCTGTGACTTAATATAAATTGTTTGAATAAATTATGCTAATTGGAGGATAACAGGTTTTATTAAGAAAATGTCACACTCTTGAAAAGCACTACAGTATTATGTGTATCTGGCAACACACCAACAAAGTGAGCAGCACAGCACACATTAAAACAAAGTTTTAGGGGTAATTTTTCCCTGGGCAAGTGATTGACTTTTGTGGAGCCATGGATGCTTGAGTATTACCTGCAACACTCAACTAATTTTTCCCCTGCTAGTTTTACAAACCCAAACGTCAATGCCACAACCGAGTGGAGTCACCTTCCTCCACTGACATGCTCACATTGCACCGATGTATAACGATGACTGAATCCTCCAAGGATATAACCCCCATTAGAGTGTAAGCTTTACACTTAAACAAGGTTGGTAACTTTGTGCAGAGGTGGAAAAAATATAATCTGCTTTGTGGTTTTCAGATTTCACTTCCAAGAGGTTTTGTTCAGTTAATACAAACTCTGACTGTGAGAATGGGTCATCTGAGATCTGGCTCAGTGCAAAAAGCACTGTTCATTTTCTTATGATTTTAATAACTAAAATCAATAACTCTGTGATGTGACAAACTCAGAGCACAGACTTATTTCTGCTTTACTTAGAATTTAAATATCTTTTCTTTTTGTGTGCCGAATCGCTGTGAAACTAGTTGATTGGTGCCCAAATTTTCTCATTTCTTGTCACAAGGCTTCAAAGCATTGTTTCAAACTGTTCGGTTTGAAACAGTTTCATTTTCAACCCAGGGATCCTTTGCTTCCTTCTTTAAACAATATTCTCTAAGTGTTTGGGAACTGAGACTGACTGCTGCAGTTTTGAAAGCAAAATATTTTCCCCTTTTTATTTGATAAGATTTTCAGCAGGTCAACAGTTTGAAACATGCCTTTGCCTTATTTTCTGTTTGATTAGGTACCACATGTTTTCAGTGAGATAGAATAACAGGTCCTGGCAACAGATTGGCCAGACTTTTACTACAGAACCATGCTGATGCAATTATTGTAGGATGTAGTTTACCTTGTCTTCCCAAACAAGGGATTTCTTACCAAGGATGTTTTCTGGAGACGGAATATATTGTATTGCATCAAAACCCTATATCTTTCAGCATTTCGTCTTTACAGTTTACCCATGTGCATTGTGCACTAATACACTCCCATAGCATCATGGGTGCTGCGAATCAAATGGGCATCTTCCTGTTTAGCCCTGAATTATGCAACATGTTTAGCAGAAAGAATTGCAGATTTTGTTTTGTTGATCTTTTACCTAGTTATGAACTTCTCTCGATATTTACTGATGAAAGATACAGCAGATGGATATAAGAAGAGAAAGGCAAACTAATAGGGGCTTCTCCCAGGACAGGTACAGTCTATGTACACTACTGGTTGTTTTAGAAAACTAAAGCTGACAGTAACTTTCATTATCATTTATAATGGGGAGATAGTATGGGTATATCCATGCTGCAACACATATGTTGTGTCAGACTCAAGATTCTGCACATTGAATTACACTAATATGTAGGGCTTATATTATACCCTGCCCATTGGAAAAAATTGATCATACAATATTCAGAATGTGTCTGACATATATATGTATATATATATATCTTAAGAGTGTGTGCTTTGTTTGCATATCTTCAGTCTGTGAACCTATTCCCTTTCATTTGATGATTTAGCCTGTGGAAACAGCGGCCAGTGTTTCAGGGCTTCTGGTGTAACCAGTGCATATTTAAATAATGAATGACTGATATCCATGTCTGGATTTCCTGTTCTTTGCACCTATGCTTGTTTGAATGCTAATTAATCTAGAAATCAAGCTAAATAGTCAACAGATGGCAACATAGCTGTTCTTTACAGATTTTATTTCCACACTTGCTTTCTATCTCTTTCGTGTCTTCACAGCATGCAAACAACACTAGTTGGTAAATACTATTTTGATAACAATTTAACTGCAAACTGGATTCAGAAAGAATTTTTTTCTTTCCAATTATGCAGACTTATATGCAGATATCTGTTCATAGAGTTCTGTTCATCTAGCATACTGGAAGTTGAAATCTTTGAGAGATAGAGGTAATGCCGAGAGGATTTCTGGAAATTGCAAAGAGGACAGGTAGTAAATTGATATGAAAATAAGAACAGCAAACTAAACAAATGAATAAATAGATAAATACATAAATAATCAGAAGGTAAATCAAACCATTTTTAGCAAACGGTCTCTTTTCTGCTTCTTTATATACAATAACTGGGAAAACAAACTGTAACAAATCCTCTCTACCCAGAAACATCTTACACGGAAACACCAAGCTTAAATGCACTGAAGAGAGAAAATGTAAGTAGAAGCGACTGGCTTCAAATCCACAAAGTAAAACATGGAGGATACACTATTGATTTGGGCCTTCAGTTGCTCCTCTCTGATCCCTCAAAACTGAGAAGTATATGTCTGGCAGGTGTGCTGATTTTAAGATAGGGCCTGAGGCTCACTTCAGCATAGCTAAGAAAATACTCCAGCGCAAGTACAGCTGGATCTGATATAATCTGATGAAAAGCTACAGTAGACAGAATAGCTGCACTGAAGCTTCAAGTTGCATTTTCTCTACTTTGAGTAAGCTTCAGTTTCTTCTTTTTGTCACTCATGATATCTCCGGTATTAGAAAACACTTAATAGTCACGGCTCTGTTTGTATTTAGCTTCTCAAGCTACAATGCTTATGTTGCTAGGCTGTGACTGGAACTTGTCTTTTTTTTGTTAGAATCTTGGGGCTTGCTGCTAATTGTGCTTGTATAGTTTTAAATCTTTAAAGAAAATAATGACATATAATTGCAATGTTTGTGTTTAAAAGTGAATAGTTCAAGCTCTGATTCGGTTGAGCCACGTGTTTTGCAAATTGGCTCCTCTTTGTATTCATTGCAAGTTTGTTGTTTTAATATATTTTTATCCACCATGAAAACTTGCCTGCAGGGATAAATAAAGTTTATTGGATTGAAATAAATTTAATTGAAATCGCCCTGCAATGGCTAGAGTAAACCTTCAGTGAGTCAAAGCCACTCTAATTTGACACGCAGCACAGACAAATCTTTATTAAATAAAAAAATAATAAATAATGATGATGTAGTTGCTGTAGTGTTGTGCTGTAAGAAAACAATATTACTCCTTTCTAATTCTTAGCTAATTCTGTCCAAGGAGTTCTTGTACACATAGTACTCATTCTTTATTCCATACTATGCTTTCATTCGTGTTTTTAAAGTTTGTTTTTATGCTTTGTTTTTTCCTAATGTCTGTTTCTCTTGCCTTCTAACCAGTGTTTGCATCACATCCTCAGCCTCTCACTTGCATCTATGCCTCTGTCCCTGGCTACTTCTTTGCTCCTTCACCTTTTTCTTGCCTTGATTTTCCAATGGGAGCTAAATACAAATAATTTCTCTAATTTAATCGTATCAAATTTTATTTTGGCTTTTATGAGGTGCACAATTCTATTTTTTTAATCATTTTGTCCATCTTACAAATGTTATGCAATTTACCCAGTTCCCCATTTTAGTTTAAATAAGTAAGATAGGTGTTATCAAATTTTGGTTTTTTTAACATTGCTTCTAAACATTGCTATGTAATGCTCTGGCCACCCAGAGGTACCACATTAGAGAGAATAAAAGTGTCAGTATCGTCTGTTATAGCTATAAATAACTAATGCAGTTCATGATGCTTATATGGGATAAGCTTTAAAGCAGCTTTTTCCTTTTTAGAGAAAGGAGCACGCCGAAGGTGCTGATATGGGATCAGCTTCAAAGCACAACTCTTCAACATTCCTCTGTTTGGAAAATAGGAATTGTCCATGGGGGTGATATGGTATCCCTTTTGAAGATACAATATTTTTTCCTGCAGTCCACTGTATTGGAATTTGGGAACTATCCAAGGTTCTCATGGTTTTTGCACTATTTTGACTCTTTTCACAAATTAGGATATATCCTTGGTGGTGAAATGAGATTACCTTTCATGCTGCTCTCTTCCGCAGTTGTTCATGAAGCTGATTTGTGATCAGCGTTGAAGCTAATTTTTCTTAGACGTTTGTCCATGCTTGTATCTGAACTAAAACAATGAGGACACCTTAAACTGCAAAAGCTAAATGCGGGAATCCATCTGATGGCTCTTCATTTTAGTCCTCTGAAGGAAATGTGAAGTTGCCTATGGTGCAAATTTGACGGCACCTCAAAACATTTTAACCAACTGAGCCACCCATTGAAACACAACCTGACAGTTACAATATTGTAAGGAGCTCTTCTGCATCTCCTTGCAAAACTATAACAGGCGCAAGGGAAAAATATTTAGAACATGAGCTATGTGAAAATCATCTGAAGAGATGGTTAAAGTAACTCTGGGAAGAAAAAAGTCTTTCAAATGGATTTACTGGTAGAGGTCAGGATGCTTTGATGATCTTTGCCATGCGCCTTACGTTATGGGTCCTTTCTAGATGGATGGCTAATGTAGTATAAGCGGTAACATGATGGTTAACCTATGTAGAATCTTTTTCCTCATACAACCCTCCTCCCACTCTTTTATTATTTCTTTCTCACCTCCTCTTTCTCACTGGGATGTATTGATCTGCTGGCTTTTGCGTCTTAGAGTACTATATCTACAGATATTTATGTTTGTAGCTGAGGGCCTCTGGTTCCCATTATGGGCTTGAGCGATAGGCACGGGCAGTGTTTCAACACCTTGCTGCTGAGGAAAAATGTAATATTCAAGAGGCCTGCCCTTAGTCAGCACTCCCCCCCAAGAGCTGGCTGTGTAAAATGATCAGGGACAGCAACCATACTGAGGGGTATTGTGAACGTTTAGGTTCAAGGAAAAAGATGATTACAAAGCAAAATGGTTATCAATTCAATATTTTTTCTTTTAGGAAAGTATTCTCCCAGCAAATGTTGAACCAAATCCTGTGTTGCATCTTAAGGAAATGCAATCTTTCTGTCACAGAAATGTGCTCTCATGAGAGTGAAATGAAGCTCAGTGAATTGATGTGTCCATCTAATTCATTGCTGTCTGTCATTTGATACATTTGCAAACAAAGAAAGTGGAAACCATTGACAGGGATCCAAGAAGTACAGTTAGCATGTGAACAAAAGATCACCACACTATTAAACATTTCATGAATGAGTAGTCCCATAAACAGGCCAATAAGGAGTAATGATGTTAACAAGTTAAAACTGATGATCCAATGGTTGGACAATTTTAATGACATTAGAGAAAGCTGCTGTCTCAAAAACCTTCAACAATAAAATCAGTATAAACGATGATTATGCCTAATGCACCTTGCTCATATAAAACTTAAAGCTTTATTCTATCAAGTTGTTTTTTTTTTCAGCTTGTTTGTAACCTTTTCCCTATGTGTTTAAAATTCGAACTATTGGTTTGTAAATTGAATGTCATGAGGTTCTTGCATGGGATTAAGGTCAGAACAAATACGTTTTTCACTATCTCCTTTCCTGTCCCTCTTGACTCTAACAACTGCCTCATTTTTCTTGCTTTTTCTAAATCTCGCTTCTTTTATTAGCACCTTCCTGTATGCAGTTTATGCCCAGTAGCTTTTAAATCCTTGTTGGTACATCGGCTTCCTAACCTTTCTAACCTTGCTGACTGAGCCTCAGAGAGACTCCCTGTGATGGTGTATAATCTGCAGCAGAACCCGCTCTCACTGTCTTTGTCTCAGCCTCTCACAATATGTCACATTCTTGTCCTTCTCTGCAGATTTCACAGTCTTACAAACACATGCACACAGACACTGATTATGAACCACTCCAGGAAAGCAGGCATAACTGACATTTCCACCTTCTCAAATACCCAAAGAAAATTAATCTGAATACCACTTTAAAACAATAAGTCTGACTCCACTGTGCTCAGACATTTTTTTTTGTTTCTTTTCTATTCTTGTTTTCTAAAACTCCTTCAGGCTATAAAACATTTCTTTATTTTGCCATTGGAGACTAACCATTATGCTCCCTCTCTTCTCACTCTGTATTTAGGCCATCAATGACTCAACTCTGCACTCCAAACACCACATAAAATACCACAATCTGTACTGTTAACTTTAACTTTTTAACTTTCCACCATTGAGTCAAGCTGTATTTTGGAGTTTAGAAATGGCCTTAAATAACAAGCCCTTTGACATGTCTTTATCTATACTTCAATGTTATTTGCTTTGTAATGCATTGAGTTAGAGATGAGTGTGGATCACCCTGGCAAACGCATACAATTACCTTTATTGTAGCTCCTGTAAATTTGCAGAACATACAGTCCTCAGAAGGGATTTGGTCAGTCAAACAGCTGGTTCAAAACAAAATAATTATTTCTTCATTTGTTCCTTTTGATGCCTCCGGTGATGCCCACACCTCCTTCATTTCACCCCACCCTTTCCCTCTCTTTCCATCTCTCTCTCGTCCCCTACATTTGTAGGTTCCCTCCACCACCACCAGGGGCTTTCCACACCGCCTCTCGCTGACAGCAGGTTTGCTGTGTTCTTCTCCCTGCGCTTCTCGGAACGGAGGCTCCAGACGCGCTGCGTGGTGGCAGACAGGGCGCACAGGACGTGTCTCTCTGATTTCCATCTCACGGGGAGTCGTACTACTTTGATTCAAGGAGGAGCGGCAAGATAAACACTTGCCAAGGCGAATGCATTTGTTTCCGCCTCAAGATTACAAAGGTAGGACTTTGAGGATGTTGTAATTTAATTGGAAAGTTCACTGTGGGCTGGAATGCTCTCGTAGCATGCAGCTGGACGTGTAGCGTGCCTCGCGACGTTGATCCGCGGTAGTTTTCTGTGCCTTGCTGTTGAAGGAAATTGCACAAACGCTCCGTGATTTTGTGTGCTCACATTTGTGCGCCAGTGTATATGTACAAGTGTCTTTACATTTCATTGAGCTTTTGACATCTTTACTCCAAGTCTGAGTAACATCACTCCCTAACTTGTTGCCACTTGTAACGCATTTAACGTTTTGTTAGTCCTGTCTGTAACGAGCGATGCGCATGAGACCGGACGCAATTTTTATCACATTAAATCAGTCAAATAGTAAATAGCAACTGTTAGTAAAGCAGAAAATGGTCTCCGGTGTTGTACCCATGCTGTCACAAGACACTGTACATTGATAATTGCATTGCATACATTAATAAAGACAAAATACTGTGAGATTGGACGGTACGAGTAAAGTGTGTGCATTCATTTCGGGCGGCGCTTAAACGCTTTAAATACATACATTTTCAGCAGTTTGTAATAATGAGCATTCATATGAGTACACATATAGAAAAGATTTAAACTAGCAACAACATAAATCGTTTGCAGAGGTGAAATTGTGGGGGTGAAAAATGACCGCGCTCACCTCCTGCTCGGTTGGTTTCCGAGGACTGCGGCCACTTGATGCGCCAACAGGATGCATTTGTAGAAGTTGGAAGCGTGCCACCGCGCACTAAAGCCACGCTGTTGAATGAGCACCCACTTAATAGCATAGAGTGTTATCTGGGAAACAATACGACGGATTTGCGTTATAATCTCACGATAATCCTTTACAGTTAGAGTTGTTACGGATTAAAATATCTCTGCAGAAAATAAGGGCTACCAAAAACTATGGTCCTCTTTGTTCTCCCTAATTTTTTTTCAAAATCCATCACAGATGTTAAATCATTCCTGTTGGATATTTTAATAAATAGCCTTCACGTGGATCTATTGGATATTCAAATCAAATTTAGCACAAGCATAGTTTGGTCTGGTTTGTTGAAAATATTCGACTTGACAAGATTCGATTTCTGTACAACATGCACGTCAACTTGCTCCTGAAATTATGCTTAACCTGTAATGTGTTTTGTTTCTTCTCGTTACTTTGAACTGACCAAACTATTTGTAGACATGACATTTATATTGACTAAATGTCATTTGACATTTGTTAAACTCATAAAACAGTCGTTGATTAACCACATGAGTGATAGCATGTGTGCTGTAGAAAAAAAAAAAACGTCTCAAAGACATGGCAAAACCTACTTAATAATTGCAAGATTGATTAAATCCTTTCCATCCCAGGTGAATATTTGTTTTAGGCAGACTCTTCATCTTTGTTTGTTGCTGGAAGAAACCCAACCTATTTCCCGAAGCAGGACTTGTGTGAATGTTTCACATGGCAGTATAATTTGTGACTCTGGAGTTACAGTACACATTAGGCCTGGATATTACTCATTGACCTTGGTTGAGGCAAATGTCTACTCCTTAAGGATGTCTCCCATGTTGACTGAATAAATCACTTTGTATACACAAACTGTCAACTTGCATGGCTTGTGTCTATTTATGAGACTTCGTGCCTCAGTTTCCCACTTATCCTGAGGAAACTAGTGTTTTTTAGCCAATCACGACTTTAATTTTCCAATTAAATGGAGATCTGTACAGGAATTAGTTAAAGAGACAGGGAACTTTATTGACTATATGTGCTTGTAAAGTTGATTCCAGAGATTACAGAATGAAAATCAGCTGATGAAGACAACGGACAGATTTAAAGAGGAATTTAATATTCTTTATTTTTTATATTATTTATTGGAGCTTTCCAGATTTCAGGTTAAAAAGAATTTTTGGGATTTAGTCGCATGCTGCAAGTCTGTAGCATCATGGAACTACTTCTGCATGCGGTGGTTGTGGTAAACTACAGCAAAATCCCCAGTAAATTATTTATTTGTCAACTTGATAATTTATACATGTGCAATACCTTTGGACATTAAGACTTTTGTTAATTGTCTTTAGATATTATTTAAGATTAACTCATACCATTGAGGTCTTGCAAGAGAACATGTGACAGGAAAGTGACAGGAAAGTTTCAGAAATCTTTCACTACTGTCTACAGAGTAACACCACCACACACCTGGTCCTGTTTCCTTATAGGCTTTCTTCAACATGTTACAATTGTATTTGACTGATTTTGTGGAAGTTTTACCTAATGCAAATTGTAAGCATGTTGTGATTTTAAAATAGACAGACATCCACATACAGTATGTCTATATAGGCAGGCAACAATATTGGAGCCCATAAGGTTTTTAACTTTGAAAAAACATAGCTATTGCAGATTTTGGAACGAGGCTGCATTGTTTAATCCTCTGGGGTCTTAGCCGTAATGAAGTCATGCGATCTGATCATGCCGGCATAATCATAGACCTCAGAGGGATATACATACAACATCGATACTCTATGATAAAACCACCTGCCTTATAATATGTATAGTAAATCCACGTTTGACACCAAAACATGTCTGAACCATCTGGACAGTACATCTGAGGTGGTTCTTTGGTGTGTGACACCAGGTCTTTGAAACAGATCATTTCAATCCAATGGATGATGGTGGTGGGAAACAGGTTTATGCAGGGTTTACAATCTCACGGAGATAGTTGTTTGAATCGATGCAGCTCCCGCAGATTGAAGGATTGTGGGTGTTGAACCCACGCAGACAGACTTGCGTGCAGTCCCCCTAAAACCTCAACAATGCAGAGTCCTTGGATGCATTAACCGAATGCTGACTTGAAAGTAAACTCAAAAGGGAAATAGTGTCATCAGATATCACCATTAAAAGGAAGATGAGACATAAAAACAAAGAATCAAGATGCAAGATAAGGAAGTTATGCTTTGATGAGCTTTTTTTCACTGAGCAACCTTGTTTCGCTGAAATAAAAGCATCACTTTTAACAAAGTTGTCTAGCCCAGCACCCCAATTTTTAAGCAGATGGTTATAATATGCTATCTCTTTTTACAAAAGCTACCTTCTCGCACAAGAGAGGCCTGAATTGAAAGTTGGTCTACTTATTTTGAACAATGCCCCCAGTGGCAGAGAAAGGTTAAAACAGGTAGACGTGCATTTGACTGGGCTCGGCGATTGCCACTGTAGAGTAGACAGATAAACATATCCCGGACCTTTTTCTTCTTTGTGGATGTTACTATGACATGTACAACCCACATAACAGGACAATTAGTCAACGCATTGCAAAAAACTGCTCTGGAATAGCTGAAGACCGCTTGAAGAGAATGCTCTCCTTTTAACTCCCCAGATCAAAATCGGATTGCACACCTGTCATAGTAACATAGTAACATGTCATAGTAACTTCCACAAAGGGACCTTAGGTTTCCCCTCACCAACAATACATTGGAATGTGGTGATCAGTTGTCCTGTCAGTGGTTTTGATGTTGAACGTGTGCGCAAACAAAAACTATCGGATCTTTCAGTTATCAGATGATACTTATCTCTTCGGGGAATTTATGTAAAGGAATAGTTTTGCCATCCTACTGCCCCATTACAGGCATGTATCTGCTTTGTATACTGGCCTCCTCATTTATTCTGCTGGTGGTCTAACCAGCATGTACATTACAAGGGCCATGTTACAGTAACCTAGATGGCAGAATGGCTGATTGTGATTTATGTACCATAAGTGAATGCATTACTGTGGGGCTTCTGGAGTTGGTGCCAGTCCAGGCAGGCATTTTCACACATTATTCTAACACTCACAAATCATAGATACACTAAATAAAAGCTGACATACATACAAAACTTGTGTAAGCATAGAGTTAAAAAGGTACAACTCTGGCTCTGGACTCCTTTTTTTTCTGCTTGTTATATGAGCTTTTTCTTTTCTCTTCCATTCCTCTTTTTCATACACGCATACACATTTACAGACACGCAGAGCCCCCTCTCCCCTGAAAAATCGTTTAGATGAACAGTCCACCGTTGTGAGACATTGATTGCCGTTTACCAAGCTGCCGCATAAATGTGGTGTTAAAGGAGAGATGGCTTGGATAGACATAAGAGAAGAGAGCCAAAAGAAGAGAGAGCATGCTGGAATGAGATAGAGGTTGATGGATGACAGTGATGTGGCAGTAAAGATGAAATGTACAGGAATAAACCTGAACATTTTTATGGCTAATAGACAAGGGAGTGATTAGGCCTACTAATTGATCTGGACTTGTGGTTAGGTGACTAGTTCATTCCTAAGCTTTTCAATCACTGTCTCTCTCTCATGCACACACATATAAGTGCACATTTTCACAGTCACACTGCTCAGTGCTCACACCTGCTGTCTTGTTGGCGGTCAGGAATGGTCAGCCCTTAGTCACTTCATTACCCCTCAGGGCAGAGACTGCATCGGCCACATTAGCGCCTGAGCTCTGTGATGGAATCACCAGGTAAGAGGAGGTAAAGAGCTGAGGGATGGTGGACAGGCATCATGGTTGATTTTCCACCCCTGTTTGCTCACAATTTTAAGGTGAGGGTTACAGGCAACACTTTGATCCAACATTCCTCAAGTTCTGTAGCTTCACTTTGAAAACTCAGCAAGATTTTTTTCTCCCCTTTTTTTTTTCTTTTATTGCTTTTGCTTGTGATGAAACTCATTTTTTTAAGTCATTATTGTAGTTGTGGTCGAGCAAGCGAGCAAGTCTTTACTGATCAGAGTTTGAAAATACATTGCAAACCTTTAGCAACCTGTTCCATCTCCGTTTGTTGAATCATACAAGTAAAACTGACACGTTTTGTTTTTTAGGCACTTTCTGCTTCCTTTCTTTATTCTAAGTTAAGTTTGTTCTGATCACCTGCTGGCTATAGCCTCATATTTAGAATATATACCTTGGATTGATTTATTAACTCAATCAGCAAAAAGCTACTCAATCATTATTGCTTAGATTACTATTTGAATTGTTTTTTTGTGTAAAAAAAAAAATTTAAATATGTATACCCATTGCCAAATCTGTCATTTTTATTTTCATCTGGTACAGTAGATGGATGCTTTATTAAAAAGTTGTTTAATGTGACTCAAGCGTTTCATTGTTGATGAGATCTTTCTTTTCTATCTAAAGCTGAGAGGCATTTGTTAAATTCTAAAGGTTACAAGCATTACAGTATTGTAATTCCCAACCTAACCAAAATAACAAAGAACTAGGCAACGAGAGGAGAGAATAGATACTAACAAGATTCAGACAGCTGTTGAGTCCATCTGTCCTGTTGATGCAGTAAAATCTGTTGATATGGGAGCAATCTCTAAAGCCATTTAAAGCCAATGAAACACAATTGAATGGAGATTTCAGACAAAAAGGAATACATGCTTTCAAGTGTATATATTTTTGTTTCCTTTGGACAGTGAGACAAGACATTACAGCTATTCATGTGCTGTAATGGAAAGGATTTTTTTTCACTCTGCATGATACTACTGCATGATATAAGATCAAATGGCAAACATCCATCCATCCATTTTCTATACCGCTGAATCCGTCAGTCGGGTCGCGGGGGACTGGAGCCTATCCCAGCGGTTAATGGGCGAGAGGCAGGGTGCACCCTGGACAGGCCGCCAGTCCATCACAGTGCCACACAGAGACAACGAGACAAACAACGATACACACTCACACTCACTCCTAAGGACAATTTTAGAGACACCAATTAACTTAACATGCATGTTTTTGGAAAGTGTGCAAATGGCAAACATACATTTTAAAATTTTCATGATTACTTTCAAAACAAATTGGTTGTGCTTCAGAAACTTGCAACCCAGTAAGCAGTATAGCTGAAAATTTAGATATGTGCTTTGAAACACAGTCACAAATCATACTGAATGCAATTATATATATTGAACTTAAAGTGACCATCCGGGATTTTGGACACAGGACCTCATTTCCGAGTCAGCCAGGGTGTAAGAAATGTGTCCAGAACGTTTTTTTTGCATTCCACGCAGTCCTTGTGAAATCCCATATCCCTGTTGCTAAGCTAGCGAAAGTGAACGGCTATGCTCTAGCCTGTCCCAAAAACAGTCTTATCTAGTTTAAACAACATTCAAAACAAAACCGTAATTATGCCAGGCTCCGAATGTAAATGTTTTCTTCATATAATGAGGTTTGAAATAAAACGACCTAGCACTGCCTGGATTTTAGAATATTGAGGGACTATTTTCTCGGGGTCAGCGGAATTTTACCTCGCTGTCTTCAGTTGTGATGTAACCACACTGTCATCAACAGGGAGCCGCAAGAGAGATAGATGGTGATCAAACACAATTGCAAGGTTGGTTAACTTCCTAAACGCCCCCATCAACACATATATTTGCATCGATAACCTGCCATGATAATTGAGTTGCTTTCAGTATTAAATAAATAGGTTTAGAGTGTTTTCGGGGCAGGCTAGAGCATAGCCGTTCACTTGCTCTAGCTTAGCAACAGGAACACGAGATTTCACAAGGACTGCATGGAATGTAAAAAAAACCACCTGGACACATTTCTTACACCCTTGCTGACTTGGAAATGAGGTCCTGTGTCCAAAATCCCGGATGGTCACTTTAAGGCGCAGTGCATTATTAACAGGTGTAGAAAGATGCTTATGGTCAGTTCACCTTGTGTGCTTTTAATGTGCATGGTTTTCTGGAGGCAGGATTCAATCTGTGATGATGGGATCCAGATGAACAGTGTGTGTTCATAGCTGGTCTGCCGGTCTATGTTTATGCTTCTTGCACTGGAGTGGGAAGAACAACTGCTTTGTAAACAGGCAGTTCTTCACCTGGATGTCACGGTTCACAAAGAATCTTCCTCTGAGTCTGGCATAACCCCACTGGCAGAGCTTACGTGCTGGTGTATTTCTGCATCAGTGTCGGATTTAGAGGGATGAAGGCTGCCAAGGTAGGGAAAGTCATCTACATTTTGAGCTTGATATATTTGATATGTATTGAGAAGCACAAATGCAGTGAGTCACTAAACACGTACATGCTGATGCACACAAGTGTACAAACAAACAAGTGCAGATACAAGAGTTTTTTTTCTGTAAAAGAGATTAAAATGAACAAAAGATTAGAGGTGATACAGAGAAGAATAAGTTATTATACTATCTGTTTGCACTTTTCAGTTTTCTGCACGTAAACTAGTGCGAATGGTCTATACTCATAGTCGCTGCTCAGCAACAAACTGTAATGCCAGAATTTCATTCAGTTTGAAGCGGGGATCTCGTGCTTTTTTTAAACTCTAGTTTCATCTTCGATAATCTGCAAGCAGTATGAGGTGACATATCTGTAAACTGAAGATTCTCATTGACAAGTGTCCCTGAAATTAGATTTATGATGGGTTGTCAGTTTCAAAGACTTAACGAATGAGTCAGGTACAGTCGTAATTGAAAAAAACCCTCTCTGTAGTTTAGATGGCCTGCAAAGTAGACCATGAAAATCTTCATTATCAACGCCTATTTAATGACTTTACTTGGTTCAAAATTTAAAAGCAGACTTATTTTCAGGGGATAAAACGGCACACATGAACACCAAGATTATTTATTTGCATTTGAAGACGCTTATATTAATATTTTAATAGTAGTGAATAGTAGTAGTGAGTAAAATTGCATCCTTTCATTTGCTTTAAACTCCACCAGATAAACACAAAAGTACTATATTGTTATTTAGTATTAAAAACATGCAGATGACAGCAAGAGTGATGCAGACTCCTGCGTTTCTTCCAGCTGCCCCAGATACTTGTCAAAGTTATGCATGATAGGTTGATTAGACACAGCAGATAGTCAATAGATGTGAATATGAGTGACAATGTGTGTCTGCCTGTGCTGGTCCATCAGTGAGCTGGCAACTTGTCTAAGGTGTATTTTTCTGTCTTCTGTTGCCTTCAATATGTTCTGAGACAGGTTCCAGACCCGTCTGACCCCGACTAGGAGTAAGCAGATAAGACGAAGGATAAACGGGAAAATATCAATACAGGATTTGCTTATTTGTCAAAATTACCTTTCAAAGCTTATCACTCAGTGTCTGGTAATGCAGCCTAGCAACAGGCAGTTGGCTGCTATCGGTCGCTACAACAAGCTGAGGCTAAATCTCTTTTTCTTCCTCATGCTTACTCCTCATGCTCATCTCTCTCTGACAGAATTACAATTTAGTTTGAGATGAATAGCACTTGCATAATTGTCTTTTGTGTGTCACATTGGCCTATTTAAAAAAACATGGTAATATCTTCCCTTAAAGACATGGTTGGTAATCCTGTTCAGAAACACATTTTGTAATACTGGGTGAAATGGTCCGTCTATCCTGAGAGAAATCTATACAAGATGTATTTAGAAAAAGGGACGAAAATAATCAGACCTCTGTGGCAGCTGCAGGACGGAGAAAAAGCGCTGATCTTGGATTGGAGCACTACAAAAAACCAATCAGATCCCTCGCCTTCTGCCTACGCCCCCCTCTGTCGGCTCCCTGCTCCGTGTGCGCACGTGGTTCTACCGGCTTTGGATGAAGCACTGACGGAATGGGGAGTGGGGGGGGGGGAGCTTAGAGGGGGGGTGGGGTGGAGCTTAGAGGAGGGGCCACTTTCGAATCTTGCTAGCTCTCTAGGATTGCCTACCATAGCTTTAACTTACTGGGAAGAATTGGATGAGTACACATACAATAATCGGCAGTAGGTATAAGGGTGGTGTAAAGGACAATATGTTTTAATGGTCATTTTTTTAAAATCTCATAATATAGGAAACACAACAGTCACCACTCATTTTCTCAAAAACAACTTGGCTTTTGAAAGGATAAATATGGAAAACATATTTGAACAATAATACAATTCTCATCCAAGAAAAAAACTATTTTGAGTTTCAGGTCATAACTTGTTTCTATATACAGTCTTCTAATTTAAGTGGCTATAGTTTGATTTAAAAAATAGATATCATAAATAAGTGTTAATTTTTAATAATTAGAGACTGTCGATGCCATTGATTTGTAGACATTGATTTGGTTCACCCTGGAACTCATGGGCATCCTCATAGATGGGGTTTCCTCCTGCATTTCTCTTTAGGAGCTCTTTGTTTGTGGGTATTTCTTACTGTCTTCAGCAACTACAGTTCAGCTTTTTGGTTTCTTTCATGGTATGTTTTAGATCACCTATAGTCCATGTATACTGTGAAGAATCTACTTTAATGCATTTATCTGAGTATAGTGTATTCCCTGCACGAGTTGAAATACTTTACACCATTAGCTGTTATAAGCTTTTTTCATACTTTTATTCATAATTTCATGCTGTCACCAGTTTATTTTAGTCATCTGTCCAAAAAGGGATGTTACAAAGCTGGACTGGCCTTTTAAGCGGTTTTCTCACAAGTGTAATCTGGCCTTTAAGGCTTATAAATGGTTTTCAACTTGCCATGAACTTTCTCTATTTTCTCTCTCAGTCATTTCTTTATGGTAGACCTGGAAAATGGTGTGCCCGATGGGCTTGATGTTCTGAAGTGGTTGTTCTTCACCACCTACAGTTGTCCACCACTCTAATGTTGCAAACCTTCCTGTAATTTTTATTGTATCCCCCCTCAGTGTGGACCAAACTGTTTATTTTGCCACTTGAAATGTTCCTGCTTTCTCTCAGATTGATTTATTTTGTTTTGTTACCTAAGGATGGGATGTTTAACTTGCACTGAACTGTTTTTCAAGCTTATATATTGTACTGTCGGTTCATAGCAACAGTCTTGAAATACAAAGGCTGCACCTGCAAGCACACATGTTTTGACCTTTATTTCCCAAGCTGACGCAGTATCCCAAGGTCTTAATGAAATGAAATGTCTGTGACATGCTTTGCTACATGAAACACTACAGCAAAACCTTTTACTTCCATTAATTTACACTTATATTCAAGCAAATCACTTTTGGGTGTGGAGTTACCCATTCGATTCCACTCCACGCCTCTCTTTCTCAGGGCCTGCCTCTTTCGAGATTTGTATTGAGAACTTGCATTGTAATTCCTATGTCACATATTTGCTCCAATACTCTGGACTTCTCTGTTGCTCTGTCTTTTTTTTTTTTTATCATTGTTTTTAACATTAATAACTGTAACTTACATGGGGATGTGTTTTTGTGCTGGCAGTTATTTGCTGTGCTGAAGAGGCCTTCTTTGACCGATGGGAAATTGACATTTTAAACTTCCAACTGGTAAAAAAATAAAGAAACCAAATTAGAAGTCAGATTTTCTTGTGGGGATATAAAACATTCAAGAAAAGTAGTAGAGCATTATTAGGTCATTTATATCTTCAGATGTGTGAACTACATGACTAAAGATATGATCAGATGTTAATAGCAAAGCAAATGCAAGAGCAAGAGAATTTTGTGCTTTTAGTATATACTGCTGTAGTGCATGAGGATATTTTGAGTTTTAATTTTATTTTATTTGCTGCCACGTGGGCACACCATCGTGTGTCAAAAAGCAAAAGGGAATCTTGCACTGTATCACTCTATCTTGCACTACAATATATGGCAGCGTTATTGCATCCAGACTGACAGAGAGCAGCAGGTGTATGCATTTGGTAAGTGGCAGCTTGAACAAATATGTCTGCAGTCTGCATAGATACCACTTACTCTGGGCAAAGTAATAAGTCTTATTACAACCCTTTTAGAGAGTCCTTGGGAGTGGAACTAAGTTGTTTTCTAATGTGACACTGTTGGCACCCTGCAGTGGAAAAATGGAAACCACATCCTTAAATAATTGGGTTTTAAGTGATATTGAGCTATTTGAGAGTGTTTCTGTTAGGCATGAGAAAACAATCCCCTATTTAGATATGATATGATGCAACAATAACAGGTTTAAATCTGCAGTGAAATTTCTTCTATGGAAAGTGTTAGATAATTGAGCAGTTTAGGTATGTGTGCATGCATGGTTTGTTTTTTACAAAATATGTTTTGAATGTTGTTTCCTCCTACCACCCCACACGAGCGCACACAGACAAACACCAAAAAAGGACTCGTACTTTTAAGTTTTTATGTGTTTGCTGAATTATGCATTGGGAACACGCTCTTGGGTATAGATGCATATTCCTTCTAATGGTGTAAGGTTTTGCTGGATAAAGCATGTTTACACTCATGCATGAACAAATCAGCCACACATAAACACCAACATGCTCCCAGAAAAGTGCACAAGCATGTGGCACTGTAGTTTCTTGAGAGGTTAAAACATTTCTTTCCCTGTGAAATCATTTTATACTTTCAGCTTGCAGTAAACTGCCATTTTAAGTTCTATTTGCTTCAAAATTATACAATTTAATGGTCTCTTGAAGGATATTTCCATGGCCATCAGTATGACTCCCTTCTCTTTTTGCACTGGGGCAGTCCGCTTGAGTGATCACCCTGCATCACGGATTATGATCCAGATCCACCAATTGAGATGTCAGCATTTGACACAAATCTGTAGGTTCTAGAAATTTGAATACACTTGTTTTTTTTTTTTTTAATTTTAAATTTTGAAAAAGCACAATTTCCATCGTAACTTAATGTTACAGAATTCAAAAACAACCCCATGCCATTAAAAAAAAGCTGCGTTGTTAAGAAGTCATATAACCTTTAAATAATCCTAATGGCTCTCTTTGGAGCAGAAAATAATTGACATGAAACTACATTTTCCCCTTTTCAATAAAGTCTATTTTTCTGCGAGTGTTTGGTTTTTGGAATGACTGTATAAAAATCAATGCTAAATAAGTTGTTTCAAATGTCACCAAATCAAGTTAAATGAAAGAAAATTGAAAGACATTTTTACAACTTCTTCATTCAGGTCACCGTATGCTGAATTTTTTTTTTTCCTTTTTCTTAGTCATGAGCTTTGAGAGAAAATTCTTCGGGCTTCTATTTAGTGTGTCATCTCGCTGTGTTTTTTGTCCATCCTTTCCCTTTGTGCTGTTAGTCCTTTTCAGTCTCATCTTTGACTTCCCTTGTAATTCTTTTCTGTATCTGTGATTCACAGTGACTCAGCAGTTAGAGTTGCAGCTTTACAACAAGATAAATTCAACTCTGCACCCTGCCTATCTCTCTTTGTGTGAACCTTGCATTTTGCGTTTTCCCTGTTAGTGTGTGGGTTATAAACTAGTGCTCTGCTTTCTTTCCACAATTGATATACATCTAGATGGGAACACCTGTTAAAGTTCTCTGTTGTTATGGATATATTTATCCTTTTCTTCAATGATTATTTCTTCTTTCTTCTGTTTTTTTTTTTGGTGTCTCTTTTAGTCTTGCAAAAACCACCAACATTTCCAAGATCCTCTGCACTACTGGGTTTAGACCATCATTTGTCTTCTTAATGACTACTGAGGTGCCATGTTGGGTCACAGTGATGACATATTAAGGTTCATTCTGCCGTCCAATTTAAGACTCTGGGAAAGAACATGGCCAATGATTTTGTCGTCTGTTCAGCCATAGCACATTTTCTTCCACTTTACCTCTTTCACACCTTAAAATGTAAAGGTCTAATGAACTTACTGGAATGATCCATCGAAAAACTGGTAAGCTCTCGACAAAGTAAATCCGAAAGAAATTTGGGTAAAACTATTAGCATTTGAAATTCTTTAGGGGTATAGCCTTCTAGGATTTGCCACAGTCAGTCAGTGTGTGTGGCATAATGGTCATAATACAATTGGCATGAATTGGGATGAAGAAGGGGACAGTTTGTGGATAAAGTGTAAGAGGGCATACTATGTTTTTATAATCTATATGATAAACCATTAAGAAAGATATATATTTGACTACTCCCCCTTGAGCTGTCACCTTACCGTGGTGGGGGGGTTTGCGTGCCCCAATGAGTCTGGGAGCTATGTTGTCTGGGGCTTTAAGCCCCTGGTAGGGTCACCCATGGCAAACAGATCCTAGATGAGGGACCAGACAAAGAACAGCTCACAAGACCCCTATGATGAGTGATACTTTTGGACGCCGTGTTCCCTTGCCCGGACGCGGGTCACCGGGGCCTCCCCCTGGAGCCAGGCCCAGGGGTGGGGCCCGCCGGCGAGCGCCTGGTGGCCGGGTCTGTGCCCGTGGGGCTCGGTCGGGCACAGCCCGAAGAAACAACACGGGTCCCCCTTCCTACGGGCTCACCACCCGTGGGAGGGGCCATGGGGGTCGGGTGCAATGTGAGCTGGGCGGCAGCCGAAGGCAGGGACCTTGGCGGTCTGATCCTCGGCTACTGAAGCTGGCTCTTGGGACGTGGAACGTCACCTCTCTGCTGGGGAAGGAGCCTGAGCTGGTGCGCGAGGTTGAGCGGTTCCGGCTAGATATAGTCGGACTCACCTCGACGCATGGCTTGGGCTCCGGAACCAGCCTCCTCGAGAGGGGTTGGACTCTCTTCCACTCTGGAGTTGCCCAAGGTGAGAGGCGTAGAGCAGGTGTGGGCATACTTATTGTCCCCCGGCTGTGCGCCTGTACATTGGGGTTCACCCCGGTAGACGAGAGGGTAGCCTCCCTCCGCCTTAGGGTGGGGGGACGGGTCCTGACTGTTGTTTGTGCTTATGCACCGAACGGCAGTTCAGAGTACCCACCCTTTTTGGAGTCCCTGGAGGAGGCACTAGAGAGTGCTCCTCCGGGAGACTCCCTCGTCCTGCTGGGGGACTTCAATGCTCACGTGGGCAATGACAGTGAGACCTGGAGGGGCGTGATTGGGAGGAACGGCCCCCCCGATCTGAATCAGAGTGGTGTTTTGTTGTTGGACTTCTGTGCTCGTCACGGATTGTCCATAACGAACACCATTTTCAGGCATAAGGGTGTCCATATGTGCACTTGGCACCAGGACACCCTAGGCCGCAGCTCGATGATCGACTTTGTAGTCGTATCATCGGACTTGCGGCCGTATGTCCTGGACACTCGGGTGAAGAGAGGGGCGGAGCTGTCAACTGATCACCACCTGGTGGTGAGTTGGCTCCGCTGGTGGGGGAGGAAGCCGGTCAGACCTGGCAGGCCCAAACGTATTGTGAGGGTCTGCTGGGAACGGCTGGCGGAATCCCCTGTAAGGAGGAGTTTCAACTCCCACCTCCGGCAGAGCTTCAACCATGTCCCGGGGGAGGTGGGGGACATTGAGCCCGAATGGGCCATGTTCCGTGCCTCCATTGTTGAGGCGGCCGACCGGAGCTGTGGCCGCAGGGTGGTCGGTGCCTGTCGTGGCGGCAATCCCCGAACCCGCTGGTGGACCCCAGTGGTGAGGGAGGCCGTCAAGCTGAAGAAGGAGTCCTATCGGGCCTTTTTGGCCAGTGGGACTCTGGAAGCAGCTGATGGGTACCGACAGGCCAAGCGGAACGCAGCCTCGGCGGTTGCTGAGGCAAAAACTCGGGCTTGGGAGGAGTTCGGGGAGGCCATGGAGAACGATTTCCGGACGGCCTCGAGGAGATTCTGGTCCACCATCCGGCGGCTCAGGGGGGGGAAGCGGTGCACCGTCAACACCGTGTATGGTGAGGGCGGGGCTCTGCTGACTTCAACTAGGGACGTCGTGAGTCGGTGGGGGGAATACTTCGAGGGCCTCCTCAATCCTACCGACACGCCTTCCGATGAGGAAGCAGAGTTGGGGAGCTCGGACGTGGGACCTCCCATTTCTGGGGCTGAGGTTGCCGAGGTGGTCAAAAAACTCCTCGGTGGCAAGGCCCCGGGGGTGGATGAGGTCCGTCCTGAGTTCCTCAAGGCTCTGGATGTTGTGGGGCTGTCTTGGTTGACACGCCTCTGCAGCATCGCGTGGACATCGGGGGCAGTGCCTCTGGACTGGCAGATCGGGGTGGTGGTCCCCCTCTTTAAAAAGGGGGACCGGAGGGTGTGTTCCAACTATAGGGGGATCACACTCCTCAGCCTCCCTGGTAAGGTCTTTTCGGGGGTACTGGAGAGGAGGATCCGCCGGATAGTCGAATCTCGGATTCAGGAGGTGCAGTGTGGTTTTCGTCCTGGCCGTGGAACAGTGGACCAGCTCTATACCCTCCGCAGGATCCTGGAGGGAGCATGGGAGTTCGCCCAACCGGTCTACATGTGTTTTGTGGACTTGGAGAAGGCGTTCGACCGTGTCCCTCGGGGACTCTTGTGGGGGGTGCTCCGGGAGTATGGAGTGCCGGACTCCTTGATATGGGCTGTTCGGTCCCTGTATGACCGGTGTCAGAGTTTGGTCCGCATTGCCGGCAGTAAGTCGGACATGTTTCCTGTGAGGGTTGGACTCCGTCAGGGCTGCCCTTTGTCACCGATTCTGTTCATGATTTTTATGGACAGAATTTCTAGGCGCAGCCAGGGCGTCGAGGGGGTCCGGTTTGGCGACCTCAGAATCGGGTCTCTGCTTTTTGCGGACGATTTGGTTCTGTTGGCGTCGTCAGGCCGTGACCTTCAGCTCTCACTGGAGCGGTTCGCAGCCGAGTGTGAAGCGGCTGGGATGACCATCAGCACCTCCAAATCTGAGACCATGGTCTTCGGCCGGAAAAGGGTGGAATGCTCTCTCCGGGTCGGGAATGAGATCCTTCCCCAAGTGGAGGAGTTCAAGTATCTCGGGGTCTTGTTCACGAGTGAGGGACGAATGGAACAGGAGATTGACAGACGGATTGGTGCGGCGTCTGCAGTGATGCGGGCTCTGCACCGGCCCGTCGTGGTGAAGAAGGAGCTGAGCCAGAAGGCGAAGCTCTCGATTTACCGGTCAATCTATGTTCCTACCCTCACCTATGGTCACGAGCTGTGGGTAGTGACCGAAAGAACGAGATCGTGAATACAAGCGGCCGAAATGAGTTTCCTCCGCAGGGTGTCTGGGCTCTCCCTTAGAGATAGGGTGAGAAGCTCGGTCATCCGGGAGGGGCTCGGAGTAGAACCGCTGCTCCTCCGCATCGAGAGGAGTCAGATGAGGTGGCTCGGGCATCTGGTGAGAATGCCTCCTGGACGCCTCCCCGGTGAGGTGTTCCGGGCCCGTCCCACTGGGAGGAGGCCCCGGGGAAGACCCAGGACACGTTGGAGAGACTATGTCTCTCGGCTGGCCTGGGAACGCCTCGGGGTCCCCCCAGAAGAGCTGGAGGAAGTGGCCGGGGACAGGGACGTCTGGGTCTCTTTGCTCAAGCTGCTTCCCCCGCGACCCGATCCCCGGACCAGCGGAAGATAATGGATGGATGGATGGATATATTTGACTAATTAGAAAAGGAAGAGAGGATAGGCAATAATTAGAGATAAAAGATTTAGAGAAATAAAATGTAGATTTTGTGTGACTGATAAATAATTTCCCCTTTCAAGCTTGCTTTGGGACTTTGTGTATAATCAGGAACAGTATAGTTCTAACTCGGGATGTCCCGATCAAGTAATCAAGTAATAAACAAATTCTTCACATTGTAGTTTAGTGCAACAATGTCTAATACAAAAACGAGCAGCAGCTCAACTTGAAATACCTGGCAGGCATGTCAACAAATAAGCAAATAAAAGTGCTACAGTGATATAAAGTAAGGCCAGTAATGTGCTTTTCGGAACTGCACTCCTAATTCTTACTCTCTTCCACTGGCTTCACAGAAGGAAATAAACGTTTTTCTTGATAAAAAACAACATCTCTACCTTGTCAGGTTTGAGCCTGTTCCTGTTCTCATCAAGGATGTTAGCGATGTCCCCGGCACGCAGCAAAGTGACGTCATGCCGCATGCGTTGTTTCTGTGTGTAGTTGAGACCGTAGATAGAAAAATTCTGGGAGTTATGATTATTGTAGTTGGGGATATACACCTTCCTCAGTAGAAATAAATACAATGTGGAGGCACTGGAGACCCATCCAAGATGGTGGCCGCGCTGATACGTCAGCTCCAATAGGCAGCGTCAGTCTATGAGGCATCTACGTATATTATGTCTATGGTTCAGACAGTCTGACGGTACCACCACATAAGAGTAAATACTAAGCTGTTATTTTTTCCCATTTGTTTTGAAATATTATAGTTCTGATAAAAAAAAAATAATGAGAATAAATAAACATATAGATAGGATATATATCCGATCACTGATCGGGATGAAACGTCCGATTTCGATCAAGTCTGAAACCACGTGATCGGCCCCGATTTCCGATTACGTGATGGGATCGGGACATCCCTAGTTCTAACCCAGTTATTAACTGAAGCAACATTTAAAATGTAGGTAAAATGTTGAACAAGTTACACAGCGACATGAGTTGCTTTGAGGGTCATACACTGGAGAAATGTCTCATTTTCTCTCAAACGTTTCATCGGCAGAAAGTATTTCTATATATATCGTATTTTATTATCATTATGATAAACAAAAGAGGAATGATGTTGGATACTCTTAAGTTATTGTGACTCTCAGTGTCATAGTAATTAAAACTGTATACAATAATGACTGCTGTAAAACACAACGACAACATTGACTGAATAAGATAAAAAATGTATTAAGTTTGGACCCTGTACTGCACGATACCCTAAAATTTGTGTTACTTAAAGGGATAGTTCGCCTCTTTTGACATGAAGCTGTATGACATCCCATTCCAGTAATATCATTTATGAACATTTTCTTACCCCCTGCTGCGTCCTGTTAGCCGAGTACCAGCCTCGTTTTGGCGTTGACGAAGGTAGTCCGGCTAGTTGGCTGGGGCTACAAAAATAAAGCGTTTTGCTCCTCAAAACAATATGCGTTCAAAAGAGTAATACATTTGCATCACAAAATTGTTCTCCAGGAAAAAGTCAGACCTCACAATCGCTTGGTGCTATTTTCTCTCCCTTCGTAGCACTGCAATGCTGTGTAGACCGTGCAGACCGAAGTGCAGACCGAGCAGTAAACGTCGTAATAGTAATATTACGTAATAAACACCTAATGTCGTTAGGTGGAAAAGCAAAACGCTTTATTTTTGTAGCCCCAGCAAACTAGCCAGACTACTTTTGTAAACGCTAAAACGAGGCTGGAACTCGGCTCACACTACGCAGCAGGGGGTAAGAAAATGTTCATAAATGATATTACTCGTGTGGGATGTCATACAGCTTCATGTCAAAAGAGGCGAACTATCCCTTTAACAGATACAAATGCCTCAAATCCCTAAGGAGCCCTGCCAACCATGCTTGTAAGTGTACAAAATACAATAAAATGATTATTCCCTTTTCTCTTCTCTCGATAAGTTAGACATTATTTTGAATCAGAATTCATAGCAACAAAATTTAATTTGGAACTCGAATGCAGTCCTTTACTGGAACTGCACCACCTTATGACTCTTAAATACTCCATAAGAGGAAGCGTGAACAAACAAAACGATTCCTGCAGCTCTTATCTATTTGAGTTAAAAGAAAATAGCAGTAGTTGTCTGAAAGGTTCAGGTGTTATTATATTAATGATGTGATGTGTAATTCCATCTTAAAGCCACCTAAAGTTGATAATGTTTTGCTGGAAATTAAAGAAGTGAATCTTCTTTCAGTGGTGCCTTTGCCCATAGCATTTAAATCAAAATGGCAGAACAAAATTCAATCCACTATTTTTTAACAGTGCATGCACACAAATTGTCAGTGCTCAACATTTGGATGATCAGGCTTCCATATTGTAGGCCTATGCCTCTAACAGCACCAGTGATTATGACTGTACCAGCTTAATTCGCTGAATACCCACAAGAATTATAAGCCTCAGTGGTTTATGTGGTGGAAGTGTTTGGGCGTTTTTATGTATTATTTACACATTGCTGAATTTGCTGTACTCACATTATCTGTCACAGACAATTTATGATATGAAGATGTCACATCTGTTTTTAATGTTGCACAGCTGCATGCACACATATCAGTAATCTGGGAGCACGCAAGGATTTGTACTGATAATACACATCTTTGCACAGATTAAACAACTGTGCATGCATGGGGCAGTGTGTGTTGTGTATGCACATATCAGTGTGCACACCAGAGTTACTACCGTTCTGAGCTTGTGTCTTCTTTTCTTTTGCAGCATAATGGGCTTTGTAAGATAATACCCAAGAGACAACAATACTTCTGAGCTAGGGGATTGGGAAGCCATCCCAGTTCACAGCACCGCTTTGGCTCCAAGCATCAGCTCTGAGTGGAAAACCAGGGATACCTAGATTTACCGGCAAATTGTATTAATTGCCACTGTACTCTTTACTGCATCTTGTCCTTATTTTTCAGTCGCTATGCTTTCAGTTTTTAAGCTATTTTCTCTCCACCCCTTCTAATTCGTTCTCAGTCTCCAAAATCTCAAGAAAACCACAAAACTAATTATATGAACACTTTGTTGTTTCATGTTTAATAATTTATGTACCATAGTGTATATTTTGAACAAAAGATACTGGAATCTGGGGGGAAGCGCCAAAGTTAAGTACTATAATAGCTATTGTTAGCTGGTAAGCTAGCAGCTAGGGGGAGATTTATACCTTGTTCATTATTAAAACACCATGTTGAGTTATTGTAAAAAGACAAGAGAGGTAAAGACTGCTTAAAATTACATGCACATTGTCTCACAGCTTGACTCCTAACAGTCGTATCATGTGGAATTTTAAAAAGTACCTACTTTCTATGTTTATCCAAGTTCATAGTGCTAGACACTAGCTCGTTTCTAATTTGCTCATTTACTTTTGGAGGGGGTTTGTTTTTCTGACCAGCACTTCCAGAACATGGTGCAGGCCATCTCAAATCTATTGGACAAATTCTAATGGGGTTTTCCATTTTTTTTTAGTCGTTCCTCAGATTACGTTCCATGTAAACTGATAGAGATGTGAAAACACTGCAGATCACTGAATGGGCATAGAGGATCTTCAACTGTGGGTGTAACAACAACATCACTGCAGCCTTCTATGAAGTATACCTCACACACCAGTATACCTCCTTGTTTTGTGAAAAGAGAAGCTGTTTGCAAATCTATCCACATGGATTGCAAACATAGCCCATTATCGGAAATGGATGAACTACAAAGAGCAAGATGCAAAAAGACATGTGAAACTCTTTTCCTTTTCTGTAGGCTGGAGGTGAACTCTGCACAGTTGTTATGCTTACTCTGAAAAGGTAACATTTTGTATTCTGATGGTTTGCAAACTCACACGATATAATATCCATTCTACACACCCAGTAGTTTTTTTTCCTGGCTCTGTGTTTTCACAACTTCATACAGCCGCATGATATGATATGCAGCTGATCTCACCATGCAATGAAAAAACTGCCAAGGTTAACTTTTAATGTACTCTTCACTGTTTCATAATAGTTGATTAATTTTACTTTACTCTTTGGTCAGATACACTTTGCTGTCACCAAAAAGCACTGTTAGCTGTGCTTATTAGCAAGCTAACAAGATGGCAGAAGGATGTTTAGATATATCTTTTCAAGTGAGTGTTCAGAATGTGTGTTCAGCCCCATTCAATGTGTGGTATATTTGAGAAATATGTAATTGATTTGAGTGTAGAAAGCTTTGGAGACACAGACATAATGGGAAACATTTCAGGTTCAAAGATGGCAAAGTGGTCTTTTAATTGATTCAGTGTACTGCTTATGAAGTGGCTTGCAAATAATAGGATGCGGCTGAGCTCTTTAGTTCTATACTGTAGGATTTTCTTTTTTTTTTTGTTACACTGCATGGAGAACATATGGCAGAAATGTAATGTAATGTGATTTTTCCAAAATCAATCTGGATACAATCTAGATAGGCCAAGAAATAGATTTGGGTTTGCAGACTCAACAAAGCTAAAGTGATCCAGGCTTTTCAGCAATAGTTTTTCTCATTTCATCTGTCCATAAAAACTTGCCAGCTTGCAAATCTTTTTTAGTAGTGGCTGCTCTTTTTACGTTTTTTTTTCTCATCTTGGTTGTATATCTAAGTACTCGATGTCCTGTACTTCTGGACACTCTAGGTGGGTTGCATTTCTGTAATATGGTTGCACTGAAGGATTATGGATTTATTAATTCTCTGGTTATTTTTTTGTGTTTTTTCTGTCACTTTGCACATTTTCTTCTCCATCTGTGGGCTTTTTTCCCCGATTATGCAACCATCTTGTTGCTCGTTTTTGTTGCTTGTTCAAAATGTTAGGATTCATCACAGTTATATCATCCTTTTATGTGATTGTGTTATTCAATATTTCCTCATGTTTTCTCTGAATTGGGCATCTCGGCTTTGTATTACACAGTTACATCATATACAGTAGGAAAGATAATTGCAAATATTTAATCAGTGTTCAGAGTTTAAAATAAGTTCAAAATACCGTAAATTAGACTATAGAGTACACCTGAATATAAGCCACACCCTTTAAAAAGAAAATCCATTTTGTACTTGTATAGGCCGCACCGGATTATATGCAGCAGGTGTCCACATTATACTGAGATATTTACACAGAAAGATGTTACACATGAAGATTTTTAAACTTTTAATTAAATGTGTATGGTACCATAAGCAAAAACATACTGCAAATGCTTTTTTTTCCCCGTACAATGCCTGTCACAACGATGTTTTTAACTTAAATACCTATCGGTAATGCACAAATACGCAGCATAAATGCTTTTTTTCCCGAACAGTGCCTGTCACACCGATGGTTTTAACTTAAATACCTATCGGTAATGCACAAATACGCAGCATAAATGCTTTTTTTCCCGAACAGTGCCTGTCACACCGATGGTTTTAACTTAAATACCTATCGTAATGCACAAATACGCGGCATAAATGCTTTTTTTCCCAAACTGTGCCTGTAACACTGATGTTTTTAACTTAAATACCTATTGTAAAGCACAAATACGTGGCGTAAATGCTTTTTTTCCCGAACAGTGCCTGTAACACGGCTGGTAAGAAAAAACTCATTGATCGCCTTCAATTTAAAAGCTGCATCATATGCATTTCTTTGTTTGTTTTCCATGTATAGATTGAGTACAAATGACCGATTTACAATAATTTATAAGTGTAAGTGTGTTTGATTTATCGTACAATTTCATTGGATCACTGTGAACTATTCGTTAATTTTATTGGCCTAATTTTACAACGCAAAACGTTTTTGGCGGCATTAAAAAGAAAAGAAAAAAAAACATATTAGCCGCACCGTATTATAAACCGCGTTGCTCAAAGCCTGGGAAAAAAGTAGCGGCTTGTAGTCCAGAATTGACGGTAGTTCTGTTCATGTTGCTTATATGATATCTGAATCACATCTTCTTTTATTATCAATGGCAGACTTGTCATTTATAACAACTACAAACAAACAAAAAAAAGAAAATAAATAAATAGATAAATACAACAGTGAAACTCACTTTAAACAACCAGAGTGTTAAATGATGGCTTTGGCAGTGGTGTGTATCAGCTCTCCCGGTAATTGCTTTGGTGTGGGAGATGTTGCTCTCTGGAAGACATTGAAATAGATGGCATAATTCTTTTTTGTGAGGGATGCACTGTTTATTAGAGATCTATCAAGTGAGATGGGGTATTTCACTGTAACTCTACAGTACCTGGGTTTATTTATTGCAATAGCTTGATGCCTTTAGAAGGCTTGTAATAGAACTGATAAACAGGACAATTATGCTTGGAGCTGCTTTAGCTTATATTGATAAGGACATTTGCCACTAAAACATAAAATATGTGGCCTTCATTTAACGTGACAGGTTGTCGTTCATGGTGTCCTACTTTCTCAGCCAGTTTGCTTATGCAGCCAATTAGGATTCGGCCTACACGCAGAGGCAGAAAAACAAAGGTGAGAATTCATTGTTGCTCTTCACCCAAATTTTCCAGTCAAATGTTTCTTTATGTATCTAGTCTGTATCTCATTAATTTATTTTGAAAACAAGTTGGTCATCAGCCATACCTTCATCTTCCTCTACATCCAATGTTTGCCAGTGGCTCAGTGGACAGCATTGTCACATCACAGTTTGTTTTGGTTTCAGACAATCTTTTAAAGTTTGCAAAGTCTGTCAGTCAGAAAATCCTTTTGTGTCAGAAGTCAGAGGAATAAAAGAAAGACATTCTCCTCCTCTCCCTCCTTTCATACCCACTGTATGTTTTTTTTTCTATCATCCAACAACAACCGAGAAATGATGAATAAACACCAGATCTTCTGCCTGTCTCTTAACTTGAAGACTTATGAGTACTTTTGACACTAAAACTACTGTTACATCTGTGACGTTACGTATGTATAATCAAAACATAGTTAATACATTTTGCAGTCATTTGCTCAAGGAACCATGCTGTTTCCTAGCAGTGAGTGCATTATTTTGGGAATGATTTGGCTCCCAGATCCTTCTCTGTTGTGCCTGCATGTTTTTACTAAGCTAAAGTACTTTATGTGTTTTATTATGAAAGTCCCCCATTTTCCTCCTCTGTGCTCTGTACCAGAATTCGTATGGTAATATGGTAACAGTTGGAAAAGGAAGTGAATTGCTTATTTTCAATATAGAGAAATCCTAAGAGCTTGGATAAGGGCAACTGGACTTCTTGGATCTTAAAGACTTTTCACCTCTCATCCGAAAGGCCACTTATAGAATTACAAAATGTGTGCACCTGTTCTTCTTGGCTTTTCTAACAGTGTTGTTTGCTCCAGATGTCTTTACTGATTTGACAAAGGCCCAGTTGGGATATCCACAGATTTGAAGCGCTTTCTCAGAGTGCTGATTTACTTTTGTTTTCCCTAAACCTTGGTAGGTACACTCTCAGCCTGGTGATGTAGCGTTCTAGTGACAGTCAGTTTGTGTTCTAACAGATTGTGTAAAAAAACAAAGCTACTGGTCAGTATGTGTAGATTTCCTGTAAACCTCAGTGTTGAGACTTACGTCCTCCTCGATGTACACAGCACAGTCCAAAAAAAGGCAGCTTTTGGTATTTTGCTTCCTCCTACTTGAACTTGATGTTGCTGTCAGTGTCCACCGAGTTGATGGGCTCCGTGAAAGCCTCCACTTCTTGAGTTTTGATCTTGACCCACGTGTCATCCACTTATCTGAACCAGTGGCTCAGTTTTGTTCCTTTGTATGAGCTCAGAGCTTTTCTTTCCACTTCTTCCATTTAAAGGTTGGCCCCAATGGGGGACACTAGAGATCCCATGGCACAGTTGTGCTTCCATCTGTAGAAACAGTAGTAGTACTTGATGTAGGTAGTGAGAGGTAACGGTTCAGCAGGAGAGTGAAGTTGATTCTGTCGTTCAGTGAGTCATCTCACTGCAGCCATTTCTTGTCAGTCTCCACTGCTGCTGAAATCGGTATGCAGGTAAAAAGTGAGGTCACATCAAAGGACTCAATGGTTTCACCTGGAGACATTTTCAGATGTTGGATCTTCCTCACAAAGTCTGTGGAGTTCTGTATATGATGCAGAGGAACTTTCTATAGAGAAACCTTTACTCTTTAACATGACACTCATTTTTTTTAAATAACAGTGATCTTCCTATCTTGAATAACCTAAGTATTAATTTGTCAAGTAACTTTCTCAGACATATAAACTCAAGAGTGTATTTTCTCAGAAAAAAACCCAAACTGAAATCAAGATACAGTATTTTTTCTTTACCCCCATGTTCTTCCTTTACAACATCACTGGTGGGATTGTGGTTTGACAGACAGGTTTCAGCAATATGAATCCTTATCCTACCTGGAATTCCGAACTTTACATTTGGTCTTAGTAATTAATTCTCAGTTCTAGACGTACATTTGTTTAATGTGTCCATGTGTGTGTGCACCCATAAACATATTTTGCCAGCTCTTCTGCCTTGCATATCTAAACCTGCATCCTAATATCATAAGTTGTAGCTTAGGTACACATTAAAGAGGCAAGAAAGTCACACACTATTGAAACAACCCACAACTGCACGCTATTCACCACGACAGGCGGATAAATTCATCTCACTTATCAGAAAAAAAATGGCCTTTCCTTCAGCTGTGCAGCTATGGGAAGAGAATCAGCTGCAGTGTGATAGAGAAATTGTCCCCTGGTTCATTCAGGTCATGTTTCAACATCTAAGAGATGGAGGTGGCAGAAAGTGAGGAGAGAGGATTGATGAAAGGAGAGTAGGACAGTTGGTGGAGGAATGACAAAGAAGAGTGTACAGTAAATGTCACATCATAAAGCGAGCTGATACAGCTGCTGTGGATTAGCAGCAGACTAGTTCGAACCACCTTTAAAAACACCTTTGTCCATGATGAAACGGTTCAAATTTATTTTGAGGATAATTTGTTTTCAAATTCAGAGTTCACCCAGGTGGGTTAATTCTGTATGAAATCAGTCCATTGTAAGTTAAAGAATGTGGTTCACATGGCACTCCCCTTTCACTCCCATATAACATTATCCCAATAGCCTTTGCTTTACCAACTGTAAATTAGGCCAATTTTTCTGTTTCATGTAAAGTGCAGCAGGGTATACCAGCAGGCTACAATAATGCTAAATGTTTGGAAAGCTCTTAGTTGCTTTTCATATAGATGTTGTGTCAAGGGGGAGCTTATATAATATGTTCAACATTGCTTTACAGGAAAAAAGAAAAAAGGCAGAAGATTTGGAAAAAAAGCATTATGTGAACAAAATGACGTTATTTAACATTAACATAGATCATTTGAATCAAACAGTACACTGTAAATGCATCTTCTTTACAAATTTTTCAGAAAAGATTATGTAAGCAAGCCACAGTAACTTTAGAAGCTCATGGCAGGTTTGAATACTATGGCCTGGATAACAGTGAATCTGGAAGTCTTTAAATTGTCCATCCAACTGTTTTTTCCCCATCAGTTCTATGACATCATGATTATTCAACATCAAAAAGCATCCAAAACTTACTTTTTCAAGTGACATTGTCATGATCTGGTAACGGAGTTGGACCAAATGCAGACTACGTAGAGGAGGTGAGTAGATTATGATGATTTAATGAAAAATAAATGATGTTACAAAAGATCCAGGAACACAGGGAGCTCAGGAACAAAACCAAAAGGAGACTAAGGAATGATAGGAACTAGCTCGAGGGGATAATGGGAAGATGATCAGGGAGACAAGAAAGACTAGAGAGACAAAATATGACGGAAAAAGACGAGGATCCGGCAAGGAGTGGTGGAACTAGAAAGACATATATACTGGGGAGGTTGATTACTGAACAGGACGCAGGTGAGTGAAAAGGGCTGATGGGGAGAGAGAGAGAGAGAGAGAGAGAGAGAGAGAGAGAGAGAGAGAGAGAGAGAGAGAGAGAGAGAGAGAGAGAGAGAGAGAGAGAGAGAGAGAGAGAGAGAGAGAGAGAGAGAGAGAGAGAGAGAGAGAGAGAGAGAGAGAGAGAGAGAGAGAGAGAGAGAGAGAGAGAGAGAGAGAGAGAGAGAGAGAGAGAGAGAGAGAGAGAGAGAGAGAGAGAGAGAGAGATCTCACAGCAAAGTAGAACAAAATGTTATTTCCTCTTCATGAACAGAGCAGAGAACATCGCCATAACACCATTTGTCAACAAATGCATCAAGGTCTTTCATGTACTTATAGAAAAGAAAATCAATAAGAATTCTGGACTTTACTAACTTTGAGAACACACTTATGGTGTTACAGTTCAAGTTTGTAGCGATCTTGTTCCTTCGGCTGATATATATGGCCATTTTTGCCTGGCCCAAGATAAAATTAATTAACTGGCATTTTGACCTGTTTTTCTGCACATACCTGTACCCAAAGATAAAAGTCTGCAACGAAAAAACTTCACCACAGGAAAAAAACATGGTTGCCAAAAGACTGAACAGAAGAGATAACCTTGAGCAATGCGCAAAGAAATGAAACACAGTTTCCCTATGGAAGCAGAAAGGGCAGTCTTGACTGATTCCCGGGTTTATAATGGAGACAAAAGCATTGGTTGCTATGATGCCATGGAGAAGCCTCCACTGCAAGTCGCCTAATTGTTTCCTTAGCGGTGGCTTATAGAGTGCCCTCCATTCAGGTTTTACATTGTCATCCAACATCAGAACATCCCGCCACAGGGTGTCGACTCTGACATTGAGCTTTTGCATATTAAAAACAAGTACACAGGCTTTGTACAAAGATTTACCGCAAGACTCAGTTAAAACAATTTTAATTTGGTCTTTGTACTCTAAGAGGACTCCTGTGCAACCCTTTATTTTTGGGCAAACAAATAAACGCACAAAAGGATCATCTTTGTATCGGGAGGCAAGCCCTAAACCAAACTGTCTTAGCATCCCCCTCTCCATTGTTGTCAACAACGCTTTCCATCTTTGTAAATGTTTCTTCACAATCTGTGTTGATCTGAGACCTAAATGGGTCGCTAGTTTTTGGGTAGAGGTCAGAACCTGCACAGTCCACTAAGTGTCTGAACTTAACAACACCAGCATCACATAGTATTCTTGACAGTGTGCGGTTGTTACCCTCAGAGATGTCAAAATGTGACCCAGTAAAGTGATGCACTGAGACAAGTTCTGTGTATGCTGAAGAAAGTTAAAACCAGGAAAATTCCTCTAAAGAAAGAGGGCAATCTAGAAGTGTCCAGCCTCTTTGGGTCCATCAGAAACAGGGTGTTGCTCATTCCTAAGCCCCCAGCTGACTGAAGGATCAGACTGACCAACGGCCGCCACAGTAGATCTTTAGGTCCTGTTAGGAAACGTTGTACAAACATTAGACGGAAAGCTGCGGCTCTGCTGGATAGGTGTATAAGCCCTTGTCCCCCTTCGTCTTTTGGCAGGTAAAGCATGCACTGGGGAGTCCAATGGAAGTTGTCCCAAAAGAAGTCAACCAGGAACGCTTGAATGCTGGCCAAAAAGTCTGTTGGTGGATCGATACACATCAGTTTGTGCCATAAGGATGACGCAGCCAGGTTGTTGGCAATGAGGATGCGCCCCCTGTAGGACAGGTGTGGAAGAATCCATTTCCACCTATTTAGACGGCCTTTGACTTTCTCATAGACCCCCTCCCAGTTTTTCCGTGTGGTATTCTGGTCTCCCAAATACACGCCCAGGTATCTGAGCCCGTCTCTTTTCCATACAAGATCAGCAGGAAGTTTCAGTCGCTCTCCTGCCCAGTCTCCCACAAGAAAAGCTTCACTTTTATTCCAATTCACCTTAGCAGATGATATTAAGCCAAAGAGATAGGTCAGTTCAGTGAGCACATCAATGTCTCTCTGTTTGTTCACCATGACGATGACATCATCGGCATAGGCTGAAATTCTAAAAACAGTATCACAGTGAGGGACAGAGAAGCCAGAGAGCTTAGTTCTCAAAAGAGACAGCAGCGGTTCTATAGCTAGCGCATACAACAAACCTGAAAGAGAACAACCTTGTCGCACACCTCTATTAACTCTGAATGGAGAGCACAATACACCGTTGATCTTAAGTACGCTTTCAATGTTGCAATACAACGTCCTTATCATTTTAATGAATTTATCGTTGAACCCAAAAGCTGCCAATATCTTCCATAGGTAAGCGTGCTCCACACGATCAAATGCTTTTTCTTGATCGATCGAGATGAGACCAGTTTTCAAAAACACCCCTGTCAAAAATGGATCGACCTGGCACACAATATGTTTGATCCAGGTGGACGACTTCTGCCATGACTGTACTCAATCTGCTGGCTAGTGCCTTAGACAGTATTTTGTAATCTGTGGAGAGTAAAGCAATTGGCCGCCAGTTCTTAAGCTCACACATGTCCCCTTTTTTGGGTAATAGGGTAATTACTGCCCTTCGACAAGATAAGGGTAGTTCTCCTTTTTTCAGGCAATCAGAAAAAACTTATAAAAAATCTTTGCCAAGTAGTGGCCAAAAGGCCTTGTAAAACTCTACTGACAGCCTATCAATGCCTGGTGCCCTCCCACTTTGCATTCCATGAAGGGCCTTTTCTAGCTCATCCAGTGACAAAACCCCACCAAGAAAATCAGATGAACTTGCACTGAGTGTAGGTAAAGTCCGAAAGAAAGTGCTCTCCACTTGAGGGTGGTTATTGTGTTCACGTTGAAACAAAGAAGAGAAGAAAAAAACAGCTTGTTTATTGATTTCAGAGTCACTAGAGATTAAAGAACCCGATTGTGAACCACGTAACCCATACATCTTTTTTGACTATTTTTTTGTTCAAGGTTGAAAAAGAACTTGGAGGGGGCATCCATATCAGATATGTTCCTGAAGCGTGATCATATTAGAGCTCCTTGTGCTTTGACTCTCATTAGTTCAGATAATGATGTTTTCTTGGTTTTGTAGATCTCAATAAGGGATCTGCCACCTGTTGGAGTTGCCGAGTTCTGCATATGCATGATCTCAATTTCAAGGCCATTAAGGGACCTAATTATGTCTTTAGTAACATTAAAAGTATACTCTCTACAAAACTGCTTTATTTTACTTTTTGCTATGTCCCACCATTAAGACAATGAAGAGTACATGCTCTTTTCTGCTCTAATGACATTCCAAAAGAAAACAAAAGTGTCTCTGAAGTTGAAATCATCTAGGAGTGTGGCGTTAAAATGCCAGTAAGCACTTCTAGGTTTAACGTTATGCATGATAATTTTGCTCACCACTATGCCATGATCTGAAAAGCCAACTGGGTGAATGGAGCAACATCTGAACTTGCTTAGGTGCTGTTTAAAGGAATAAAACCTGTCTAGCCTAGCCAACGACAGCATGTCACCTCTGGAATGCGCCCAAGTGTACTGCCTGACATTTTTATGAAAGTTCCTCCAAATATCACACAGATCATGAGTTGACACAACTTCAATGAGCTGGCGACGTGATTGTGTGTGCGGTTCTGTGTGATTCCGATCTATGTTTTCCTCCATGCAATTGAAGTCTCCTCCTACAATTAAGAATTCATTATGACTGCAGTCTTTGAGCAATGTATCTAATCTTTTAAGAAAGGTTACTCTTGCCGACCCAGAGGTCGGAGCATACACACATACGAAAACAAACACTTAATTTTCTATCGTGGCACGAATTTTCAAAAGCCTTCCGCTGATCACTTCCTCAAAATGTTGCGACTGAGGAATAAAACTGCGTGAGAACAGTATGGCTACTCCCGCACTGTCAGAGGTGTTGTGACTGAGAAAAGTCAAGACATCCCATTCTTTGGCCCAATCGACTGCATTTTTTGCATCACTGTGTGTTTCTTGTAAAAAAAATACATCAGCGTTTTTTTGCTTGATCGTTTTGAAAATCATGGCTCTCTTTCTGGGGTCTCTCCCCCCATTAATGATCAAAGTGGCAACCCGTATGTCAGCCATGGAGATAGGAGGGAGAAGAAGAAAAAGAAAAAGAAGGCAAACTAGAGTAAGAAGAAACAATAGCATGTTATGCCTTATCATTAAGCTGTTTTTTGATGGTACACACAAGCTTTTTCAAACGATAGAGTTCTCGGTCACTGAATGATCTTCCACTCGCACTTTTCTTTGTCCCTTGGTTTCTTTCAAAAAGTTACTTATGTCCTCAGCAGTATACATTACCATTAAAGTTCCATCCTGTGACCACGAGCATCTACTCGAATCAGTGGAGTAGCCATCGCTTTCAGAATCAGCGACCGTTTTTACAGTCTGTTTGGCCTGTTTATTGCGCTCTACACTTTCGGAGCCTATTTTCCTTTCGGTTATAGGCTTTTTGAAACCTGTTTCCTCTACTTCCATGTCACTACCATCCGATGTAACGCGAGAAGTTTCACAATCAACATTTGCCCTGGTGTTAAGGTCCGCTAAGATAGCGTTAGTCTCACAAGCTCCGCGTTCTCCAGGTGGCAGCGACGCGCTGGTTTTCTCCTCACCTGCATTGACAGTTTCTGTACGCTCAGTTACCTGGGCCACAGTATTTTCAGCGCAATCCGTAGTGGTTAATAAGCCATCATCGCCGGTGGGCACAGGTCGATCAGGCATGGTTTCGGTCCCGTCTGTCCCTGGGTCGACAAGTTTGAGAGCAGTAGATTCCACGGCCACGAAATCCGCCCGTTTTGAGCAATCAGTAGTGGGTTTCTGTGGGCTTATTAGCTTAGTGCTAGGTGTGGGATCGGAGCAAGGTATTACAGAATTTAAGCCCTCTGAGGGGGGCACAGCTCCAGTAGAGGAGACTGCTGTGGACGCGTCTGCGGGTCTAGCCGTAGAGGGGTGCCCATCCCTGGCATCGCCACCTTCGGCATTGTCCTCTGCATTGTGTACAGGTCGCAACGGGCACGCGCGAACTAGGTGACCCGTAGTACCACAGCCAAAACATCTGATGACCATGTCCGACGTGATAAAAACTACATAGCTCGAGCCATCGATTTTAAAAGTTAAAAGAAAAATTAAGCTCATCACCATTGTTAGGAATCATGTAAACTTGCCGGCGGAAGGATACGACGTGTTTAAGCAGAGGGGACTTGCAACCAAGGGGAATGTTGGATATTTTAGAGACAAGTTTGCCATGACGCGCAAGTTCACGTTCAAGTAAACTGTTAGGAACAAAGGGGGGGACGTTTGAAATTACAATCTTCTTTGAGGGTAAACCAAGGGATAGGACTTGATTAAGTGTGCCATTTAGTACAATACCGTTTTCAATCAATGTGTTTGCTGCTGCGACGCTATTAAAGAAGATAATTTTGTCGTGACCGACAACCTCGCCTACAGCTAAACTGCATTCCTCAACACTAACATCAGACACAATCTTGACACCATGACGGCGTGTCAAGGCTGTCAAATCAAGGCTGAGTTTGGAGAGGCCATTACGGCAACCAGCAGTGCGCTGGATGCGAGCCTTCCTTCACCTCTACAACAGAGAGACCATAAATTTAACAATCAAAAAGTAAAAAAACAAGGCGCAAAGCTATACAAACAAAAGATAAAGAGTTAGATTGCCACAGACGGTGACCAGTCGCACTCGCACTCACTGAGCTCAAAGCACTCACTCACGCATGGAGAGAGAGAGAGAGAGAGAGAGAGAGAGAGAACTAACTTAGGAAAATGAATCTAAAGCAAAGGGAAAACATACCAGAATAATAACGGGGAAATAATCTAACTAACACAAAGAACATACAAGGAGTAATTAAATGTAATTGAATATGAGGAAAAAACAAAGCTAAAGTGAAACAAAAACTGATCTAATAAAAAAAGAAATAAGAGCACTTAACAAAAACCGAACCAATAATAAAATACAAAAACACCACAAAAAACACCCAGATCCTGACAGACATACCGTTGTCAGTTTTTGAAGGCCAGATGTTTATCACATGAGGGGGTGTTTTCTTTTTCCTTTCTTGCCTACTTCAACAAGGCTGAATATCTAGTATCTGTAATGTGGAACTATTGCTTCACTTTATTGATGCATTCAAATATGACAGTAAAATGCAATAAGAACACGGTTATCACTCACCCCTTAATAGCCCTGCGTGTATCCAGTTTCTTGTTCCCTGGCAGTGAGAGCCTTTATGAATCATTGGTTGTTAATGGGACATTGACTATTCCAGTCACAGCAGGAGTGAGGGAAGGGGGCAGCTGGGAGTCCCAGGGAGACCTAGACCAGTTTCAGATCCATTATTCATGGTTCACCATGGACTTGTAGAGAACACTGACACCCGACCTGCCTAAATCAAACAGTGCCTGTGAGTTTAATGTCTCCTGGGAAATGTGAGGCTCAGGTAAAGGTAGGGGTCACCGGGTAGGTGGAGATTACAGGGGTGTTGTCATGGTCAGAGCAGAAGAGGTGGTGGGAGATGGCCCCTGTTGTTACACTGGTTTTAAAGGTGGCTGCTATATCTGTCTGTATGAGGGTTTATATGCTCTTTCTTTCTTTCTTTCTTTCTTTCTTTCTTTCTTTCTTTCTTTCTTTCTTTCTTCACTGATGGTACGAAAGACTTTAATGCTATCTAGAAGTGGTAACTGAGACTTTTTCAGTTGACCAAATAGAAATGTGTGTTAAATGGCATGAGGTTAATATTTGAACACAAACACATCAAAAAAGCACAGACAGAGTTGGTTTTGGTGTGAATGGGGTAAGGAAAATCAGCAGGAATGCATCAGTATCATCACTCTGTCATTGCTATGCAGGAGTGTTAGCAGCAAGGCTCCATTCAGCCAATGAGCCAGAAGGTGACAGTGAACTGCAGCCAAACACTAAATGCTCAACAAGGGTTTGATTGCCTTGCCTGCAACAGTATTAAAATCAGTTTAAATCACAGAAAGTGGCCTATCTGATGTTTTCTTTCATTATTATTCTTTGATTATATGCCTTACTTAAACATGCATATGCATAATGAGTAGCAAATGTGAAACTAGTATAATTATTACCATTATTAAACTAGTGTCATTTATTTACATATATATATATATATTCATACTTATGTTTATAGTTAGTTGCAGTTTATTACCATTCTGCTCTTACTGCACATGTACATACTCAACACTTCCTGCTTCTTTGCACTTCTGGTTAGATGCTAAACTGTGTTTCATTGTCTCATTACTTGTACTCTGTGCAATGACCATAAAGTTGAATCTAATCTAATCTTGAATCTAATTACTAGTGAATGGTAAATGGGGTTAATTCTTTTGATTAAACAAAGCAAACTGTTAATCATAACAGTCATATTTTTTAATTGATACCCTTCTCTTTGAGTCACTGAGCTGAAAGAAAACAGGATTCTTACTATAAGTTTTCCTTTTGGTAACTTCTACCCCAGTTTAACAGGTCATTGCATGTCTGGTTTTCCTTGAAAAATTGTAGAAAATCAGTTGGAAGCAGAGTCATTGCACAGCTACATAAATACTCTTTTATTTATGCTGTTTGTTTATATATGGAATCTAATGAATCCAGAAACTTTTTCACTGTGTACGTACATGACACATTTCCCACAGACAAAGAGCCCCTGAAGTCTTTTGTGATTACCCACTGAGATGTGAAGTTCTTGGGTTGCATGGTTATCTCCTTCGCTTGACATATCCCATGGGCTGCCGCTTTCCTGTTCTCACTGCAAAATCCTCAGTAATGTTGAGCACTTTCTTTGATCTTGCAAACAGTTCTGTGTCAAATTTCCCAAATGTCCTAATTAGATCATTGTAAAGTTGTTCACTCATTAGCTGACATTGTAGTCAGTTTAAGCTCATAGGTGTGATTTAATTAGACAAAAAGGTAAATGTAACATATTTGCATGCTTGCTATCTATATATCAAATAATTTGTTTATGCTTTATATGTATAAGGCAGTTAGGACTTGATACATAACTGGGACATGTGCCTTTTTGCTTTTTCTGTCTGTCTCCAAGATGTAAGTTCCGTATTAGACCATTTTTTGGAGGATAGCCAGGGGCACCTAATGTTTCATCCAGTGTGCAGTGTCACTTTGAACCTGTCACTGCATTAGCTACATTGCTCTTAATAAATGGTGTACACTTTATTGATTATGCAGCAGTATGGAGCTCAAAGAAGCCAGAGACAAGAAAAGAAAATCAAGAAAAGTGCCTTTAATTCAAACGTTCTTTAAAGATTTTCATACTCCATGCAACCACAGCTGCAACACAGTCGGCTGAGAAAAAAAGTGGAAAGGCAATCCAATCACAGATGAGAACAATGCATTGCTTTTCAAATACAGATAATTGCACAGTAAAGGGGAATTTGTCTTAGAAAGAGCTAAAGAATGTAATTTTCAAGCAATTTTGGCTGGTTCACTAGAGGTCAGTGTAAAGATGACAGACAGACAGACTAAGGCGTTTCAGTGTTGGTGGCCAGTTGCTGAAACTCTGCTTTGGCTAAGCAGATCATTAGCCCTAAAGCTTATGTGAATATGGACTTCAAAGTTTATTTGTTTGTTTATTTTGTCTGTCTTATCACCTCTCTTCTCTTCAAGTTTTTTAAAGTTTCCCTCATATGTCTCTTTCCAGCCATTGCCAAGCCTCAGATTAATGCATTTGACAAACCACTGAGCAAGAAAGGGCATTAATAGCTACTCAAAGCAGAGAGCTATCATGGGAACCCTTGTTGTGAGAAAATTGCGCATCTTCAGACCCGCAAGGCGGTAAGCAGGGATAACAGAACACTACACGCTGTTTTCTAAACACTCTCTTGGCCAAGCCTAAAAAGAAAGAGGCAGGGGAGACTTGGGTTTCTGCTGGAAAATGAGGCTAGGCAAGGGGATGGGGATGGAGGATTGTGTTCCCTGGATGCGGGGCTATATGCCCCTGCTTCTGAAACAGCCAGTTCACAAAGGTCTAATCACCAAATGACATGATGAGCCAGCTTACATTGTCAGACTGACAATGAAACTGTGTTCCATTCCTTCAAATACACTGTGGATCTTAAACTATGTGCATGTGTGCACACACAATCAAACAATGTGTGCATTTATGTCATACATTCATTTCTTTCTGTATCTAACTGGATTTAAAATGTGGTGTTGCTTAATTCTCCTGTGATTAATTTGCATAAATTTGTGTGTGTGAGTGTTTTTACTGTTTGATGTTAGCCCACAATTGCTCCTGACAAATGACCACAAAAGCCTGCAGTGTTTACCGGTGTCCAAAGGCATAACGTGTTTTGATAACCCTATAACCCTCAGCATGTTATCCTCTGGTGTTTTTAAGGGGCATAAACACACACACACTTACCAAAATAAAAAACTCGAGGCAAAAAGAATTCACATTTTGTTTCAATCTTTGAACCAAAATGATCAAAACAGCTGAAAACAGAAATTACAGGTACATGACTCGTCCAAGGGTTTGATGTGAATAAATAAATCTAATTACCTTTCAAAAGAAGTCTGAAAAACAAAACACTGTCCCTATTACTACCCCATTCTTTTCAATCAGGTTTGTGAGTTTGTCATTTTAGGAACGTATTGTGCATTAATTCATTCATGTTCCAAAACTGCTTTATCCTGTTCAAGTTGCTGGAGCCTGTCGCAGCTTTCATAGGGGAGAGGGAGACAGATAAACGAGACATATGACCATGCATGCTCACACGCAAACCAACAATCAGTTTAGACTCACCAGTTAACCTAAAAAAAAAAGTTTTAACTCTGTAGGGGGAAGCCTGAGTTCATGGTGCCGTCACTGTATTTTAATGGAAGTTCTTAAGGAAGCAGGATTCCTTTAAGTACATCTGGTAAAATCTTTAGGTACAGTTCTGCTTTTTTCACAAATAAAACAGGGAAATAAAGGCTTAAAACACAAGCTAATTCATCAGATATTTTCTTTTGTTTGTTTTGGAAACAAAAAAAAAGGACTTTTGTAAACAATCAGAAAAGAAACGGTTCATACTTTTCAACAATAGCTTTGACATTTTGATATAATTGATATTTTGTCATTATGTGACCTCTATGATTGGTTCTGTCAATATTCAAAGCAACCATGGATATGAAATACACTCATTCTGTTTAATTTAAGTTCAATCTAAGTGCAGACGTAATGTTCATACAACAAAATAATATAATAATAATAATTTAATAACACTGTTATGTGCTTTGGGCACATTAGTAATTATTTTGGTAATTAGTAAGTTTACGTTAATTTGTGGCGCTGTTGGTCCGCCTATAAATAGGCTGGGTTTTGACATGTCGGGGAATTCCACTTCCAACTTACTGACTTCCACTCGCTTCCGCTCGCTCCATCACCAACGGGAACGCGCCTTGAGGCGGTGCGCGCTCGTCCAGTCGTTGTAGGCCGCAGCTGACATCTCAAGCCTGCCATGCGGCATTTTTGGTTAGTCTTTGTTTGTTCGTTTTCTCGTTATGATTTTGGCCTGGTGGGACCGGTTGTCCTGGTTTCGATCTTTCTTTTGCATTAGGTTCTTTTTTGCTTTAGTCCGGTACTAGTAGGGGCTTCGACGGCCCTGTATAGGGTTGGCCCCCTGCTGTACCGTTTTGTTATGTTTGATCGGCTCACCAGGTCCAACTTTCTGTTAATACTTTTGGGGTTGTGTTTTTCCCTTTTTCTTTCTTTTTTGGGACACGGGAAAACTGAGGGAAGTTAACTCTCTTTTTCTTCACAGAAAATCAAAAGCAGCTGAATCAAGAACTAAAGTTCCAGAGAGTTTAATAATAAAATATATATTTTTGAACCCTCAATCTTGTCTCGTGTCCTCCAAATATGTTGTGCGTTGGTGGCCGTAACAAACACTGTCAATCAAGAGACGGAACATATCCTTTTCAGGCCAGCCTTTTTTCTATTTGTTTTTAGACATATACATTTTTATTAACTTACATAAAAGTTTTTGTTACCTTGCCATCACTATAATAACCATACACAATTGATTGCAATTGATGAAATCGTGTTACCACTGACTTGGTGGTTTTTCCTTCAGTGCCAACAATGGTACTTTGTTAGATAACGTTAGTGTCTTGCAAATATGTTGAATGTGTATGTACAGTCGTTATGCTGATACTGTATACGGGGACTAGTGACCCATCCATGGTGTACCCTGCCTCTTGCCCAATGGTAGCTGGAATAGACCCCCCGCTGCCATGAATTGGATTAAGCAGGAATAGAAAATGGATGGATGTATACTGTATTTTACTGGAGATTATTATAGATTGTGAAAAAATACGCTCTGTCTGTGTCCTAAGAAGGACTAAGATACAAAACATCCACAGAAATACGATATGTGCTTTTTTTGTTGGTTTAAATTTTTTTTTAATCTCTTTTTACGTAAACGTTTAGTGCCTTATATCAGTTCTGTTGCTATGTCTTGACAGTTTGTGTCATATTTTGGTAATTTTGCCAAAACATCTCTTTGTGACAGCTTTGTCTCTTTGTGGTCATTAAAAACTTAAATTCACCTTCCTTAATCTGTATCTCTTTCAGTTGTGTCTCTCTCTTCACAAATGAAACAATCTTCCCTTAACTATAGTCCAACTGATTTCTAAGGGCAATGGTGGTTCCATTTCCCCTAAAGTAAAGACCAATGAAGTTGACTGAATTTAACAAGATGACATGTCAATACAGTTAAGATAGACAAAAAATAAGTAGGGAATGACTTGAATGCCAACTGTAAAAGCTTGTAATGCCTGGAAGTGTGGTTCACATTTCCTGTGCAACACTTCTGATCTGCCCAGCAACTGCTGCTACCGAGAATGTACCCTTGTTAGATTATATTAAACCATAAAGCTCAACCGAAGATTGCCTATATATCTGTACAACATTTTCTTTTTAATGATTGCTGAACAATTTGCATACACCAGGCTTGTCCTAACTTTGCCTCAATTATGTGAGTCCCATCATGTAAATATTAATTACTGTTATGATTACAATGGGCTAAACCAGCAGCAAAGAGGAGTAAAAGCAGATTAATAGAGAAGAAATGGTGGGTTAGTGGTGTTTCCCAATATAAACTGCACAAGAACATTTCATTTTCTGCAGCTGATTGAGTGTTTGAGTGCTAGACTGTGCAAATAGCACAGTATACACATGATGAAGAAAATGTTTGGAGCACATCGTCACACACTGGAGAATACCTAAGTGAGTGATTAACATTTGCCTTAGTCAGTTATGCAGTAACTGTGAACATAGTTCCACACTTAGATTTTAGTATAGCGTGTGCACGTATATCTGTATATGAGAGAGAGAAAGTGAAACTGAAGCTTACAAAAATATGAATTTGAATGGCTTTGAGCTGTTGACGGGATGGGAGAAAAAAATGTTTCTTCTGGTATGAAAATCACTGAAAACCCCACATGCGCACAGAAGCCCCATGATAAACATAAATAGTTTCATACCAGCACACACTAACATAATGAACCTGTGCAAACACACGCACACACACAAATGCACCAGCACATTAACACACACTGTGGCACTGATCTGACAGGTGAAAATGGCTTACAGCTAGGTTAAAGGGGGGATCACACTACATAAGCAGGTCACCTCTCGTGGGATGCAGCAGTTTTTTAGTGTTGCACTAGAGAAACAAAAACACAGGGACTTTAAATGAATGAATACAACCTGGTCATCTTGGGTTGACAGTTTGTCCCTTTCTTTCTTTTCTGTCTTAAAAGTGGCTTCTTCGTGTTGTGATTTTCTTCACATACAACATTTACAATACAGCTTTGATTTAAAATGTGAATAAGTGTATCATAAAGTAGTAGAAACATGTATGATCCTTCTTTCTGTAAAACATTGTGGATCCAGATGGTGAATTTTGAGCAAACTCTGCTGTTTTGAAAGAGTTTGATGCAATATGAATTACATAGTTAGTTATTGACCTTTTACTTTTGGGTGTATATGTGAGAAAAGATAGGAATAGAAGGAAACATACAGAGCCTGAGGTTTTGGCCTTATTTCCAAGCAAGAGATTGAAACAATAAATCTCTTGCTGTATTTTTTATTTAACCTTTATTTTACCAGGAAAATAGACCTGTTGAGATTAAAAATCTCTTTTACAAGGGTGTCCTGGCCAAGTGGCAGCACAAGTTACAAAATTAAAATTTCCGTTGCATTAAAATAACAAATCAAGTAAAACAATAAAAAATCAATTAAAACAATTACAGACAAGGGACTCGGTCTCAAGTGTTCTCATCCTGGAATTAAAATCGCTCAAAGGAATCAGTTCCGTTAATTTCAAATACTTTTGTAAATTGTTCCATGATGTAGGAGCAGAAAAAGCAAAGGCCCTTTTTCCCTGTTCTGTACGAAAACAGGGGACAGAGAGTAGCAAATGGTCATCGGAACGCAGACCATAAGAGCCAATGTTCCTTCCTTAGGCTGCAGATGTAGGGTGGCAGTAGTCCGAGTATTGCCTTGTATATAAAAGTTTACCAGTGAGTGAGTCTCCTGGTAGCCAGTGCAGGCCATTGTACTCTGGCATGTAGTTCACAGTGATGGGTTATTGTCTTTTAAAACTAAAACTGAAGCACTTATGCATTTTTTTCATAGTCTTTTTTAAACTTCCTTTTTTTCTAGAAAAAAAACATGTGCGTCACAAAAATAAATTTATGACGCACATGTATTTTTTCTCCTACTTGTAGCTTACTTAGTTTCTAGTTTCTACATTTATTTTTTCCATGTATTGTACAAAATCTACAATTGCCACGGCCCATAGGATTTTCGTTTTTTATTTTCTTGTTTTAGGCTGGACCTTTCCTCTTGATTTAAGGGTTTTCGGTGTGTTTTGAGAAAATCTGTCTGTCATATATTTTTCTTTAGTTAGCTTAATGGTTGTTTTGTCTGGTCTTCATACCTTGTTTCTGTCACTAAGTTCCACATCTGTGTTGTCTAATACAATTTTCTTCTGTACCGACTACCTGGTTTTCTTTGTTTCCTGCTACATGCTGGCGTCTCATTCGTGCTGTTGTTTCATGCATTGTTTCATATTTTGTTCATGCCCTGAGTCTGTTCTGCCCATTCATGCTTAGATTGTTTTGCACTGACAAATTCTAGCCTAGCAGTGCATTTGCTTGATAGTTTTTGATTTCCTTAATAAAGCCTCTTGTCCTCCACACTGCAAAACATTTCAAGTCAGTTAAACATGCAAATGAAAGTTCCCCTGCTGCCTTGAAAATGCAATTTAACTCAACTTAAGGTTTACCTTTGTTTCAACTTGGAAATTAAAGTTTAAAAAGTTGATTGTACTACAGTGTTGCAGTTGACTCAACTTTATTTTTGAAGTTGTCAAAGTTGATTTAACTTTTTATCACTTGCTGTCTCAACTTAAAACTTTGAGTTCAAACAAAAAATCATTACACATTATCAGCATAAGAAAACTGTTAATAACTTGTTGTTTCAACTTAATAATGAGAGTTAAACCAAATAAATATTAAACATCACCAATAGAAGAACAAACACATGTTTCTGCATTATTTTTGAGTAAAAATAACTTACTATTTCAAGTTAAAAGGACTTAAATTTCAAATTTGTTATAACTTACATGGTACACGATGGAACACACAGAATTCTTGCATTTGTCCAAAAACACATTTATTAGTAAAACATATCTATAAGCTCAAACATTGGGTTCTCGTACATTGTTTACATGCCACACAACTAGCTGTTTTTGACAAGTGTGTCTCACAATCAGCCTCATTAAAACCTCAATATGAAGAAAAATTGAACACACAATAGGTCAATATGTAAAAACATGTTTAAGAGAGAGAGCGAGGGGATAAACCTAAAGCAGCAGAATAAAGATGATATCAACCAGATGTTATCATATCAGACAGATGATATTAGCCAAAACGGATCAATTGAACACACATTACCAAATTAAACGTAATATCATATGTTCCTACAGAACATTCCATATAGAAAAATGCTGAACATTGTGAACACCCAAAAAACATGTCTTAATTGAACACACACTTCCAAATCTTTTTGTTTTCAGGTGATATCTAAGCAGTTCATTTCTTAGTCCATGGACTCTTGCTGAGCATTGGTCTGGTTTAATGCTCATGATGACCTTCTGAAGGAACTCAAAGGGGTACCTCATATTTCGCAGGTACTCAAGATTAAGGCAGTAGATGGCTCCCCGTAGCATGGCAAAGCCGGTGGGCACATTTCTGATGTCGTGTAGGATGATCTTCTCCTCTAGTACCACAGCCACATTAAAGACTTCCAAAGGAAATATATCCTGCAGGGGGCCTTCATGCCTGATCAGCAGTCCAACTTCCATCCCTCCTATTATCACTTTGAGGGTTTCGCCAAGAGCCTGAAGACAGATAAAGCCATAAGCATCTTAACTAACATGTCCAAGTTTAAAACATCACTGCCATTCTAATAAATAAAGGCTATAACTATCTTTGAAATGAGTGAGGGAGTAAATAATGGGACTGAAAGGCTGTGGTATCAATATAATGTCCTGACTGATACCGCAATACCTGTAGGATCCAATAATGTATTTCCAAAACTGTGATAGTGCCAGTGTTGTAGTTTGTGTTTTAAGAATCTAATAATGTTAATAATATATTTTTCCGTAAAAATTATTGTTTTGGGTATGGAAATACCTTTCATGAACATGCCAAATGTTGCCTTAGTCACATTTAAAACTAAATCTAAAGAGTGTAGTATGAAATGTGTGAATGTGGTGTCTTACATCACACATCCTGATGTTGGAGGAATCATCTGAAAGTAGTGTGGGAGACCAAGTAGGGCAGCTGTTCTTTGGTTTTGGTTTGTGCCCTACAAAAACAGGTAATAGTAGGTGAATGCAATACACAAGAATCCCAAACACTCTTTGATAGGAAATATTTATCTATACAGTGCCTACCTCCTTTTGAAGACAATCCAGAACGCTGCTCAGGGCCAACCTCCTCCCCAGCTGCTTTGTACAGTTGTAAAAGACTGGGCACCAAGACATGAGTCCACCCAGAAAGGACTCCAGCAGGTCTTTGGTGACAATTCTGCGGAACTCTGTGATTAACTGAAGCAGACGGACAACAAAAAAGCACAGAAAAGGGCATGAGTGAGGGAAAAATAAGAGCAGTATAGGAAGGCTGTGCAAAACATATTGGAGGGGCATCGAGTTTACTGGAGGGAGCAGACGTCTGTTTCATAACAGGAGTTTGAAAAATTCTTTGTACCGTACTCCTATCTTGGATTTAAATATTATTTTAGGGTGTTATGTTAGCTCATTATAAAAGCCACGAATTTAGCTTTTCCAGGCTATTAAAAAGCACAACATATATAGTTACTGTTTTTACATTACTGCACCTATGGTTAATGGAAAAATAGTTAATAAGAGATTGTTAAACTCACCTTGCACTGCTCTGTCCACCTAACCAGTGCTCTCCTAGTTGCATGCATGCAGAGCCCAGCTGGTTTTGTATTGCTCCGCCTCCATTAACAGCCGTTGTCAACGAAATATTCTTGTTCCGCCGGTGGAAGTAGTCTTTTCTTGTTGACTGCAAAATGTGTATATTTTGGATGGAATTCGATGTGTGATATATCTGCAGTGTTTAAATGATTATTCCCATGCTTCAACCTTGCCTTGGTTTAAGGAAGACATTTTAACCAAAAAGTCACCGCAAGTCACAGCAAATAGATTTTTCTGGGTCACTCCCACTTTTTTTCCTCTACTTTTTTCCCCAACTGATGACTTACAAACCCAGGTTCAACCAACACATACAAATCATTCAAAATGATCAGATAGTCAAAATAATGAGTAACTGTAAGTTTTATTTTCCCGCCTTTTTTTTAACTGATGACTTACAAACCCAAGTTCAACCAACACATGCAAATCTGACAAAATTCTCAAATAGTCAACACAATGAATAACTGTAAGTTTTACTTTCTAAAACGTTTAAAGTTGAGTTCAAAATCCAAACCTTGTCAAAGCTCTTTGTGTTAAAGAGAGGTAGCAAGTGGACATAACTAAACAAGGCTGCAATGTTTTGCAGTGCACCTACCTGCTTGCCTTCTTCCTTTAAAGGGCCGTCCACAGGTACATATACATATGGAACACTATTATGTTATGTAACAATAACAATAATCATATAGATTTGAGCATTCACACTGCTGAGCAAAAATGTTCTGTAAACAGTGATATCAGAATACACTTGAGCTGTTCCCAGGTCTCAAATGGAATTACTATTACTATGCATTGCACAGAGAAAGAAAAATAAACCTAGAAGATTGTGGATTTGAGCAATTCAGCAAAGAACTAATGGTGTGGTCAGCCCCTTAAGCCTGGATTTGGGTCCACACCTCACAATTCAAACAAACTCTGTGACAGATATATTTATTAATAAGCTATTTTATAGTGCTGGAAGTTCAAATCACTCTTTGTACTTCAACAACTTTTTGGTAGAATATTAATTGACAGCCCTATTTTATATATTATATTATCAACTGACTTCACTTGCAATGTACAACTATCCCTAAACTCAGAGTCAGACTACTTGCAATGTGTTTGTTTTTTGGCATTACATTGAATATGTTGCTGATACCGGTTAGTGTTCAGAGAGGTTGAATAGACGCTGGTCATTGGACATGTATAACTTCCTTGTTTTATAGATTCTTTGGTCACGGTGTATGCACACTAATGGGTTGCATTCAGTTAGAGGATGGTCGAACTGGCAGGAAAGTCTCAAAGACCTCTTACAATACAGCTATCATCTACCTCATAATGTGGTGGCCACAGGGGCCGCTGTCACTTCTGAGATTTCCCTCCAAACAATGGTTCCATTTGGATGGGTCGATGAATGGTCATCAGAGTACTTTTTTTTTCTTTTGAAAGGCTGTAGAATTTGAGGTTCAAATAAAAAAGGAAAAGGACTCTTGTCTTGTCTCTGTCCATATCTCATTGTGAAGATAAAAGGCTCATGACTTCGGTGAGATGCTTTTCAATATAAGAGAGTTTCCAGCAGAGTCGTCGCTTTGACACTTTACTGAAGCAGTGTCTGTGTCTGCTTTCTCTTACTTTGCTTCTAGTATGATGAAGTCTGTCTGGATGGACAGGCAGTGAAACTTTTTGATGTATCCAGGTAGTGAATAGTTATTTCTGCACACAAAATGGTCCCTATTTTCATATTAATTATTCCATTTTCAAGATCTGATTGGAAAGCATAGTGATAATACTGTAGTAAGGGTTTTCAGGGAAAAATATACTTTCTTTTTATTTTGCTGCAGACATTTCAAAGGAAAACATTATCATTTTTAGACCATTGCTTATTTTTAAGTCCAAGGTATTAAAAGGGACAAAGAAATCTGAAATATGTTCAGTATTGAAATAGGAATAACCACAACCAATAAATGACAATGTAATTCTTGTTTTTCCATTTTTTATTTTAATGTTCCCTTTTTTGGGGGCTGCATGGTGGTACGCACCATCGCCTCACAGCAAGCTGGTTCCTGGTTTGAATCCAGGCGGGGGCCTTTCTCTTTGGAGTTTGCATGTTCGCCCCCGCCGCCCAAAAAAATGCTAATTCATTTAATTGATGATTCTAAATTGATCCTAGGAGTGAGACTGCATCATTGTTTATGTCGTTTGTCTCTGTGTGGCCCTGTGGTGGTGTCCTGTCCAGCGTGACCTGATTAGAATGTACCCTGCCTTTGACCCAGTGGCATCTGGGATAGGCACCATTCCCTCCACGACCCTGAACTGGATTAAGAAAAAATGTATGTATGTATGGATGGATGGATGATCTCATGGTTGGTTTGGCATTTGGCCATTATTCCTTTACCAATCGCTTCATCTCCTGGAACCTCATACTATTAACTTTTGTAATGTGGGAGTTACAGCTGTAACTCACTCCTAGGATCAATTTAAAATCATCAATTAACCTAACATGCATGTTTTCTGAGGAAAAAGCATTTCAGTATGTTTTTTCTTTTAATTGTCCGTGTGTTACTGTATCCAACACAGGCTAACATGATCTCCCTGGTAGATTTAGAGGCTGAAGCTGTGGCTAATGGTGCTGGCTAACAAGCAACATTCTCTCATTAAGTAGGAAGATTTTGTCTGAGTGGACAGACAATTGGAGGACATTACACAAGGTCAGAGCCTCTGGCTGCCTTAAGAAAATGAGTGAAGTAGGAAACAGTCCAAGCAGACAGGCCAAAAGGCAAAATGTTTGCTGTGCTGTTTGAAATCTCATCTCCTCTCTGAGTGGCAGGGCTTGATGTGAGAAGAGTTTGAAGTTAGGACTTTGGTCACTGCTGCTTTCAAGCATGGATCGGTTTCAGTCCTGGATTGTGAGTGTGTTTGAGTCTGCATTGGAATTGTGTTGGTACATGTATCTATTCAAACTGACTTTGCTGACCATCACCATGGGGCAAAGCAGATAGCGTCCCTTCCACAGGGCTATGAGGATGCTAGCAGAAAGGGAAATCAATAATGTCGATAGGATGAGCATTAGGATGGCCAAGTGGTTTCAACAGCCCCATTGTCATTCCACCATTTTTGTAAAGCTGTTTGTGGGCCATTCTTTCTGCAGTCTTCAATATTCAGAAAGCTGAGGAAGACAGACAGCTGAGGAGACAGAGATACAAAGACAAAAGGAGAAGGAAAAAGATAGGAAGCCAGTAGACAATCAAACTGCAAGTACATTTCTGATACTTCATCTGTTATACAGCCGTTCACAGAGATTTTAAAGATGTTTTTTTGTTTTTGTTCTCCAGACAAACAGCTCTTGGGATCAGGATGTTTCCTTTTCAGGACGAAACACTACACAGATCATGGTTCAACAATGATGCTGGCCTTTTTAACTATACTTCTTCATGTTTTTTCCCTACCATGTAAAACAGTGTTATATTTAAGCTAATTCAGATTAACTCGCTTCTCAGCTTTAATTGACCTGTAATGAGTATTGTTCTTTTGTGCTTAATCTGCAACAGTTTCAATAAGTTAATGGGTACATTTACCATCTACTCCTTTTACACTTGCACTGTGATGCTAGAAAATTTGCCTCGGTATTTGGAGAATCATTTGGGTCTATTTTGGAGCTTAAGACTGGTGTGAAATCCAAGATAAGGAGTGTAGGAAAACTGCCTAAAATGAGTTAAACAGACCAAGTCTAAAATGTAAACATTGCTCATTTAAAACTAGACAGCACAGCTTGTTATTTGTCACCTTTGCAGAATTCTCCTTTGCATATAAATTAGCCAGACTGTATTGTAGCCCTATGTAAAATGCACTTAACGTTAAGATATTTCATCAGCAGTTAGGTGAATTATTTCAAAGTTTTGTACCTAATAAGAGTAGTTGACATTAAGCATGTTTGCATGACAATTGAAAAGTAATTGTGTTACACAGACCAAACCAGATTTTTATAAAGCATATAAACATGGTAGTCTGATCGAAATTGCTCCAAAGTTCCATCTTTTTGTAAAAACGGTTACGTTTTTAGAGTGCTTTCATTCCCACATTTTTCTGTTAAATATAACAAACAGCTAAAGATTTGGAAAGTGTCACTGAAAAATCCAGGTTAAAAACTTTTCTTTTCTCATGTGTCTATGCATGAAATCTGCACCGTATATTTGAACTTATCTAGACTGTTACTTGTTTTTAATAATTTTAATTCATTTGAATTATTTTATTTGTTTATCTTTTATGTTCTTTTATGTATTTTTAATGCTTCTTACACTCCCCGCTGCAATGCTTTTATTTTATGTAAAGCACTTTGAATTGTTTTGTACATGAAATGTGCTATACAAATAAATCTGACTAGACTTGATTTGAAAAGCTGACATTTGAGAAAATCACCATTAAAGTAACCCAAGGACAATATCTGTGCAGTGAATCTGCCTGTATTTACTTTTATAATGGTCTCCTACAGTGAAAGGAGCAAATCTTGAAGCAGATCTTTTTTTGAGTGATTTCTCACAGATTTCTCTGTTGGACAAACTTTGGTCAATGACACATTTCCACTCCAGTGCATGTATATTTGAACAAGGACAGTTGCCCAATTAAATGGCAAGTTCAAACTTCAACCACAGATCGACCAAACTGTGCATGTACGTAGTGTCTGGCAAACTGGTGTAACATATTGTAATAATCGTGTAACATCTGAATGTTACAAAGTTGCATTGATGCATATACCACATAGATTGTTCTGTTTTGCAGTGCCATCTCTGCCGACTACATCAGTTTCAGTTTTAATGTCACTGCTAATTTTCACAATGCAGCCTTGTTCTGTATTAATCTGCTGCTGTGCTTGGCATGTTCAACTTACTTCCTTAAATTCAGCAATCCTAATCCTCCATCATAAAAGTATGCATTATAACTGTGGTTAAATATCGGGTTAATTATTGGGCCTGAAGAAAATGTTTTTTTTTTGTCACAAATAATTTGTCATAGCAAATCCACAGTAAGTCTTTTAAAGGTCATCTTCACAATGATGGTTATGTTTCTCTTCTTGTATACTGCTTGTTGAAAATGAGACCCATTTTTGAGAGAGAAGCACTCCTGTCATTGTGTAGCATAACTAAAAACTTTGAGAAGTTTATACTGTTGAAGTGACATGCAAAGGTAGCTGGGAAACTGGTGATGATGAAACACTGTAAGGAGCAAACAGACAAAGGCAAAAATTATCAGGGATATTTCTACTGTTCTCTTTAACCCTTTGTGAGTCACAAGTCACATTGTTTGGACATAGGTAGCAAGTGTACTAATTTATCTCTGTTCTGCCAGCTTGTCTACAACAGTCACTGCTGTCACCTCTTACCAAGTGGAATACATAGAAAACAACATTGTGCAGCTATAAAGATCTACAGAACAAACTACTCAAACATTCCACATATAGTTCTAGCACACTATGATAAAGGGATGAATGCTAAAATGAGACAAACATATGGAAATGTGACTCTGCAAGTGGTTCTGCCATACTTATATGCTGTTTTTTCATTTTAACGTTCCCAGCAGGTATTTCAATGAACATTAAAAAATGTTCCACTATGTTGATAAAACAACATATTTTGATTTGTCTATGAATGTGTTCCCACTGTCCCCTTAAGATGTTCTAGATATGACTTCACACCTTTCCCTTTATAACATATTGAGATCTTTGATTATCCAGTTTAGCCCTATCTTTTATCTCTTTCACTGGCTGCAGTTACTCTACAGTATGATCAGTCTGATGGGAGAAAAAGCCCAGGCACTGAAGACTGATTCTTTGACTGTATCCGTCCTTGCTACTTAAAACTCCATACATGGTGTGACGACCCCTGTTTTTACTTCTGTATTAATTGCTGATTTGCTATCTTTAGGTGTTGGTAGTGGTTTATGAGCTGCTTGCTGGGAAGGTAGGTACAGTGTCTGGCCTTCCAGTCTGGCCTTACAGACCAGGTTGCATTAAAGATTGTAACCAAAGTCATACAATTTCCATTGCATTTAAGAAGGGTACCTTCAATTATTACTTCATAAGATAAAGAGTTTTTATTAAACTGTGGGGATGATTTGCAATTTCTAGGTTGCCACTGTCAGAAGCACCTTCAGCCTGTGACATTTTAATGAGATCTTTCCTGGGAGCAACAGGCCAGTGCTTGTATGTTTACACACAATGACCTAAGGTGTGTTTATGAAAAGTAAGACCAGCAAAGGTGTTATGGAATAGAGGTGGAATATAGCTTCAATCTCTTTTGTCAAAGAGAAGATTTGAAGAATCTTGGGGAATGAGATCCTTCCCCAAGTGGAGGAGTTTAAGTATCTCGGGGTCTTGTTCACGAGTGAGGGACGAATGGAGCAGGAGATTGACAGGCGGATCGGTGCGGCGTCTGCAGTGATGCGGGCTCTGCACCGGCCCGTCGTGGTGAAGAAGGAGCTGAGCCAGAAGGCGAAGCTCTCGATTTACCGGTCAATCTATGTTCCTACCCTCACCTATGGTCACGAGCTGTGGGTAGTGACCGAAAGAACGAGATCGCGAATACAAGCGGCCGAAATGAGTTTCCTCCGCAGGGTGTCCCGGCTCTCCCTTAGAGATAGGGTGAGAAGCTCGGTCATCCGGGAGGGGCTCGGAGTAGAACCGCTGCTCCTCCGCATCGAGAGGAGTCAGATGAGGTGGCTCGGGCATCTGGTTAGGATGCCTCCTGGACGCCTCCCTGGTGAGGTGTTCCGGGCCCGTCCCACTGGGAAGAGGCCCCGGGGAAGACCCAGGACACGTTGGAGAGAATATGTTTCTCGGCTGGCCTGGGAACGCCTCGGGGTCCCCCCAGAAGAGCTGGAGGAAGTGGCCGGGGACAGGGACGTCTGGGCTTCTCTGCTCAAGCTGCTGCCCCCGCGACCCGATCCCCGGAAATAGCGGAAGATAATGGATGGATGGATGGATGGATGGATGGATGGATGGAAGATTTGAAGAAGTTGTCAACATGAAATATGGAGGCATTTACAATACATTTTCTTTGGATTTGTCAGGTGATAACCATTTTGTAAGTCTCCATATACTTATACACATTTGACTGTGGTGTTTAACTTATTGCTGCTGCTATTCTTTGCTTAATTCAGAGACTCCACAGGTGAAAGTTGAAATGTTTGACAATGTAATATTCCACAAAATCTAAGATACAAACAATGATAGAATAATATGATACGTAATTTAATATCCCTTTTATTTATCTGCCACCAGCTGTTAAATACTTTATTTGAATGTTTTCAGTGCTCAGTTATTTAGTTTGTTTCTTAGCAAAATCTTTGTTGTAACTGAATCTCTTCTCATCCACGACACCCAAATATCAGCAGTAAACATTTTCAGTGTTCCGCCTCACTGTATAGGATGGAGCAATTTACAAGTACTTCACTCTATTCTGGCTCCATACACAGATAAGAATAACCCAGAGCAGCCTTTTTCTCTCCTTGATCACGTTATCTTAAGGGTATATTCTCTCACTGCCATTGGATACTCATGTTTTTTCAGTGCATGTTTTATTTCTCTGCTCTGCACATTGAAGTCTTAACTAAGAAAGGGAAGTGAAATTGCCCCATCTCTCTGTCTTTCTGACTGATTGAAGAGCTTTCCAGTTCTTTTTCCTTAGTTGTAAATAATGCATTTTCATTCCTTTCAAGCATCATCTCAACAGTATTTTGAAAGCATTTTCTGAATATAAGGAGTTATTTAAAATAGTAGCTTATTTTAAACTTAAATCTCTTGCTCTTCAGACCTCCCTCTCCCTCATTCTCTTTGACATTCACCTCATTGAATATATATATAACTTTTTTCTATTTTATTTTTGAGAACCAATTTTATAAATGAGATGAGATATATTTTGAGAACTAATTTTATAACTTAAAACACGGCCGCTGATGAACATTGCTGCAATTATTTACCCTTTATGTCTTTTTGTGTAGATTGATGGACGATGTGGTTGACTGACTTTGCTATTTGTTTTGCCTTATAACTGCTATTTGAAGCGATATACTCATGATAGGGAGATTCTTACAAACCCCTTTGCTATTCTGAAGATTCTTGATCTTGTCTGTATTACTTTGTGGATATGGTCTACTCTTGCACTTTCACATCTCCTTACATCCCCTCCACAGACATGCATATAGATCTGAGTACGTGTTGCTGTGACCAGAGGTGGGTAGTAACGAGTTACATTTACTTGAGTAAGTTTTTGAAAAAATTATACTTCTAGGAGTAGTTTTAAATCACTATACATTTTAATTTTACTTGAGTAGATTTGTGAAGAGGAAACTGTAATCTTACTCCGCTACATTGTGCTCGTTACTTTTCTTCTTACCTCTTTGGTATTCTATGCTTCATTATTTTTATCCCCCCGCGTACGCCTCATTTTAATGTTTTATTTTGACAGAGAGAGAGACTTCCACCGAAGGCTTCTACCACATGACTGTGTTTCACCAATCAAACGCAGCCGTGCAGTCTCATCACGTGACCATACTCAATCTCAGCGGCGGGACGGGTTAACTTTACAATTTACAGTCGTAGCAAACAAAAAAAGAAAAATGTCAGAATCAACGGTCGGAAATGAAAACACAGACGAGGCCTCACACTGAAAGCATGTTTACCTTACAAAAAGTGCGAAACAGCAGCTACATTATGTGACTTCTGTGTTAACCAAAATAAACGGACATTTTGGCGTACAGAAACTCAACATCTAACTTGATCAAACATGTAGCGGTAAGTTTCCTCAATTCATTTCTCCCCTGGATAGGCAAATGTTTGTTTTTTAGGTTACATATGTTTTAAACATTTCTTAAGTCTCTTTTATTTTTTATTGAAGTACTTGAGTTTACTTGGATTATTTTAATTTAAGCTATTTTATAATTAATTAATTAATTTTAATTTATTTTATCAATTGGATGAACTCTAATTTGCCTAAAGATGATTATTTTGTATTTTTGTCTGTCTGATTGAATGCTTGTGTTAACAAATAAATCAGACGTTACTCAACATTTACTCAGTACTTGAGTAATTTTTTCACCAGGCACTTTTTTACTCTTACTCAAATAATTATTTGGATGACTACTTTTTACTTTTACTTGAGTCATATTATTCTAAAGTAACAGTACTTTTACTTGAGTACAATTTTTGGCTACTCTACCCACCTCTGGCTATGACTCGCTTAGCAAAACATTAGATGATTACCTTTGAGTAATGCGAGCAGCAAAAACTCCACATACAAACATGTTGTCATACAATGTCAACAAATCTGAATATATGAGCGGCTTCTTAGATAACCCATGCCCACTTGGTTGTAGATGGTCCAATTCTACCCTCCAGTAAGAACCACCTCAAAAAAATGGGTGGCAGATTAAAGATTTAACAGAAAAAAGTGCTGCAGCAACTTTAATGCATGGCTCTAGCTGTCTCAGTCCAACTCTCAACTAATTTTAAAGCAAACTTTAAAATGTCTCTCCATAGAAAATGCATATTAGTCGTATTTCTAATACCTGGTTTAGAACAAGTAAACTAGGCTCCATAGTCTTATCTAGATGGTCTAACCAGAAACAGAACACAAACAAAACAAACTCAAAACTGGGCCATGCTGTCCATGAGAAAAATGAGGGGATGTCTTCTTCGCAACATATTTCAATTGGATAAATTGCTAATATCCTTCCAGCCAGAATTGGCCATGTTTATCCTCTAAATGTCAAAGCAACTTCAACATTCTTGTGATCAATAACACATTCATGTCAGAACTGATTTGCCAGCCAAGTCTTACCAGAAAACTTAACAGATAACAGATATGTTTGTCCAAATGTTCAAAGCATAGTAGTGTCACAATACATGGTTGTCACTTGTACAATGGCAACATTTTCCAAGGCTAATCTTTTAAGAGTGAATTGCATAAGCTGTAAGCTGTACATTTATACTTTTACCTCCTAATCACAACTATTTTTGGGTGAGAGAACAGTAGAAAAGAGTAAGATTTGTGAATTAACAATTTCTTCTATCCCCTTCTTTAAGCTTTTTACTGTGTTTATGGCCAACTCAATCCTAGTGAGATATTAAAAATGGACGTTTTGATTTAGAAACATAGGGAATCATGGGACACTGACATACTAAAAAATTGAAAGGTGGGGTAGGGGATCTTTTTCTGGAACATTTTTTTACATATTGCTTGAAATACTCTTCACACCCCCATTGCAACCAATTAATTAAAAGTTTTGACACAAATATGAAAAGTTTTAGTGGCCTCTAGAACGTACACTCTAGGAAAAACAGTATCCAATCATTGTGAACGGACCGTTCACAATAATTGGATACTGATGCCGTCTATCAAACTGCAATCTGCTCCTCCCTCCCCCTCCTTCCCCCTGTGCGCGTACCCTGCTCCGTAAACGAATTACGCGTCCAGAAGCTTGGCAGGAAGCTAAACTAGAGCCAGCTTGGCTAGCACCTAGCATTATTAAATGTATAGTTATCATATACTAAATACTAAATACGGCAATGATCGATGCTTGTTGTCAGAACAGCGCTCCCTGCACCTTCGTGCTCGTGCGCGTTCATGTACTCTAGAGGCGTGCCTTTGGGGGGAAAGTGAAGAAAAGGGTTGGGACTTTTTACCTGTGTATTTTCAAAATGCAGCTTCGCTGGACTCAAAATCCAGGATCTCCTATCCTACCTTTAAGCTGCATTTATGTAGGGAGCACAGTAAGGCAAATGTAGTAACTGTATGATTTTCAAGCCTTTTTTGGGAAACTGTAACATTTAGTGATTTGAACCAATGTAGCATTTCATGTTCTGGCTAGAGATCAGACATTTTCATGGGCCCTCATTCACAACACCTCTTTTAGTTAGAAAGTTAGAAACAGCCTCAAGCGAGCATGCATACTAGACCATCTACAAGTCGGCAGAACTCTAGTGGATGAATAAAACACCATTCTTACAAAACATAGTGATTACATTGATATTCTGGTAATGGCGTAGCCGGGTGCAGTCAAACAAGTTGGTCCAAATCTCCCTCAGGTATTTACTATGGTTGAGACAGGGTGACTGTTAAAGGGATAATCCGGAGTAAAATGCACTTTAGGTCAATTTACGGGATGTTGGGAGGACATACATTGAGTTGACATCAAAATCATTTAATTCTGATGTGTTTTGAGAATTTTGATTTGACCGTTTTCAGCCAAAAGTCGTTAGCCTGGAGGAGAGTGGGGCATATGGTATCGCCGCTACAAAACACTATTTTTACACCTCTTCTACAGCTCCAAACAACATAACACTTACGTGGTAGTGAGTAGAGGGTCCCTAAATCCAAACAGAAGTGTCCCGAGGTCTTCATGTGGTCGGATAGAGAGTCCAGAATGAATTTAAAACCAGCCAGTTTCTTTCCGGAAATGCTCCTGCTGCAGCTGGCATCTTCAGCGTAAAGTCCGTATAGTAGAGAGCCGAGTGTGGAGTAACACGCTCTGGAAATTCACAATTTCGTTGCCGTTTTTTTTTACAAACATAGTCCAGTATTTCTTTCGAAAGCCAGGATAGGAACAAACACGCACCATAACTCCAAAAGTTTGCTCCGCTGTTTGTTCAACAATCTGCTCACACACCTCTCCTTCTTCTGTGATGGTCACTCCAGTCACGCAAAAGACGTCTTCCGTAAACAGGAGGCTAGGTCACGCGAGACGTAAGGTCACGTGACATTTTATAAAATTCCAACCTGTTAGTAAGCTAGGCTTTGCTGTTGCATACAACTTCATTTCACTTTCGAAAGAAATACTGGACTATGTTTGTAAAAAAAAACGGCAACGAAATTGTGAATTTCCAGAGCGTGTTACTCCACACTCGGCTCTCTACTATACGGACTTTACGCTGAAGATGCCAGCTGCAGCAGGAGCATTTCCGGAAAGAGACTGGCTGGTTTTAAATTCATTCTGGACTCTCTATCCGACCACATGAAGACCTCGGGACACTTCTGTTTGGATTTAGGGACCCTCTACTCACTACCACGTAAGTGTTATGTTGTTTGGAGCTGTAGAAGAGGTGTAAAAATAGCGTTTTGTAGCGGCGATACCATATGCCCCACTCTCCTCCAGGCTAACGACTTTTGGCTGAAAACGGTCAAATCAAAATTCTCAAAACACATCAGAATTAAATGATTTTGATGTCAACTCAACGTATGTACTCCCAACATCCCGTAAATTGACCTAAAGTGCATTTTACTCCGGATTATCCCTTTAAAGCCATAGTGTATGAGTTAAGACCTGTAGAAAGGCCAGTGGAACACACCAATTCCATTATGACAGAAAATGTGCATCTAAAGATACATGTGATTACTGAGAACAATTTTGTATTGATTGTCAGTGACTCATCCTTTTCGAGGGGACATGGAGACTAAGTTCTTGTCAGCAAAATGCACTTGACTGCAAGACAAGGCCTTCAGATTCCTTCATTGTAAGCATCCAGGGTTCAGTTTTTTTTTTCTTTGTTACTCATTCACAGCACAGGCCTACATACACAGTGCTTGCTGTATTGTAACACTGTCAGATGTGACTGCGTGTCTGTCATTAGCATAGTTTTGCCTCACAAATCAATACATCTCTGTTCCTTTGAGCAGGCTTTTGAAGTCAGATTCTGTTTGAAAACCGTTAGCCGTTAAGAAAGCTTTCAAGGCTCATGAGTCTATGGGTATATTTGAATACGGATAAACAGATAGCAACACTGGGAAGCAGTTTGGGCATGCTCTTTTTTCCACATTTACACACACGTGCACACACACACACACACACACACACACACACACATCTTTATAACTTGGTGTGTTTCTAGCCATAGGGAAGTTCTTTATCCATATAACTAGATTATCTCATAGTGAGCTCTGATCAGCTTAATTTGGATTCAACCTACTTAGCCCTCCCTAGTCTGACTGTCAGTCTGTCCTCATGTTCATCTGTCATTTTGTTTACAAATGCTTGTCTTTGTGTCACTTTATTCAACTGTCTCTCTCTCTAGTTTTAGGAAAGGATTACTCACAGCAAGTTATACCTCCTTTCATTTGTCAGTATTTTCCTCTGCTCTTACTAACAGAGATCATTTCAAGCACAGTATTTATGTGGTTCTAGGAATAACATCAGCATTTTTCATTCTCACAATAAACAGATCAAAATATTGTATAATATCTTGTTTTTCCCAAAAAGAAATAAACTCTCTGTAGGAATCTGATTTTACACATATTCGACTAATTCTGTCTCCATGTCTTGGCAGAGTGTCAGTGAGATATATTGACTGCAGTAGTTGCTCAATGTTTTAGTATTGCAGAATCTTTCATGTACCCCAGGGGACTAAAGGATGAGACAACACACTGAGTGAAAACCGACAATTTCATGAAAATTGCATTTCATAAAAATTGCATTTCATAAAAATTGCATTTCATAAAAGTCTGCTTCCCAAAACGCTCATCCAAAAAAATCAGATAATTGTATTTTATTATTACACCTCATTTTGACAACTCACAATGAGTAGAATAACTTTTTACCAATAACTTAATTTTGTATATCTTACTAAGTCATACTAAGTACTTTCCCTTTTGTACCATAACTGTTGCACAGCAATTTCCCGGGGGATGAATAAAGCTTCTTGAATCTTGAATCTTAAACATTCAGGACATTTTCCTACTGGCCAAGGAAAAAGCTATATGAAGCAAAAACACAAAAAACATGTCATGTTTGCAAAAACAAACTGGTCACATGGCAACATGTGAAATAGTTACAAAACAAAAAGCACTGTTCACTCTTTGAATTTTCCTTTTTTGACACACTTTTTTTATTTTTTGGAACTAGTGCTGACATGGTGATCAAGAAACAAGACAAAGGTGACTGAGGACATCAAGGCATAGTGACAGCAGAGAAAATCAAACTGAGAAACTGACCAGAACCAACGAATGAAAAGTAAACTGAATGCACAAAAACTTAAGCAGATACTAACTAAGTGTACAGGAGGAGCTGAACTATGGCAAAGAACATCAGCAAACCAAGAATGAACCAATAACCTACCTACCTGAATCCCAGAAATCAAATGACCAACCACAAACCAAAACTCAACTGTACGGACCGAACATGACATTTATGTTACCAGGTCATGTTCGACTGTAGTATAATCATACGGTCCCAAGTGGGCAGCTCTAAGTATGTGTGTTCACACCAGGCATCGCCACATGCATCCTGAGTGACCCACTCTGTATGCAAATGAACATGTAGAATGTATCACACAGTAAGCTGAGCAGTTAGCTGAGCAAGACGTAGGCACATACACTGCTGTAAAATACATTCAGTAACTGAATTATATCATTATTCATTCAGACATTAAAATACCTAAAGATCATTCTGATTCACCTTTTTGCTCAATTATTTACAAATATTTCAATAAGCTCAGTTATGCCATATCCATGACAAGTAAAGGAACATAAAATAAATGATTCTTGAGCTCTGTGTCAGCGTAGCTCAACTGATACAAGATACACACACACAGAAGCTTTTATCCTAAGCTTTTATTCGAATTTTACCTGTTCACTGGCAAATCAGCAGCTGTTTTCTACAGAATTTACTTCACTTAGCTTCACATATTATTTTTTATAAGTACAGTTGTCATGTAGATATTCTTTATACAGTGATTTTAAAGTATAGCAAATGTTTTCATCTACTATTTGTGTCAACAGTACCACTGAGGATGAGAGAAATCTTTGTCTTTATATTTTTGACTCAAAAGAAAAAAAAGAAAATGATCCATGTTTGCAAAGGAATGGGTTATGTAAGACCATTGTCAATAAGCTGGTCTCTTTGATGATCAACTACTCACTGAGGACTTGGAGAGTAATTAATCAAGAGAGTATGGCCCCCTGGGCTGCGAAGATGAGTCTTAGGAATTTGAGAGCTTAGCCTGTGTTCGTAGAGCTAAGGTTGCACCGTAAACTGTCACTTTCTTACTCTAGTTGGCAATGAGCTACAAGCTTAGCTTATTACAGAGGTCTGGAAAAAGACAGCAGAATGAGGGCAAAAGATCAAGAAGGGAATAGACGCAAAATGGGAGGGAAGCAAGATAAGGGGACATAAAAAGAGCGAAAGGAAGGTTGGAACAAAGAGTGCAACAGAAAGCTTGAAATACAGAGGAAAAGAAGGGGATAGAAGTAATGAGGGATTGAAGGAAAGTAGGGATAAACGAGGAAAGGAGGAGAAGGAGGGGGAAGCAAAAACAGAGTGAAGCAGAGGAGGCACTGTGCCTGGGGGATTGCTATGTGTTTATCCTCCTCTGCAGAAGGCTTCTGAAGCACTACCTCAAGAAACGACTTAAAAGCAGGGTGGCTGCTGCTCTGTGCTGATCTGTTAATACCCACAGATACATGAGGCTTCACCATAGTACTGTGAGGGTGGGGCGGAGCGGCACAGAGTGTTTAAGTGTGCATGAGAGTTTGTGTGTGTGTTTTCCTTATGTGTTCAAGGATCATATCATATCTCTGCAGACCCACCATGTTCCGTCCCACCGTTAGCTTGCCCCATCTCACCCAAAGACGTGAAGTTACCAGAGCGATTTAAAGATTAGATTGGACTATCATGTGGCAGTGTGTCAGCATTGTCACCTAAAGCTGCTGTAGGGGTGGGGCTGGGAGGTGGGAGGGGGTATGACGATCCTGTTTTAAGATCCTGTATAAATAGACTCGTGCCTCCTGGGAATCAGTGTAAAACACCCTGAGAGCCTCACTATGCAGCAAAACATACACATCGGGAGGTGGGAAAGATGCATGGGATTTTAGATGGCTGCCTCACAGAGGACTGTGTCATATGCTCTTAAGTGGCCCATATGATTAATTCAATGAATGTAAAGGTGGGTGTGATGTGATGATATGAAGATCTGAGGTTTCTTTTTGTTTAGGAGTCCTATTTTATTGTGAGCATTTACTAAAGTTGCGAGATCACAGTCTTCTAGTTTGAAATTTGTTTTCATGAAAAGTCAGTTTATCAGAACTACACAAAACAACAAAAATGAAAGAGAAAATCTTGGCAAACTAGGATATTATTATTTATAAGGCTGCAGAGATGTAAACTCAAGACTGAAAAATTTAAACATTCTCTCTTAAGCCTCAATTTAATTTTCAACTCAATTCCTTGGCAAAGAGATGCAAAACCATATATGTGACAAAACAATTTTATGTAAAAGCTGAACTTTCTGGCTTTTTTAAACCATACCCCGGTTTCTTTTCTTATGAAATTGTTGTAATCTTTGTTGTTTAGCTTTCTTTTTCCCCAGATGAAGTAAAGGAAAAAATAAGGAATCACTCAATTGTTTTGAAAAATGAAGGGAATCAAGAACAAACAAACAAAAAAACTAAAATCTCAGTTGTTGCACCTCCTTAGGCTTTTCTGACAGCTTGATTATGGAAATTTTCTTCAGGCAGTCGTCACTATATGTTTCACTCAGTGGGTCTACATGATGAGATTAATTCGATGATAGCTATAGTTGGGTTATGCTCCTTATTTGAGCAAGGGCAATTATCCAAGTATGTATGGCGGTGAGTAAATGGAATCATTGGCAAAATGCATGTGATACCCCAGTACGATAGGTGGCGCTGTACCCATTTCAACTATTGCTAATAGAGCCACTTCCTGTTGACCTCTTCACCACCAACAACAACAACAAACTCAGACATTCGAGAAAGATGTCGAACAAAGAGCAACATGAAGCTACGTCCCTCTACATTTTGTTTGTGATGAGCTGCTTATTGCACATACGTGATGCACAACGGTGCATTCTCCATCGCGTTGTTTGTTTCTCTCCGATGGCGACAACAACAGTAATATCGTCTCCTTTGACTTCAGGGTCACGACCCCGGGAAAAAATCTCAAGCATGCGCAGAACGCAAAGTCTAATTCACCACGTGCTTCACCGTCTACAAGCACGTTTATTTTGACTTTAATCAACCGAGTTATCTCAGGGTCTTAATCCAATCGCGAGTAATCCGATCCGATCCAATTTCTTGGTGTATACATGAACTTAATAACTCAGTCTTATTGTAATTTAGCCCTTAATCCGATTCTTTACAGTGCCATGTAACCCCACTGACTGAACCTGCATCAAATAAAAAATCTGGCTTTAACTCTTTGCAATTTTCTTTAATCTTTTTATCCAGTGCACATTTTCATCACTGAATATCACTGACACCAATCATCCACAGTCCATAACTGCTTCTATCAAGTCCACAGTGGCCCTGTTTACCTTTAGTTTTTCTTTATGTAAATCCTGCTTCCTTAAGCTATTTCCTATAGTTTGGTCACAAATATTGACTCCTGTTTCTACCCATTTGTTTTACATTTCTTTTGTGTGCATTTTCTATTTTCAAGGCATATTACTTTGAATTTTCTGTCCTGACACTGATGTCTTTCTTTGTCAACCTTTTGGTTTCCCTTTAACAACATCCCATTTTGCTTACACTTTCTTCAAATTTTAGACACAGTTAACGAGGAACAACCACGTTGCCAGTCGAATTAGGTTTTTGAAAAAGTTTTATAATGCTTTCCGTGGTTTTTACTGACAACTCTCTTGTTGGGGCCATATTTCCTTTTTAATTAACCAGGTGCAACAGCTCATTAAGTTCTGCAAGCACTCTCTTTTTACTCCAGACTCATTTGCATATTTAGACTCCTCCAGGTTTTGGTTTTAGCAATGCAAATTACATGGTCATTCTATATTTTTTACTTTTTTACTCTATTTTTCTAACAATTGAGTGGTTTGAAAATGCTAAAACATTTTTTTTTACATATGTTATGTTTTACTTATGTTTTACAAAAGCAGATGTTAAGCTATTAAATTGAATTGTTTTGTGTCACGCAATTAGCTGTATGAATTGTTAATACAAGTACATGAGCATATGTATCTACAAATGCTATGGCTAACAAACTGGTAACTGAACAAACATCTGCCCAGTTCAAATGACCTCCATTTTAGCTAGTGAGGAGATAAATAATGTTCCACTGACTTAAGAAGCCGAAATCTTGCAGTTTCATCTTGCTCAGAGAGTCTGAGGCTTGTAATCTGGACACAGTTACAAGGCAACTGGGCTTCAGTAGATTTCTTTTTTTAATGTCATCATTAGGATAAAGTTTGTGTGATTAGACTCAAGTCAGACAGTAATTAACAGTCAAATAGCTGCACTGCAATCTCAAGGGAACCCTGATGCATGTGTGTGTGTTTTGGGCCTCAGGGTTTGTGTGTGTGTGTGTGTGTGTGTGTGTGTGTGTGTGATGGTGAAGTGGGGTAGGAGATAATTAAATGAAGACCGTAGACTCCTCCTCTTCCACCGCCTTATCCTTACTGAAGCATCCTGCACTGTCAACCTTGTAGCTCGGATGAAGATTGCAGTTAACGATGGCGTTTTTAAAACCACTTTAGCACCTGCTCTATAACACTCCCTTTTTTCTCCACACAGACCAAAGATTTTTTTAATGTCTCCTTTTCTCTATCCTTTTTCATCTTTGGTCTTCACCTTTTTTCTCCACGTTGCATTGGCAAATTTCCTGCCCCCCTTTTCCACCTCCACCCTTCCATTCCGTACACTCCCATTAAAAAATCTAACTGGGGAATTTATTCATTGTAGCTGCAGAAAACAAAGAAGTTCACTCCAGGCTATGTTTTGTTTGTTCAGGAGTCAAGCAAGAGACACAGACCTGGAGAAAGTAGTGTTGGATGGCATTATTAAGACAACCTGAAGGACCTTAGAGCCATCTTTCACACAGAAAGGCAGCAAGGTCATCTGGCAACGGGATGGTGAGTCTTATTTGCTTATTCCATAAGCTATGAGGCACTATGGTCTGCAAAGCTTCATTTGAATTATTTCAAAAAGTGTTAAAAATGCCATTAGTAAACTGACCTGTAGCCTGGTTAATTGCTTGGCTATTATCCACTGTCATGCATGTGCTGCCCTAGGTAAAAAAAATGCTACACATCTCTTTTTTCCTTTTGAGAATAAAAACGGGAGAGATGCACACTAAAAACTTTTGTTTTATATATATATATTTATATATGTTGCAAGTAAGTGAGTAAAACATTATCACTACACAATATCCTGTTATATAAATGTGTTGATATATGACATTCTATACATTGAGGGCAATCTGCACTTTATATAACTGAGCTTGGCAAAAACGGTTAAGCGAGCGAGTGCGTGCGTGTGTGTATGGTTTTATTCAATATTATCATGTTTTACTGCAGGCTGCGTGTTTCTTGTACTCTGGATTACGCTACTGTCAAAAACTGCTGAGTCAGTCAGCTTAGTGGCCTCACAGACTTGTCCTAATATGTCTGGTCCTGTGTCAGGTCTTTAACCATCAGAGTTCGTATCCAAATGGAGAATCAAATCTGAAGATGATATTAGTTTGTTTTTGTTTACACCATCTGCCATCAGATGTGACTGAAGCAGTGGTGTCAAAAGTACACACATTTGTTACTTAAAGGGATAGTTCGGGATATTTGACATGAATCTGTATGGCATCACCATAACCAGTGTCGTGCATTCAAACTGACTTACCCCCGACAGTGTCCTGTGAGCCGAGTTCTTGTCCAGTGTTAGTCAAGGCGAAAGTAGTCCGGCTTGTTTGCTGGGGTCAAGAAATTAGCGCGTTTCTCTTCCCAAAACAGTACGTGTGCTAAAGAGTGATTTATTTCATCACAAAAACCGAAGCCGGCAAAAGTCACTCCTCGTTATCACTTGGGCCCTACTGTCTCTCGTTGTGTATCAGTGCGCACGTCATTCTGACCGCGAGCTGTGCGCACGAGTCGATTCACTTTGTTTACTGCTCGGGAAGATGTCTGACTACGAGAGCGACGAGGAACATATTGACTTCCGTTCAGAGCCAAGGGGGTATCTTTATGAACCCGTTTATACTGAGGAGGAAGTTCGCCAAATGGACTTAGATCGGGCAGAAAGAGAGAGGGTGGACAGAGAAGTGATGGAAACAGAAGCTGGAGCCACTGCTGGAGCTGCGATACCCAGGGTGGCCGACAAATCCTGGTGCACTTGTTTGAAGTGCGAAGTAATGCAGACAGAGGTGGAATGTTACTGCTGCCACGAGTGGGATTTAGTTATGCCCCAGATACAAAACCTTTCCATAGATGAGGATGTCGGCGGGACAGCTGCTGCCTGCATCACAAATAACGGTGACTTCCCTGCACTCCTGAATGCAGGTGTCTTGAGAACTTTTTTCCATGTTCCCAAGATCAACTAGAAGAGGCGTCCCAGACCAGCTGGACCCGATGGCCAGTTGTCTGCAGAGTAAGTGTTGAGCACTGCCAAAGAACAGAAAGACTAGTGCGCACAGCTCGCGGTCAGAATGACGTGCGCACTGATACACAACGAGAGACAGTATAGGGCCCAAGTGATAACGAGGAGTGACTTTTGCCGGCTTCGGTTTTTGTGATGAAATAAATCACTCTTTAGCACACGTACTGTTTTGGGAAGAAAAACACGCTAATTTCTTGACCCCAGCAAACAAGCCGGACTACTTTCGCCTTGACCAACACTGGACAAGAACTCGGCTCACAGGACACTGTCGGGGGTAAGTCAGTTTGAATGCACGACACTGGTTATGGTGATGCCATACAGATTCATGTCAAATATCCCAAACTATCCCTTTAAGTATAAGTATAGATACTGCAGTTTAAAAACACTCTGATAAAAGTTGAAGTATCAATTTGACCTCTTTACTCAAGTAAAAGTGAAAAGTATGTGCTCCAAAACCTACTTAAAGTATAAAAGTATAAAGTAACCTTTAAATTAAAAAAAATAATACATTTTTTTTTTAAAAACCCACACAAAAAGGTAGATGCCACTATATGAATTGCAAGCTTAATTTGAAAACTGATTAGTTCTACACGTGGGTCTTCGGTGTGCACGGTTTGCATTGCATTTTCCACGAGTCATTTTTGCACCCGACTATTTCGAAAAATTCTTTGAGATAGGGCCAAGGATGAGGAAGGTCTTGTTGGTCTCCGTCTCCATCTCCCGATACGCTCTCGCCTGTGTCCGACCTTTCAGACATTTCGCCATCTTTTTCTGAATCCGACATTGTGGCGTGGCACACACTTCGCGCAGATTCGCGTTTGCAGTTTGTAGAACACCTGCTTGCTTCTGACGAATTGACGATTTCCTTGTGTGTCAGCACAAATTTGCCGAATAGCCTAACCAATGAGTGTTTGCGTTATATGATTCATCCAATTACACTCGTTCTCACTAGGTGTGGATGGCGCCACTGATCTGTATTGGATGGCGCACATGACGTGAAATACGTAATCATTAAACTGAAGCCAAGAGTAACGAGGCTGTTTTTTTTGAAAATGTAAGGGATAGAAAGTACAGATACTTGTGTGAAAATGTAATGAGTAGAAGTCAGAAGTAGCCAGAAAAATAAGTAATGGAGTAAAGTACAGATACCTAAAAAGTGTACTTAAGTACAGTAACGAAGTATTTGTACTTCGTTACTTGACACCTCTGGACTGAAGGTACTACAGGCTATAATCTGATACATCTTGGAGGATGTTTTTCTGAGGTGTTTTTAATTAGAAATAGGTGTATGTGTGTTCATTTCATTCATAGAGGACCTGAAAGAATCTGAATAGCTAGATATCCTGCAGAATTTACTTCTAGCCTTAAAGTAAATCATGCTCTCTGAGCATCATTCCAAACTTATGAAGGTGACATGGCCTGAATTAAGGTTTCGAAGGATGAGACACATCCTAGTAAACACAGGATAAAAGCAAGATGTTATTGATGAGTTTACACTAATGGTAGCTAAAGTTTCCTAGTGAATAATTAGCTTTTAATAGTTAATAATTATTGGTAGAAAAAAAAATACCCCCAAAAATTTTCTTCAGTCACATGCAATATAAGAAACTGTTGCTGTAGTCTGAACAAGTAAAGGGTTTTAGAGATAACCTATTAAAGTGGATATTGCAGTCATTGTATAATTTATCTTTGAACACTTTACACAGCAAATGGAATGGTAAATGGACTGTACTTGTATAGCGTATAGTGGTCTAGCTGACCACTCAAAGTGCTTCTAACACTACATGCCACATTCACCTATACACACACACTCATACAGCACATCTTAAGTCTTTACATAACTACGTGCTTTCTACCCATTCATACACACACATTCATACACTGATGGATGCATCGGTATTGCAACGTGGGGTTCAGTGTTTTGCCCGAGGACGCTTCGATATGTAGCCCGAGGAAGCCGGAGTTGAACCACCGACCTAAAGCAGCTCTCACTAGAAAACTATTCTGGATGTACACTTGTAATTCACACAAACATTTCATTCTAATGCTGCCATGTAGGGTGATGAGTGAGCCCATACACTATGGGGTTCAGTGTCAGGCTCAAGGGCACAGGGCTTAAGACTGTTGTTAGGCCATGTTGGCATTTTCTTAAATGTTTGTTTTTGAAAATAGTTGCCTATGACACAGTAGTAACAAGTTTTCTTTTAGCAGTTCCATCTGAAATACAAATTTCTCAGTTGTTAAAATTCAAAATGTTTCTCAAGAGAATAGTTTGTAAAATGAGCTTTCATGGTTAGCAAGAGTAAGATCAAAGAAAGCTGGTGCAACCCTTAGACATCTGTCTGTTTAATGTGTGGCTACAGACTTGAAATTGATAGTTAAGCTGAGTAATTAAGATTTTATGCCTTGGTTGTGTAGTCCTTACAGAACCAGGTGTGAGAAAGACAGCAAGCGAAGAATTGTGAATATATTCAAATGTAATTAAAATACTTTAGCAGCAGACTTTCATACAGTGAAATATTAGATACAAACATAAAATGTACTTTGGTACACATTGCTGGCTCTACACTGACTTTTAAATGTTCCCCCTAGCCATCTAATAGCTTCTTGGACCTTTCTACTGGTATAATCAGACTTTGTCTTCAATTGGTGTTCAAGCTCCTTTAAGCTTGCAGGAGTCATTTTTGCAACAGCAGACCTCTCGAAAGGTTTTCAGTGGGATTTAGGTCATGACTCATTGTTAGCCAGTTTAAAACACTCTTAATTCTCTTTTTCAACAGTCATTTCGTGCTTCTGAGTAATACATTTTGCTCTGAAATTCCGTCAAAATTGTCTTTTTCATCATTTATTTGAAACACTCATTGCCTCCAATATCAGAGGTGGCGCAGTTTCTAAACAAACTAAAGCAATCCATTCCAAAAGAGTTCTACTTTGGTTTCTGCACATCATCATAGAAATACTTTGCTTTTATACATATATGTCTAAGGTTTTTATAATAATTAGTCTTAACTTTTTGTTGGAGTTGCGGTAATCTCCTTGCCCCTCTCTCATGGATTCTTGCTTGACTCAATGTGCAATACATGACGAGGGAAGAAACAACTCCTCCAGATTATCCCATGTCGTCCTGAAGCTGTGTTTTGCCTGATGTCAAACTTTTTTACAACTATGATATATGAACTGAAAAAGTGAAAACAGCTGAAACAGGGATTTTGAGATCTTTGACTTTATAACCCTGGGATTTGTTTTGTCATTGGAGTTTCTGATGTTCTTAACAGCTATCTTATGTTCATCTTTGTGATGAAAAATTTGGATGCAGCCAACACACTGTTTCCAGTGAAACCACTACTCAGTGGTTGGTTCTCGGTTCATGTGCATTGTTTGTATTTATTTCAAGAGACGTTTAGGGGTTGCAATATTTGTTGCATATATAAAAATGGATCCATAATGCCAAAGTGGCTGACAGAGCATGACTTCTGAAAAATAAATCATCAAACTGGTGACCATGAAATAAACCTATAAGATTGTTACATGATTTTGGAGAATCGTGCATATGAAATACTATTTAAGATGCCATTCAAAAGAAAAATAAATAAACCAATTAAAATAAACAGGGCTAGCAATTTTAAAAAAATCACTTTCTTTTCAGCAGAGGTTCCCATGATGTTATGGTGCCTCTAGTGCAACAGTTTGTTTTTTAGCTCTAGTTTTTGTGCTTTGTAAGGAAACAAGATACACTATGTTAATTAATTAACTTTAGAGGTCATGCTGTGTTGTAATTATTAATAGTTTTAAAGTTTGGAAAAGCAAGCTTAAATGTTCTTCCCAATTTTGATAACTGTCACCTGGTTGCAGTTGTGTTAGTGTTTATAGAAAAAAAAAAAAAAAAAAAAAGCTGTTGGAGGTGAATTAACAGCTTCCATACAGAGGACCTGCTGTTCAAAGAGTTTGAAGCTGCAAAAAATATGTCATTGGTGCCATGCCAGGATGTGATATTACTAGCTTTAAATCCTTTGGCACTAATCAAAACCAGACTTACTGCACATACTGAGAAACTGGCCCATATACACACACACAAATGCACAAGCTCATGCTTTGTTGACGATAACTTGCTGGACTTGCAGTGACCCTCGTGGTGTAGTTCACAGGCCAGATGACAGTCTGCAGTGCATCTACCATCTGGCCAGGGAAGCTGTGTTGATGTCCCTATATTTTCACTCTCTGTCTATATTACATTTGTTTTTTATGCAATAACAGTTGCAGTTTTATCAATAATGTACCAACAAATAAGACCAAAACAATAAAGATGTGACTGCACTGTAGATGTAAAAAGACTAAAAATAGGTGTTGTTTAACACTTTAATTTTGTTTGTATTATTACTGTTTGATAGATTTAACATTCAAATATACACTGGCGAGCATATTGGTGTTTTTCCTAAATTTCTAAGAAATAAAAGAACTAAAAAACATAACATGCATATGTATTTGCACACCACGGCACTTTTTTTCCAGCAATTAAGTCTCTATGAGCTTGCCCCATCTAGCCACTTGGATTTTTTGCCCATTCTTCAAAGCAAGTCTGCTCCAGCTCCTTTAAGTTGGACGGATTCCTCTGATGTACAGCAATCTTTATGTCGTTCCATAATTCCAACACATTTAAACATTTCCACTTAAACCACTTGAGTTTTGCTTTAGCAGTATAGGGTTGTTGTCCTGCTGGAAAATGAACCTCCATCCCAGTCTCAAATCTCTGGAAGACTGAAACAGATTTTCCCTGAAGAATCTCCCTGTATTTACCACCAACCGCCATTCTCCGAACAACACTGCATGGTGCTGCAACAACCATGCTTCAATGTGGGCATAGTGTTTTTGTGGTGATGTGAGGTATTTCGTTTGAACCAAACAGTGTTTTTCTTGATGGCCAAAAAGGTACATATAATATAGTATACATACACTGATAATGTGACACATATGCACACTTCACTTTTGTTTAGTTTTTATTATTATTGTTATTATTTTTTAATTCAATTTCACAGATTTTGACACTAATATTTGTTGATTTTTTTTTCACATATAATCCCCAAAAATCTATTTGAATAACGTAACGCAAATGAAATTGGATGAATGCCAAGGGAGGTCAATCATTTTTCAAGCCACGTTAATCTTGATGAACAGTTTGCTTCAAGGCAGATATGCTCTGGGGTTCAATAAGTCAAGCCTCGGATTAACTTGTTAAAATAGAATATTAATGGTAGGTCTGCATGTGTACATTGAAGGGTTTTAGGTTAAATTTACAGTTTAGTCCTGTGAAATGTGTAACGTGCAATGCGGAAATGCTCATGCTTCTGTTAGTTTCTCAAACAGCTATATCTGTGAGTCATGCTTGTATAAATGTGTTAAACTTTCTGAGCTCATATGCGCATGCTTGTGTGCTCACATGCCTCCATATGTCTCCTAATCCAAGAGACTGGCACACATCATAGCGTTGGGAGCTGGGGAATTTAGAGTTGTTCTGCTACATTCATCAGTCTAAAGAAACACTGAGTAAGAACTTATGCAGCAGTGTTTAGCACATTACACAAAATAAAGAAAGATTTTGACTTTGTGAAGGCAACAGCTGCCTCGCTGAATGAGGAATCCACTGTAGAGAAGATTCAAAGGGGCAATTTTACACCAGCTTATGAGCAGGGGAGTGAATAGAGGGATGTGCACCGCTTAGAGACTGCCAGATGTTACACAAGGGAATCCATCTGCAGCAAGAGTGACCAAGGGTGGAAGGATTGTAAATTGGCTCTGAAAAATTGGGTCCTGACATAGAGGCAGATGAACAACATATTCAGGGTGTAAAAAGTTTGATGAAAAACGTTTGCCAGTTTAATTCAGCATGTTTTTTTTTCTTTTTTCTTTTCTCAATTCACTCTCCCAAGGAATTTATGTTTTCATCTCTGTTTTTTGGGATGTTTTCCAAAATTGCACAACAGATTTCAAACACATTTAGTGGGAAGTTTGGATGATTGGTTTGGATTTGGGTTTGGATCTCAGTTCCAGTTTTCAAAAGATTACACGTTAACACACTTTGTTGTGTTATATTTCCCATCAAACACACATAGGGAGCCAACAGCCTGGCAAAGAAATCAACAAGTCCTCTGACTGAAATGGTGATATAAGTAGTTTTTTTTTTAATACCTCTCACTATAACGATGGCCGGTAAAATAGTGCCCATACAAGTGGTAGAGGGCTCATATGAGCATTTCCAAATCAGAACAGATGTAATTCTTAAGTTTATTGTTTACAAAGCCACAGAGATGGATGAAGATGAGCTAAGCTTTCAACCATGGGCTTTTGTGTGGCAAGAGATCAAGTTTGGTCAGGGTTAGAAAAATATCATTATCAATATCATTGTGATTTAATATATTATATTTATATTATATTTATTATATTCAATAATAATATATTTTTTACAACATGACCATCACTGTCATTGGCGCCATTATGCTGGTACCTTAGTTACATATAAACACAACATATTATGACAAAATGTTGTCACTTATTCTGGTTGGCTTTAATAAATAACATCACATGATTAGGACTGGAAGTCAAAGCTACTTGGGTTGGGTTAGAAAAGGATCATAGTTAGGGCTAAAAAGCAATGCAACTGTACTGCCATGGATGCCATTTTAATTCCGTATGAACAAATCCCACATGGCCACTTTTTGGGGAGGAGGAAAGTCTCGAGAAAACCCAATGACAATATCGAAAAGAATACCTTGGGTTGTGTCTTCTTACTGAAGGCTACCTGACCAATTTATTTACTGCTCCAAAAATGAACTAGGAACAGTGAGGTCATGATGAGGTTTAAATGAAACAAGTATTACAAAGCAAAAAAAAACATAACAGTATAAGTAAAATGGTTACCTTTCTGGTCAAACTTTTCTATGGCTACAACAGTGCAAAGAAACTTCATACTTTAATTCTAAGATCCTTCAGATGCCAAATCTCCCCCCAAAAAAAAACTAAACTAAAAACACACCCAAGTATAAGACTTCTGTTTGTTTAAACCCTTTTACCGCTCTCCAGACATATTGTGATTCCATGACAGATGGGAGAGGTGAGAGGCAACAGCAGAGTATACACTTATCATTACAGTGGCGAATGTGTGTGTTTGGGTGTGTATGTGTGTATATGTGAGCAATGAAGCAATGCTTGGTCTAAGCATTCAATGTGTTAGGTGTGGCAGGTGGCTGGCAGTCAGGCGTGCTCCATGTTAAATCCAGCTTCTGTTGTTGTTTTTTATCTTTTAAGTAGAGAGCTCTTTTGTTTTTGCATCTGAAAACACTGATGGTAGGTGTAGGCTGCCAAGTTGGTATAGACATTGTACATAACAAGAGAGTGGAAACAGCATGTGGTTTGTGGTAGTCACTGCATGTAAAGAATTGCATAAAGTGTAAGAATGTTTAGGCAAGTGCTGGATAGATAGAACCATGTTAACAATACAAATCAATCCATCTTTCTTGACTTCTTTTACGATGCATATTTATTCTCTAGAGTTTAGTTGTGTTATTATTTGCTCCTCTGAAATGAACAGCCAGTCTAAGGTCTCTTCCATGATTCTTACATTGGAGTTCCCATTAGTCCTCACTCTCTGTTTCAAAAGCTTGCCACAGATTTTGTGAGCTTTCAGACCATCTAACTTCCTTGTCTATCTTGTACAAGCTTCAGAGAAAGAACAAATCCATATACACGAAACTGGAGCGAGAAATTCTGTTAGGCACCGCCACCTTCTCAAATGTAATAGTGAACTAAGCAAAGGGATCTTTGAGGAAGCAAAGGGACTTTTAATGAACAGGCCTGTTATTGATCTGTGGACAAAACAGTCGTTAATTATGTGTGGTGGGCATTTAATTGAGGGAGTGAAAGAAGGTCCCTGCTTGCAAAGCTAATGCCCGAGCAAGAATGAGGAGAATTTGATTGAGTTCTGTGCCACTGGGGTAAAGGATGGGACACAAATGATCACTGAGCCTCTGGATCTTCCCCTCCTCCCTTTTGTGCTTCTCTCTCTTTTTTCTATCCTGTCTTTCTCTGCTTCTCCCTTTCTTTGTCTTTTAGCATGTGCCACTTGTGCCGCTGAATTACCACACTATTTCCTAATGTGAAGGAAATGCCATGTATCCACTCATTTTCCTCAGATTTGTGTATTCTTTTGTCATCCTTTCAGCCTGTTTACACAAATCTTAAGTTTCTTTTGTCATGCATAAACAGTTGTAGTGAGGAAGTGTCGTAAGAAAAAAGAGTGGAAAACAAGCACATTGACTCAACATGTTTTTGGTGTGTATTCTTGTGTGTTTAAATGCTACTGCATCTATGCTTCTGTGGTTCAATCTATCTCATCTATCTTTTGGAAACGTACCTCATAGTCATCATTTAGCAGCCCTGTGAGTGCGTGCGTTGCAACACTAACAAAATATTATTGTAAAATGTAGAATTTTTTATATGACCTGTTGTTTACCACAGCATGAATGCATTAGATTCATTTCTGAAGTTTTGACCTGCTAAACTAAAATGACTATGATCACACAAACCTGAGTACACAAATCACGTTGAGCAATCAGATGAAACTTGAATCATCTGTTCGAGTGTAATGTACAGCAGCAATGTCAATTTCAGACTCGGATGCTTCAGACTCTTCTGGAGATGAATGGTGTTATTTAACTGAACAACTACACAGTGTAATCCTCACACCGGATGAGTTGTGTTCAAACAAGAGTGTTTAAGCTCGGCATTAATTTGATTCTCATTAAGAGAGGCTTATTCATCTCTGCACCTCCTAAAGAATCAAGACTGGTGTCTTCAAGTCTTGCTGGCAGCCATTACCATAACTATAAAATTGCTTTTATACCAGCGGTTTTGTGTCATAAGTCTGATGTGCCAAGCTATTACTCGTGGTTATAAGTGCAAGTGCTGAATTCACTCTCAGAATGGATTTATGTAAAGAGATCAATTTCTTGCGGATGGGAAAGAAAAAAAAATCCTTTTTTAGAATTTCTAAATATAGCTTTGCCATCTTTGCCTGTCTGGAGCTGGGAGTTGTACGTTGAACAGCACTCTTACTTAGAGTGTGCCCGCAAACAAGATAAGGAAAAATATTTCAAGGTAAATGTGTTGGAAAATGTGAAAATGTTAGTGTAAATTTAAAAATGTAGCTGAAAAAAAACAAAAACATAAAAAAAAAAGAAGAGGAGAAAAAGACAATTTAGTTGATTTAACTAGCATTTTTACAATACATCTTATGGACAACAAACATTTTCCACAGTCCACATGAAAACAAAATGAGCAGTGACACAATGAATTATTTGGATGTATGGCTCAGTTTGAGTTTTCAACCCTGATGCCACATTTCTATCTTGAAAGCACACATTATTAGCAAGTCCAGCAAAATTCCAATTTAATGCGATTTTAAAGATTCAAATCTAGTTCTTATCATACAACCTACACTCATTGGTAGTTAACTTGATTCATTTAGATAAAGTTTTAAATAATCTTACTTTGTTCATCTCTGTCACTATATCATGAGACCAGTGATATGACTATTAGAAATCAAATGTTAGCTCTATGTACAAAGTTACATCGTGTATGAGAACCATCAGTCTAAGTTTCAATTCTGCATTCAATTCAATTGTGGAATTTATGATGAATTAAGGCACTGTTCCTATGTGATGAAATGTAAAGCAACCCCTTGAGAATCTACTAATGTTCCTTATGAAAAGGTAAATCCATCTATTAGCCTTATTTTTTGAACATAAACAGTCCTCCAAATGTTCATCCTGTGCGAGTTTAGCTATAGAAAATTTCTCTTCCGTTGTTTCTGTGACAAGCCGGAGCACCCTACTGTTTCCTTGAGGGCTTTTAAGCCAACAGGGTGTCATTAAATAGGTAGCAGCTGTGACATTTTTTTTTTTATTTTCTTTGCTACCTCAACCCTACAGATGTTTGTGTCTCTGTGTGAATAAGAAGTATACACATGCTTGAATGTAGTACCTGACATAGTGTGTGCGCAAGCATAAATCTGTTTAATGTCCATGAGCTTTTGTAGCAAGCACATCTGTGGGTGTATGTGTGATCTGCAATGCCCTGTTTTTCCCCCAGAGTCCTGAACTTCTCATTTCTCTGTGATAAATAGGTGTTGCTATGGTGCACGTGTGGCCTCAACATGAAACGGTCAGCTGGCCCCGTGGGATCAGTTCATTTCATGGTTAGACACGTCATTACTGGTATGGATCTATTTATAGTTTTTTTGTGTGTTTTTTTGTATTTTGCTGTTTTTTTCTCAATTAGTTGCACATCTTCTCAAAGAGAACATGTGACACATAGTATTCAATTCTTCATATATCATCATTTATCATTATAAATAGATTCTACATCTGGGAAAGCTGATTCTTTTCCATAAAAAAACGTTTTGCCTTTGCTGTCTAAGCACGCACAAAACATAAAAACACATTCAAACCAAAGGTGGGATTAGCATGACATTTTCATTCATCTTAAAATTGTCATAAAAAATAGATTTCATAAAAACATTTGATAAAAAACAAATTTCTCAATTAAGATACCAAATATCAACCACAACATAGACTGGACATCTAACTATCACTCTACTACTTGCACATCTTTATTTTTTAATGTACACTATAAGTGATTGCTGTAAATATACAGTGGATTTAAAGCTGTATCTTACTGTTTGTCCTGAATAACTTTAGAATACAGTTTGATTTACATCCCCTTAGATTTAATTGAACATGTATTACTATTAGCTAAGAAATAACATTAGATAACTGAAAGTGATTTACATTAAACACTATTTTCTGACAAACTACATTCACTCACCGACACTGTGCAGTATGTTGCTGGGTTGATGATAATTCCCCTCCTTAAACAGATTAGCATATTTAAATCCGAATTCTGTTTTCAAGGATATGTGGGATTCAGAAAAAGACAACACCTGAGTGAGTTTTATTATCTATTGATACTTTGACTTTATCATTCTAAAGTGACGATGTATAAATAATTTTAGTGGATAAAGTACATATATAGGTAATATTACAATAAACTAATTCACCAGGGAAAGTACACATTAAATTACTCATGACTTAACTAAATAGTGGAGTAAGACATGCTAGTTAGTTTGTGCTGTGTTGCTGTAATAACTGTTTTTTTTTTAGTCTTTTTCTCTTTTCAATTGTTTGCAGAGAAAAGAAGCTGATCACAGTGCCCTTTATTGATAAATAGCATCATGTTGGTAAATTCTGTAAAACAAGATAAAACTTTGACTGGCATGATCTATAATCTAATGTCTAAAATATATCATTAGTGTACAGTTGGAAGCCCCCCCGCCCCCTCATATATATATGTACATTTATAGGAGATGTATTGTGAAATAACATTTACGTACTTGTTTCTCTTATGCCGGTACTGTGCTATTATTTTCTGACTCAATTCTTTACAGAATATGTTTTTTTAAATTTGATAAAATATTTCCAATTTGTCTTAAAAAGTAAGCAAAGTCTATTTATAGGCAGGTAGATGTATATAGATTCTAACATGTTACGGAGTCCCACAGTGTGCTGATCTCAACATCATCAAGTGTAATTAGTGCTGTTTATGCAAAGGGTTAAAATTGATTTAATTTGCTTTTAAGTTTTCTACACTTTAAAGGATATCTATAAATGTGAATTATTCATGACATTTTTGTAACTTAAAACTTAAGCACAGTACTTCTTGGAAAATAGCCAGAATTAATACAAAACTAAATGGTAAATGGATTGTCTTGATAAAGAGTTTTTCTAGTCTACTTGACCACTCAAAGCCCTTTTACACTACAAGCCACATTCACCCATTCACACGCTCATACAACACTTAGTTTTTACAGTGTTACAGGCTATGCAGTGCTTTTCTATTTATCACACACATTCACACACTGATGAACATACCAGAGGCATCATTCATCTCTCATTCTGATCAGCCTTAATTGATCAAATGGACTGCATGTGTTTTCCAGTTAATGTAACATGGGTGTTTCTGTGTCAGATGTTTGTGAGCGTTGTCTGTCACACTATCACAAGACAAATTATGCTTGGGTCATTAGAAACTAATTACTTTCACAGTGTATAATTAAAAAGAACTATGTGATGTTACAGGTATATACTGCATTTTGGAAATGCCAATAAAGTTAAATAAATGGAGTGTAGATTTATATGTCAAATATGAAAAAAAAAACATGGAAAACCTGGAACTGGAACCAGCAAGAAAATGTAGTTCCATTTCACAAAAAAAGACTGCAAACATGCATGGGAGTGTTTATTTAATTGTTAATTTGTGATGCAGTTGTAGTCCACTTTTGATGCATTTGAACTTTATTGTGGTTTTCAAGGTATGAATGACTGAGAACAGTGTTAAATTTGATAAACCATTGACAACGAAGCATTCTGTGAGGAACAGTGACAGTCAGTGTGTGTGCATACGGGCATGGCTAGCTGCCTGGTTTTCTTCATACCAAAGGGATTGAAATGAAAGCTATAATAGTGTCGGTGCTGAACGTGACTGAAAGTCGCTGTTTGATTCAGTAAATTCTCCATCCTTTTATGAAAGCGGAGCTGCTGTTAAGTGGTGTGTGGAAATAAAGTGGAATGTAATGATATGACGTTCCGTTTTATTCTCCTATTACCACCAGCTATCGGGATTGATATGAATATTAGAATAAAATAGAATCTAAATTAAATGTTGAATTAAAATTAAGCCTGATTATTTATGTTGTAGACTTTTTCAACCAAATCCATTGTTGTTTCATGTAAACATACTTCACTGAACACTATAAAGCCAAAAATACTTATATCTGATCTTATATAAAATGAAAGCTAAAACCTTGAAAATGAACCTTTAATTTTTAACATTTTAATTTTATGAAACATTACATTAAGGGCTATGAGATATATGTTTACAAACCAAACAGATATAGATTTAGGACTTATCTTTCTTTGAGGCATAACCAATCTCCTTTCATTCATCAGCATGGTTGTAGCATTCTCTCTCTGTCCCTAAAAAAACCACGAAACTCCTGAAACTTGAAAACACATTTTCAATTTCCAGCAGCAATCACCACTAACAACCTTGGCCCACCAGGATATATAAGGCCATTACCATTCATGGGAACAACAAGACACAAGGCAGCACAGAGGTCCCATAAGAGCAACAGCAAATGCATGCTCTTGTCTCCTTGTGTTAAATCAAAATCACGCTCTGCTTAAAAATATTTTTTATGAGGCTTTGCTCCCGCTGTTTGTACCGTTGAAAAGTGAAGTATCTTTTCTCTAAAGTAGGATCAGATGACCAATAACGCATTATTTTGGCACAGTAGCACAGCTAACTTAAAGCACTTTGAATACTTGTTTCTGTCACTCTAATAATCTGGTCAATATTCTAACAAAAATGATTGCCACATCCAGTTGTGTAGAGTAGGTTAGAAAGGAAAACTGTTAGCGGTGCAGTAACTAAGTCCGGCAGCAGGATCATCATCAAAATAGCTCCAGCCTCGTTTCACCTCTTGTCTTTCCCTCTCGTTCTTTCCCTCTTTGCCTCTCACCCATTCTCTCTCTTGTATTCTGTCCCTCAACTGCTTCGCATTACACTTTTGGAATTAAATTAGAACACGAAAAATCTTCAGACATGCTTATTATTAGGCTGGCATTGTTGTAATGTGTCTGACCTTGACCTGTTAAGGATTAATCTAAGCAGACAGGGCTGAACAGGCTCCCAAGCTGCTTTCCATGCAGAGCACCGACTCACATTATGTTTACCAATCTGAGATAGACGGAGAGAACAAACAAGTACCAGCTTCTCACTCGGCAAGAGCAGTGCAGACTCGACTCACTGTGTCACATCAGACAGTGGGAGAGAAAATCGGTGACACAGTGTGTGTGTGTTATGTATGCAAGAGTCCTCTACTGTTTGGCTTGAATCCTCAAATCTTTAAAGAATGATCCTAAAAGAACAAAAAGTCACTATGTATATCCTGAGCCTACATGTACATAGTGATGCCAGTTAGAATGAATGCCACATTTGATTTTTTTTTGTAACTTTTGTGTCTGTGTGCAGCTGTTTAATTCATAAGAGGTTCCGTGTCAACAGTGTCTGGTTTGACAATAGGCCATGTACCCAGCATACCTCTGTTACGTAAAGGAAAGCAGTGACACAATTTACACAAACAATTATTCTTAAAATGGCAGGAAACGTTAAAAATATAAAATCCAAATAAAAATGAGAAATAATAGTATATATTTGCATGCCATTGTAGATGTCTGCAGAGGTTGCAGCTAAAGCCCCCTGGAGTAGCTGGGTGCTGTATGGACCATACATCTCGCTGCCAATTCTCTGTCACATTCTATATGGAGCGGGAGGCTCCTTCTGGCTGTAAATTGGATGCAAATTGGTTAGCTTTGGACTGGGACAGACATTTCTAAGTGACTACATCTGTATAGCCTTACTAAAGCCAACTACTGATCTGACCAATGATAAGGCAGCACTGATAACTGAAATGGTGACAACTCAGCATCAAACTGCATGAGATTATTCAGCTGGTTATTCAGTTCAGTTCAATTCAATTCAGTTGATTTCAGTTTAGAGGTGGCTTGTTTAACCACAGAAACATGAGTAACAGCTGACTTGTTTGTATCAATGGTCACTCGTTTCAGTGAGCTAGTTCCCAACCGAGATATGTGAATAAACGATCAAGACATATCAGTGGCCAGTGCTGGCTTATCATTGGCTAGGTTGGCCATGATGCAGCCTCTGTCAGCTTCTTAGTAGTCTTAATGTTGTATATTTTGGTATGCCAGAGTAAAGAATGTTCAGTGCATATCTCACAGCAGCCAATATCTGAATAAAAAGAACAAGTACCAAATAAGATTCTAGGCTTGAATTTAATGTTATTGATAAGACCAAAACAAAACTGGAATGAAATATTGAAAAATGTTTGACAGGAGGTGACTGGTAATGTATGAAAAATGCTCAGAGATTTATTGTGATCTTTGAAACATGCCGCAAAAGCATTTTTCAAACTGAAAAGCTGTGTGACGAATTGTCTATGTCTGAGGGCTTTTACAGAAGTATGTAAAGAGCATAGGTTAGTATTTGACAAATTTCGTTTGCCAATGAGTTTTTTTTTTGGTTTTTTTTGTACATTTTAAAGTTGTAATGGTCTGTCCTTATTCTTGTCTTGACCTTTCACTGCACCAAGGTTCCTGAATTGGGTTTTTATCTGGAACTCAGTGGGACGTATTTGCTAACTTTTATCGACCACGTTTGTTCATGCTATATATTTTCTTCTCTTTTTCCTCTCACATTAGGTTATAGCCTCTTCAACATTTTTATGAAAGCTTATCTCTTATTTTTCAAAGCAGAGCTTGTTAGATATTAAATATGTTATAGTCAAAAGAAAATAGTCAAAAGAAAAAATACTAAGTACTAATACTACTAATAATAGTAGTAATACAATAAGATTTGAACCCACTTTCTCTGAGCTCTTCACTCTTTCAGACGTTCTACTATCATTGTTCAGAGGGTTAGCTATTGCTGTTTCTGTTCTGGTCATCATCCAAAACCAGCTTAATTTTGCCTGCTATCATATTGCTACAGTTTGTTTTTCTTATTTGTGCTGATTTCCAAGTCTGCCTGTCTGTCATAGCCCTTTTTAACTTCAACTTCATCTTCACCAGTCATATTATCAGTGTTCTGGGCATCCATGATTGCTGCAATCTGTCACTCTCAACCAACTACCTCAGTTCTGTCAGAACCACTCTCGTCAAAACGAGACGAGAACAGAGATGAATTTCAGAAGCTTATTCTGAATGCATACAATTTATGTTTGGCGGTATGGCTCTGTTCGGAGGAAGTTCCCGACTTTTCCATGAGCTCCATGGAAGCCAAGACAGGGAACAGCAGCATCCTCAGGTGGAGTGCCTTCCATTTGCTGTAAAGGCAACAAACCCCCTAGAACAGAGCAAGCAACAATGAACAACAGTATGACATTGTTTGGCAATGAGAAGTCGGTGGAGCAGGGGAGGTGGTGGGTGCAAGCAGAGAGCAAAAAAAAGCAGTGACAGCAAACCAAGTTTAAATGAAGTGCCCCAAATGCCAGCATCCAATTGCGAGCATCAGCTGATTACCCAATGAGCGCAGCTGGCCATAAGGGTTGGGTCGGCGTCAGCCAATAGGCAAAGGGCGCGTTGACTACGTGGTCTGCCAGAACTAACGCGGTGCTCCATTTATAGTACATAAAACAAAAACAGGAATATACACATAATAACCACATTTACAAGACTAAGACTAGTAACACATTAATATAAAACTGGCATGCAGTTATACTCTAAGCTGTATATACACACAGCTAAAATATTATTCTTCATTTATGACAAACCAGCTTACACAATATACTAAGAGGCCATAATTACTGCAAAGTTTGAACTGATCTTTCAGTTGTTAGTAAAGTTATTGCTCTTATATTCCAGTTGCATTTAAATGATCCCACATGAATAATTTACCACAAATTAAAGCAATTGTGTTTAGTTGTCTGAGTTGTTTGTAAAGCTGTAGGAATATTATACATTTGTGTTCTTTATTTACAATCAAGGACACAGGGCATGTAATATTTTATGTACGGAATATAAATGCAGTATAAATCAGAGGGGCTGTGCAGCCACGAATGATATTGAAGAGAAACAGCATCGCAAGTCTGGATTGCAGAATTGTGTTACAAGTAGTATGTGATACAAATGAGACGTATGTGTCTCTTGTCGTGTGGGCAGCTGTAACAAAAACACAAAAAGAGAATTTTTTAGGTCAAGAGGTGAGAATTTTTCAAAGAGGAGGCCATAAAGTCTCCTTCTATTTGGGTCATTAGTTCTTAAAATCCTCTGCTCTCAACGGTGCTAATCGGTTTCCTAAATTTAGTAATCCTGTTGGCAGTGAGCGCAGAGATTCTCTGAGTCTGGCTTCTACAACACTTCTTAGGAGCCAGCAGAAATTTGGTCTCACTGGTTTCCCAAGTTTATCATCTGCAGTGTTGGAATTGCTTGAATCTTAGAGATTTACAAACAAAAAAAACTTTTTGATTGAAATCGATCTATAGATGAACAAGTCTGACCTTTGTACAGCAATGTTTTGGACATGGATGGAGCTAGCTTGCTTATTGATATATTTCAATAAGAACCCAGGGGAAATTATTAATATCTGAACAAATTTCCTAATGAAAATCAATGAATATGGGGCATCACCTGAAAAGAGACCAGCAACTGAACGTTAGTACAAGTGATACTCAAACACTGTTGTTAACTATACTACCAAATTATAAAAGTGGCGACAAAAAGCTACACTGGCAAACAACCAGCATGAGACATGCTTAAATATCTCTCAATATGGATAAGTTTAGTGTGAAGTGTGTGTTTGTTTATGAATAGGACAGAGGAGGTAGGTCTCATGAGAAACAAGATGGCGGCTGTAACCATGAACCTTAGAGTGGAGTACAAGTTAGCAGACACATTATGCACAGGATCTGAAATAATCTATGATTCTTTGTGCTGTATCCATGTGTGTTCACATGTATGTTCTTCAGTACATCAGATACAACAGGACAAGGATTCATATAAAGAGCAGAACTTTAAATTCCACTTTTTGTGTCTTATTCTGGTGGTAAACCAGAATTATGTTAGGTTGCCAGATTGTGAGGAGGATGTTTAATTACATTCAAGAACAGTTTACGTTAGTAGTCTTATGCTTAGGCATGTGTAGCTTACTGCTAATGCTAATTAACACATTCGAGTATGACTTGAGACGTGTTTGTAAATAAAGGACAAAACATAAAAAAAGAAACACTCACAGTAACTGATGCATTTACAAAATGTAAATTATACAAAGGGGTATAATTAGGTGGCTGGATGAAATTATAACAGTCTATCTGAGAGGACTGCTTTAACAGTGCCTTCCAACATCGTACTCAAGTGTTGTCAGTGAGTAGAGGACTCTACCTACTAGAAGGGAACAACAAGGCTTTTTGCTTATATCACAGGTGCTATACAATGAAATGTTTCCTTCTAAAACATAGGCTACTGACACACAACTGATCAGAGTCATATGCAAGTCATATGTGAGGAGAAGTCAGAATTCATAAAGTGTAACGTAATTTAATATAATATTCTGTAGGGCTTGCAATATATGTTTTGGGATTACATGGTGTGTCGATTCAATGCAATAATTCTGAGGACGTGTTTGTTTATGACTGACTGCCTTCCTGCAGATTGCAGAAACTGGTATTGGAGTTAAATGCACTCTATCTGTCAGTGTGTGATGAGATGAACTTATCAAAATGGAGTTCATAAAATCTTTACAACTGAAGTTGTGCTTTAATAGCCTGCTAATAAAACTAATTTTCAGTTGTTGTATTTTATGGGATTTAACTGGAGTCACATAGCCTGAAAGCTTGAACAATGTATGTTATCTTGTTAAATTTGCAGCAATTTGTTTTTCATGACTGTGGGTAGAATCAGACTCCAAGCATTAATTTATAGTGAGTCCTCCACACAAACACAAAATTATGCTTTATCCCATGTGGATAAACCCATTCTCACATGGTCTTATTTTCCAAACTTTCATCCTTTTTATGTAGTCAACAGTATGTGATTACCTAGGCTCCAATTAGTATAGAAGATTCTTTAGTATAGATTATTCATTTTCAGCACGCTGGCTCTTATCTGTAACACAGACAAATGGAAAATGCAAAAGCAATGGCATCATCTTTTTTAAACGTCAGCCCCTGATCCAGCATCTGGCCTCTCACTTGGCCCTGCAGCATATACTGGCCTTACAAAGACTCTTTCTTGTCTTTGTACGGTATCTTATATTTTCATTTAAGTCGTTAAGTCTTATGTTTTTACATTTTTTGTCTTTTTCTTTCTGTAACTTGATTGATTAATCCCTTCTGTCTCCCTTTCTCTCTGGTGTTTTTTTCTTTTAAACATGTTTTCTTATTTCTGTGTTCTTGTGTCTTTTTTTCTCTTGTCTTTGTGTCTGCTCTTCTTTTACTCCCCCAGCAATGTTTTGTGATTGGCAGCTGAAGCTTGACTGCAGTAGAGTTAATAGAGAATAAAGAGGAATACCTAGAGGATTTACAGCTGAGTGGAGACGCACAAATAAGATAATGACTTGGGAATAACAATTTCGCTGCACAGTTTGGGAAGGCAGTGGAGAGAGAGACGGAAAGGGAAGAAAGAGAAGAGGCAGACAAAAAATGTCTTAAAGACAGCAATGAAGGGATGTGAAAAGATAAATTATCTGATTCAAGGAGCAGTCAATTTAAGAATTTTCTAAATTGGAGAATCCCTGTGGGTTACCTGAAAAGATAAAACTTTGTATTTTTAGACAAATTGTACTCATGAACGAAAAGTTATTTTCTGTCCTGATATATGTGTTTTGTAATTGCTGATTACATCTTTTGTTTCCTAATAAGACATTTTGAATATCAATACTTTTTTTGTGTGCGAGTGTTTGGTTTGGACTGTCTCTGCATTTTTCTTGTATTTAGCTTTGTTTGACATATTTACATTCCTCATCCGAAACAAAAGATGAGTACCGATATAAAGTCGTTTTTATCCCACAATGGAAGAGGCGCCTGTTGAGGAGAGATAACCCACCAAAATTCATAATGCCCAAGCATTCCTTTAACTTTGCCAGGCAGGAATGGGTCACCCATCAAAACCATAATCTGTAGTCATTTAGTTGTCAGAGTTGTTGGTTGAGTTATAGAGGCTGGCAGTAGTTATAAAACCTTCTCAAGGGGCCTCATCGCAGACTGAAGACAAGGGCTCTTGGTGATATCATTTCCCCCCTCTTGCTTCATTGCTCTGTCCCTCCATCATCTCTTTGACATAACTCAACGCTCAACAAAGTAGCTAATGAAGCAGAAGAGGGGAGAATATTTGCCTGGTAATTAAGAAAAATGAAAGGAACTGAAGTTTGAAAGCTGACACGGATACACTCTATAATTGCCCTCTCCTTGATGTGAGTGTGGCAGAGGCAATACTTTTTCAATACACTTTACGTGTTTGTAGACCTAAGATCCCCGTCTATCTCACGGCTTCTTTTTCCGCTTCATTGACCACTGCCACTTTCTCTCTGTTTCCCTCTTTTTATTAAGTTTGCCTTTTTCTATTGAATGATTTTTATCTTAAGTAGTCACTCAGGTTGTAATGCAGTACAAACTGCATGGACTAAATATGATAAATCTCATAGCATTTCAGGTTACCCTAACCCTTCTATAAATCCTCAGAAGTACTTTACAGGTCGCTGAGTTTAAAGCTTTCACATCAAATTATCTTAAACCAGTTCTCAGAAATCTCCATTAAAGCTGATTATCTGATATCAGATTATTACAAATATACAATATAGTAAATCCAGCAGTGAATGCATATGGTTGGAGGTGTGCTCAATTGACCGTGCACTCTCAGTATGCAGTCGGAAGTCTTGAAAATCTGTTTGGAAATGGGCTATTATTATGTGGGCTTAAGATACAAATTTTCACTCTTTTTTCTGACAATGCTGGGCTCCCATTATCTATGCTTCATTTCATGCTTCACACACATAAATTCATATAAAACTGGTAAGCTTCAACCGAGTGTAAATGGTAAAAGAAGGTCTAGAGGTCATTATATCCTCCGCTTTCACTCTTCCATTTATTCTTTAGAAGTCAAACAAGGATTTCTTACCGGTTTTTATCATCAGGGTGTCTGCCACTTTTACTGACAGCAGGGTTATTAGAGCTATAATTAATAAACTATTTCTATTTAATTGACATCTAATTAAATTACATTCTGACCATAGAAAATTAATTTACATCTTAACTATAGAGCATCAAATAGAGTGGACTGGGATTAGAAATGCCCCTTTGGGTTTTAAGCATTTATGGAGCATATTGTGCCTTGCTCTGGAGAAAGATTAAATCTTAACATGTAATATGTTTTCCTAAAATTATGATTTACTTTTTAAAGCACACTAAATATATGGGCCACTATAAAAAATTGTATTTAAATTAATTGAAAAAGCCCTTTTCTGCTTATGGTCATCATAAGTGATCAGTCTAATTCACATACCACTACGGATAAAGTCATGTATGTCATTGCTTATAATTATAGTAAACATTTTCTTGGTTAAAAGAAGATTTCCAAAATTTTGTAAAATTATGTGAGTTTAGAGTGGTATTTTTGGCTATTGGAAGGAAAGGGTTGTGCAAAGACAGCTATCATCAGTGTTTGAATAATAAATGCAATTAATAGTTCCTGAGCACATTAGATTATCCAGCAGGGAATTGTTTGGCATTATAATCTCCATTCTGAAGAGGTTTTAAATGGATGAGTAATTCTCAATCGAGTGTAGAATTTGACTTTTAGTTTATCCATTTCTTAGAAATATTTTAACATCTTAATTTAACCACATATTTTACTAATTTCAAGGAATTAGATTGCAAATTGTGTTTGAGCTCCCTTTTTGTTTGCAAGTCTGTTTCTAAATAAGACAAATGTATTACCAAGGTAAACAGGTTAAAGGGATAGTTCGCCTCTTTTGACATGAAGCTGTATGACATCCCATACTAGCAATATCATTTATGAACATTTTCTTACCCCCTGCTGCGTCCTGTGAGCCGAGTTCCAGCCTCGTTTTGGCGTTGACGAAGGTAGTCCGGCTAGTTGGCTGGGGCCACAAAAATGAAGCGTTTTGCTTCTCAAAACAATATGCGTTCAAAAGAGTAATACATTTGCATCACAAAATCGTTGTGCAGGTAAAAGTCAGACGTCACAATCGCTTGGCGCTATTTTCTAAAATCAGCAGACCAGTGTTCTTTTTTTCATCCATTTTTTCGTTATATTAAATGAAATGTATAATATTTTCACTTTCTGCTAGAGTCCAAGAACCCTAAGTCTGTTGAATTTAAGGCCACACTTTTACTAACACTGCCACCATCCTGCTGGTCCACTTCTGGCCACATGCCGTGATTCTGATTTACTTCTGATGGACATTATTCTTTTTATGATGGTAATAATAACTTCAATGCCTTCCTAATGATAGTGATCATAATACTGGGTCTCCCAATAGTGTGTTGATGGTTGTGTGGCAACCTCAGCAGGAAGTGAGTGAGTTGACTTCAAAGGTGTGATTTACCTCACAGTGGAGTGTAGGGCATTGCAGCTGTCATTTTCTTGGTGAACTTCTGCTGTTTGATTTTGTACTTCAATATTTGTGCTGTGTTCTGGGTATTTTTTTTTTAACTCCATGTTGTATCTTTATTGTCTATTCAATATCGCCATTAGGATAATCTAGATATTTTAGTGCCAATTCGTATTAGACAGAAGGAAAGTTATCCACTTCTCATCTTGGTCACATCTTGATTAATATTGATCATGTCGTCAGTAAATGCGACTGCTTTGCTCATCTTCAAATTGGAACCTAACACTCATTTTCCTCCTCTTTCTTTGGAACATTTTCTACAATGTACCAGTGATTTTCATGCAAATGATTGCCTTTTCTGCAACCTGAAGAATTCAGTGAATAGGGTGTTTAAGCAATCCTAATTAGGATAGGGTAATGCCATTAATGGGAATGTCAGTCACGTATTCTGAGAGACAAAAATAAAATATGCACAGGTATTTTGACATTGCAAAAAGTGTCAAATGAGATGGTCAGACTTTTTTATAAACCAGTTCAAAATGATTGAATAGGTGTGTCAAAACTTTTAACACACACTGGACTGTCATATTTCTTCTGGGATGGGAAATAACGTAGTCAGCAATGAGATTAGATTTGTGTCAACAAAAAAAAAGAGGAAAAAACATTTCTAGGAAAAATTGGGAAGATATTAAAATGCAGCAGAAACTTTAATTGGTAAGTTGGGAATGCCTTTCAGTGTCTGCACAGACCAGCTCTTTTAAATTTAGAAAATTCAGTTCAATAGCCAACAGAAGAAGAAAAAAGAGAATCTAAACCAGACATGTTTGATTCAGGATGCTTCATCCACTTGTTGGTCTCATTGTAGCAAATGTGTCTACGAGGTATCAGTCAGCTAGTTATCTTTCTTTCTATCAAGCACTCTCTTCCCTAAAAACGTATCCAAGGAAAGAATATAACATTTTTATAAAGTCATTAATTACAATCATACGTAGATAAAGCACGAGTACCTCCAAACTGTACATAAACACTGTACAAATGCACCAAATTATTTCTTTAACAACCACATATCCTACTAAGCTGCATTCCCCATTTGCACTCTTTTACAGTTTCAGTTGGCCTATTTTAGCTCCTGTTTAAAAAAAAATCTCCAGCTAATTTCTTTTATTTTTATTTATTAAGTAATCACTTTTTATTTTATTTTATTTTTTTCTTCCATTTTTTTTTCCATCTTATATTTACATTAATAATGGGAAATCTGAAAGGTTATGTATGATATGCATGACAGGCACATAATACAAGTCAAAAGTATGGTCTTACCTATCCATTCAGAATTGATGTGTAATGGTGTTCAAACTTTTGACTGGTACTCTACGACTGATAATAATAACATTTGTAGTTTCAAATAATTTCCAGTGTGAGCAACGGCGCTCCAAACCTCCAAGGAAAGAAGCCTGCTCCATGCTGCCACATTTGTTTTGCTGCTGGGCATAAGGAGGAAATTCTCTTGTATCTGAAGCTGCGGTAATTTGTTTTATTTGACTTCTTGCCCCATAAAGTGTCAGCTTTACTTCTCCTAACCCAGGAGAAGTTTGCTGCATAAAACAAATGGGTATTGTAAAGTCCTTAGCAGTAGAGTTCAGTTTAAGGTGTGATCTATGTATTTATCCAAGGATGTTGGGAGGATAACTTGTGAGTTTTCCCCAGTGTGCTTTCTTACTTGTCCTTACTTATTTTCATGGCTCTCCTCATTTCCTTAGAGGGCTGTTAGAAATAACAAAATTTAGAACGGTTTTAAAACGTGTTTTTGCAATTTATGGTTCTTGTGTTGGTTTGTGTGTGTGTGTGTACCCCAATGCTGCAGAGAGACAAAGAGAGGCTGAGGCTCTCTGTCTGTATGTGTAACTTTGAAGAAGTGAATGTTCAGCCAACTATTGATTTTGGAAAAGGCGCTCACTGAGATGATGAGGAGGTGTGTCCTGTGAAGTGGCTATTATGTGAAATCAGTTGCCGTCGGCTGATTTCTGCGCACTCTATATTCATTACTTCCAGCTCTCCAAAATAGCCTTGGCTTCATCTCCTTAAGATGCATCGAACAGAATTCAAACCCCCAAGTTTAACATTTGTTTGTGTAGACAAACAGTCAACAAGGTCATGGTAATCCTAAGAGCTTGAATAAGGGCAACTGGACTTCTTCTTGGATCTTGAAGACTGAAGAAGCCTTTTGGATTAGAGGTGAAACATCTTCAAGATCCAAGTAAAAGTCCATTTGCCCTTTTTCAGACTCTTAGGACCCTGAGTTTAAATAACACCGCACTGCCTGATGATGTTGTGCACTGCATCCACAGCCATAAAAGTTAGATACTGTAAAAAAATATATTTTTTACCAGCTGTTTGTAGGATTTCAAAAGGAAAAGGAAGAAATGAATATAAAACCACAATTCTCTAATGAAAAAGGATAGAAAGATCATGAATTTATAATTCTGAGCAAGCATACTCACACGAAGATAAGTTCATGGTTGGTTTGAAATATACACATGACACTTATTGGTCTATTTTCTGAAAACAGCAAACTGAAGTGTAAATAAATACTTCATGGGACAAGTACATCCATCATACACAAGGAAAAAGAAGCGAAAAAGCCCACATTTTTATTTATGATTTATCCACAAATAAACCTGACAGCATTGTAAAGCATGGGTATTTAATGTAATATATAATAATAATTATAATGTTATGAATAAGACTTATTATTAAGGAGTAAACAGTCCAAAGCCGACGTGTTGATAAATTATAGCCTATTATAAAAACCGAAATGGTACAGATTGGTGTGTGTAACTCAACCAGTGCCTTTTGAGTATTTAGATTCCACTCAACAGAAAATGTATACAGAACTGTTGTCAGGCTGTGTGTGAAGAAATCCTTTTCAAGGTTACAGTTTTTTACACAAAGGATATGGACTAGGATGACTTTATGAAGTGAATGATGTGAGTAAATGAGAGAAGTTTTTTTTGATGAATTACTTTTCTCATGCTTTCTCAACACTGACCTTTGAAAACCACTAAATGAGGATTCAAACAGCCTGTGTCCTGGCTGTTGACATTTGACATGAAGTTTCCTGTAATTCTTGAGCAGCTACATAATAATTACCGCAGTTATACAACCTGTCCCCGGGCTTCGAGGCTTGACCTTTCTGCAAATAACATGTTCATCTCCCTTAATGTGAAAGCAGGGATGTCATTTCCTATTGTGCCTCCAAACACAGCATCACGGTTGTCACCTCACATCAACTTGCATGTACTTGCACAATTCTGAGGGCATACATTCTGTGGCAGATTTTTGTCACTTTTTTTTATGTATGGATTAAATCCAAAGCAACAACACAGGCAAGACAAACTCCACCACAGTCACTGCAGTCTGTTACTGTTTCTTAGGTGATGTTTTTTTTTTCTTTCTTATGGACCCTGATGACCACTCAGTCTTGGCCACCCAGGGCTGTGAAATAAAGGCATGTGGGGATGTCTTTGCACATAATAAAAAAAAAAAAAAAAAAAAACACATACAAAAACAGCCAACCATGAAAAGTTACGAGGAGTATGAAAAAACACAGAGTCAGGTTTGATCCCCTCCGACCACAATCTGGTTTAATGGGAATCGTATGGCTGAGTGCGTCACACAGCACAAAGAGCCAGTATGTATGACCACCTATTGAGTGTATTACACCGGCGAAAATGATGCACTTTGAGTAGAAAGCTAAAGTCTGGGTTGATAAAAAAAAGAGGTCAGCAGTGTGTTTCGCTTTTAGAGATGCAAGAGGAAGACTGATTAGTTTTTTCCTTTCTGTATGCTGTCAATTATATGGTCAAGAACTTGACTGCAGACTTTTAGAGATGTTTTTCTGGGGCAGTTGATTATCTTTGTTTTTTCTAGCAGACAAACATTTGTACACAGCTGAGGTGAATCGCTTAAATCGTGATTCTTGGTTATTGAGGGGGGGCTTGCACATATTTCCTCATGGATTTAAGCCAATATGTTAGCTTTTGTGACAACATATTGCTTCTTTGGATTCAGCAAGTGATAAAGACAAAAATAAAGTTCACACATCTCTGCCTGGTCCAAAATCTAGTGTCATAATTCATGGTCAAAAATTGTAGAATGACATAATAAAAATGTAAACCTAGAGGACAAGTAGCAGTGTCTTGTATGAGAGTCAGCAGAATAACATCCACCTGCTGTCCCCATTCTTATAGGCAAGGAAATAGTGTGTACCATATGTACATTGCCATGTATGTTGTAGGTGAATGATGTAATTAAGCCGATAAATGTTGTTGTGTAGAAGAACATGGTTAGACATCACACATGTTTTTTTTTAATTCATATTAGCTACATTTTCACATAAACAAAGGTGAATGATTGTGAAAAACGTAGTAATATTTCATCTCTGGAGCCTTTTTTGGGAAGCTTTGCACTGGGAATGAACATACTGTAAAGGTATATATTCTGTCACAAGATCCAGTTGCCTCTTGAAATGTAAAATCTTCTGAATACTTTCAAGTATTAAAGATTCATTGTATGTAACATGGTCATGAAAAAAGCAGCTGAGGAGTGTTCAAAATGAGGTGGAGAGCTGACAGATACTCACACAAAAGCAGACTTAGATTACATACACAAGAGGATGAAAACACATAAACAGATTACGTCTCAGCAAGAATCTTTCGTTAATAAAACCAAGACATTAGCTAAATACTTGGTAAAACCACAAACTCTGGAAAAACGTGCTTGCACTTTAGAGGTTTTGCCCATGATTTGAACTAATGAGAGCGGTGCTTGATAAATATGCATGGGACTCCTACTTATTTGCTTTTCACTCTTTAGTAGACACAACAAATATTCATTTAAGTATCAAAAAATTATCTGCTTGGCAGATCACAATAAAGTGTCTTGTTTTTCTTTTATGAATATTTTTCATTCCCGTAAATGAATTAATGGTTTGTGTAATCTACATAAACCTCTAACGGCCTCTTGCCTGAGAATACACTAATGCACAATTCCATTGCCCTGATTTACTCCTCTTGCACCATGCATCAAGCGTCATTTCATAAAGGAGCAAAGAGACCTGCCATACGTGTCCTAATAGACACTCAACTAGTTTGCATTACAGCGGTCCTTCCTACTGACTTGGTTTTGTATTTGCATTGGCTGGAAGCACCTTTGAAAGGCACGAGTGGTCTATAGTTGTCCTCAGAGGGTCCTACATGTATTCAGCCTGGAGCTAAGGGCAGAGTCCGAGCAATACTTTGACAGACACCAGCGCTCCTCTACCAACCTGGGCCCATGGGCACTGACAGCTGTCAACTACCTTAGTCATCACCTGTCTTCTACTGACACAGCCTTGCACATGTGTGTAAGCAGAAAAACACACGCAACAGAGGAGCAAACTCGGACAGGGTCTTAGTCCAGTCTACCTCATCTTTCTGTTAGTTTCATTCATATGCTACCTCTCCCACTCACTCTTTCTCTCTCCTCGTCAAGCCAAAGCTGGGGATACTGAGCGCCAGCCACCCGTGAGATGAGCGATTTAGTAATTGTGCAGCTGGCAGGCCAGGCATGGGGGCCTGTGCAGCACTAGTGGACACTGTCATATATGGGCCGAGAGACAAGTCCAGCGGTGGAGAGAAAAGAGAGAGTGAAGCAAAAAGTCGAAGACAGATAGGCAGAGGCAGATAGACAGGAACAAAATTAATGGAATGGGGCAGTTTTTGAAAAAGAAATTTAAGGTGAATTAATGGATGGAAGGTCAAAGTGAAAAAAAAGAGACTGAATGCAGGCGGTGGTGGCATGTGGATGGAAGCTTTTGAGTTTTGAAGAGTAGCAACATTTTTTGCATGGGAGAGAGGGAACAAGGGATTTCAAGAAAAAGCAAGGGAACAAGGGATGGTGGTGGAAAAGCAGCAATTAGTGTAATTAGGAGAGCAGCCTTAGCAAGGCACTGACAATATGTCACCTCTCATTATAACCCATAAACTAATCCAGCAGCCTAATTCAACCCAGCACCCATTCTCAAGACATTTCCCTTTGTCAATGCAGATTTTGGTCTCCAACGTAGTATCATTGACTTGCCAATACAACATAGGGTTTGGATTCAAAGTACAGTCCAGTCAGGGAGAAAGAGAAGCAGAGAGACCCAAACAGCAGCAAAGTCCAAGCAGCATGCTGCTGGAGTATATTATGTTTGGCAGCCAAGAAGAATGTAGTCTAAATCCTTGTTAGAGTGGGATTGATTCATTTGGAGGAAAGAAATGTGTAAGATTTTGTGCAGCGGTGATTTGAATGGAATCAATGTATGGACAAGTATGGCATTAGAATCAGATTGTTCTCTAAGTCATTTGAGCTATTTTGTAAACCTTTTCATACATATACTGTACATATTTCTATTTTTTGAATATATCAGTTTACATCATGTCCCTGTATTCTATATGAAAAATCCATCTGTCAACACCTCTTATGAACGCCAAACATTATTGTGTGCAGTACAGTGTGTGTGTGTGTGTATGTACAGTACAAAATCATGATTTTATCATTTCATACTTGCTCAAATAGCGGCATTAAAATTTTTGCTCATCTCTGAATATTTACTCAGCTTTTATTTCCGTTCCTTTCATTGGTAACCCAACTGTTCTCAAAAGCAAAGTACATTTTGTTCCATTTAATTTTTTTCTGAGGTGTCAAGCTGGCTGCAAAAAGCCCGATAAAACTTTACAGCTGCCACATAAACACTTTAAAAAAAACTGACATGTTTCTGTCATGCTTCTGGTTCTGTTTTTTTTCCCCCCACCTCCCCATGACATGACCCGGGTCTGCTGGGCCAAGTGACTGTGACAAATTGGGATTGGAAAACACAAAACAGGCTATTTAATAAGTATGGCGGAGGGGATTGGACTCTGGTGTTGGGTTCACTCTCGAATAAGCGGACTGTCTGAACTCCTTCTGGGCCCGGCTTTGATGGCAGCTTTCATCCATCTGATGGGGAGATTCTGGCAACGGAAGAAGGAGCTGTGTTCGTCTTGCTGTCTACAGTGTGTGTATGTGTGTTAAGCTGTTCATGCCCGTGTGTGAGCAGAGGGGCAGCTTTAAGTAAATGCAAAATCAGTGCACACATCAGTCTTAAGCGCAGATATACTGCAGCGAGTGAGTGGGCTCAGGGGGAGTAAATGCAGCCATGTGTTAACCTCAGGCCATTAGCTGCCAAATATAAACTCCTTCCCTTAGATAGTAATCACTTGGCAATTATTTATTTTTTTTTTTTTTGTCACCATGGCCCCTGAAATGAGGAGCTGTTGTTAAAAGAAGGATGCTGCAATATTCCCTAATGATAGGTTCAACTAGAGCTGTCACTTTTTTGGTGCGTGTGGGAGGCAAAGAGAAATGTTAATGTGCACATGTGAACAAGGCCAGCTTTCAACCAATGTGAATGTGTGCTTAAAATATAGTTATCATTATTGAAATACAACATCATTAAAGTAATGCAACCACATTATGAGAAAGTATATCTGATAGTTAAAGTTAACTGGAAAAGATGATGGAGGGTGTCAAGAAGAAATACACACAGGAACAGGAAAAAATAATGATAAACATGTGCAGGTAATGACGGGATAAAAAAAAATGTTGAAACACTGACAAGAGTGTGTAAAGTAGACATGAGGAGAAAAATTTTGGGCAGATGGCACAGAATGCAGTTACAAGAAGGAATAAACAGAAAAAGAGAGTAGATGCCAAAAGAAAAGACAACGCGACAAAGTGAAAAAAAGAGAGCAAAGTAAGCAGAAGCTTGAGAAACAGTAAGTAAGTAAACTTGTTGACAGTGACTTAAACACAGACAGAGATAATGACAGAGAAGGCATAGGTGGGCACGGAATATAGAATTAGGAGGTCAAGGAAAGTTAGGAAGGGAAACAATGGTAACAATGGAGGGATTAATAGAGACAGTGCTTGAGTGTGTGGTGTACAAGCTTAAGTACCTCAAAATCAGTTGGTCATACTTGAGTTTGCATATTTAGGCCATATGTTTGTGTCTTCATTAAGTTTGTTTTTAACGTTGCATCAACTTTTCAGGAAATAAGAATTTTCAGCACAACAGAATAACACTTTGAACGGCTCCAATACACACTAATAACTGTGAACACAAGAATTATTCATTAGAGCATGCAATTTTCCACTAATGCATGAGTTCAGTCCTATAGGGAATTTATGTTTCAAGCTTCAAAACAATACATAGTACAAAAAGTGGCTGTAGGCTATAATCCACAGTTTCTTGCACTTTTTAAAAAAAGCTAACAGAGCTGTTGGTGATCATGCTAGAATTCACACCCCTGGAACGTAAAGAACTGACTATAAAGTAAATGCCTTCTTTGCAGTATAATTGATCATATAATTCAGACAAGCAGATGTGGCTTGCTTGAAACTGAAACCTTGAGACCTTAAACCACGCATACACACATCAGTAATTTTCTTGTAAGTAGATAATTAAAACTGTGGAAGTTTTGGGCACACTCATCTTCATTTCTCAATTATATAAACTTTCTGCTCTCTGCTAATTTAAGTATTTATGGGCAAAAACTTGTGATGGAGACTCAAATAAGTGTCTGGCCAGTTCGCTGGCTTTTCGACCTAATTCTTACACATTTCATCAGGTATTCCTTCTTGTTGAACACCATAGCAGCAACAGGAAAATAACATGAACAATTGAGGGGATTCCATTGATTTATTTATTTTTTTTCAAATAAGTACTATTTTTATTAGATTACATTTGGTTTAATTGAGATGCTGCACAGTGGTGTGGTTGTTAGCTATCTTGCCTCACAGCAAGAGGGTTCCTGGTACGAATCCCAGCTGGAGTCCTTATTTGTGGAGATTTCATGTTTTTCCTGTCCATGTGTGTGTTGTCTCTTGGTACTCTGGCTTCCTCCCACCATCCAAAAACATGCATGTTCGGTTATTTGGTCTGTCTAAATTGACCCTAGGAGTGAGTGTGAGGGTGCATTGTTGTTTGTCTCGTTTGTCTCTGTGTGGCGCTGTGATGGAGCGACCAGTTCAGAGTGAACCCCGCCTCTTAACCAGTGACAGGTGGGCAATCTGAACTAGACTAAGCAGGTATTGAAAATTAACGGGTGGATGGTTCAATTAGTTATCTAATACATATTTGAAACTTACATACTCAGAAACTTACAATCAGAAACTCATGTTATTTCCCTTTGGGATGAATTAAGTATTTCATGTCATTTGATATATTTTTTAATATTACTTTTTTAATTCAAAATTCAATTTAAGGTTTAACAGGACTCTTAGCGTCTGTTTTCATTTGTGGTGGGTTAAATGTATTAGCGGCGTATTGGTGGCACATGATGAGTCAATGAAAAGTCAGAAGGTCACCAAGGTTCTCTGGATCCAATTCTCAAATTTTAACCTTGCATATTGAAAGTTTTTGTGATTTTTCTCAAAAGTCCTAAACTGTCAGTGACTGAAGAAAAAAATTAAATCTTTATTCTTTTGAAACCAAAAATGTTTTGTACTGAAGTAGAAAATAAATCACATGAGCATGAACAACATACCACAAATTGCACTATTCTTTGTTACTTTTTATGGCAAGAAGAGACTTTATGTGACAAAGTTCAAAACATGTTTTTGAAAGGACTTCCCACATACAAAAACGAGCTTTAAGATATGCAATGCTTTTAAATGATTTGCTAGCAAATACTAATACGTTATCCATGTAGTATCTGAGGAAAGAAAAAAAAATACATGAAGGTAGTAAGGCCCTCTACTCATATATTCTATCAGTACATGAGGGGGTTGTGATGAACAATTGCCAGCTACCTGCTTTGCCAGCTTTTGTCTGGCAGAGCAGGTAGCTGCCAAATCTGTGTTTGCAATTGCTTAAAATTCACTTAATTAAAAAAAAAAAAAGAAGAAGAAGAAACGGCCTTGTATTTTTCACTCTGTAATTCACAGTATTCATGTATGCACTTCACATCGCTCTCTGAAGTTGCATCTAATCTGACTGGTCAGAGAGGGCAGGATGCAGGGGAGAGAGTGCCAATGGCAAAGCAAAGAGACAAAGATAGCAAGCTTATCACAGCAAGAAAGAAATGGACAAAAACCTTTGTTGGAGACAAACTCAAATAAGGCAGTGGCCAGTTAGGTGACTCGACATCCTTATTTTTGCACGTTTCAACAGGTATGCATTCCTGTTAAATGCTGTAGTAGCTGCAGGAAAGTAACAGCATCATCATATACTGAGGAGGTTCTATTAATCTCTCTTCCTGTTAAATTGTTTCATATTTCATTTAATGCTTTAAGTTGGTTTGTGTAACACAAACCAACATAACATACAATATTATACATTATTCAGACATATAATATTTCAAAGATTGGGTGATTTCTTTGGGCTCAGCAATTAGCTTGTCACAGCCACTTATGGTCTTTGAGTCTCAAGTTTTCCAGTATTATGCAATATAACTGACAATCACAATGGTTATTTCCTTATATGCTTGGCCATGAAAAAACATATTCCAAATGATGTCAGTATGCAACACACTAACACAAACTCCAGCAGATGATTGACTAATTCGGTCATTTGTCAGTTATCGGTATACACAACAGTCATGAAATATCACTTTAGCTTTCTGGCAAGTGGTAACGCCGTAATTACAAAGAACAGAGATCCTGTTTACACTTGATATGAAAATGACAATAATCTTGAATAATCTTTGGTGATATGATGAAGCGTGAGCGTCTGTTATTGCACAAATGAACATACTATTTTCATTGAAGATCAATTGATCTGTGACTAAATTTGGAGGTGGTCTGAGATGCCAACTCGGTTTTAGGGCACAATGTGCAAAGATCCACGACTTGAAAAGTTGCAGTTTTCAAAAATTGTACAATTACTATGGTTTTCCTAATTTTCTATTGTGTTTTAGCTATGTCTCAAAATGTCACCCTATTTGACACTTGTATTATGTCCACAAACACTTAGAAAAAGGAGGGAATAAATGATGGCATGTGTTACTTTGCGGACTTTCATTTAAGATTAGATGTTGTCATTTGCTTATTCATTGTACTCATATTTTTGGTCTCTACAGTTGCAAAGACAATGGCTACTTTTGTTTTTTCTCTGATCAAATGTATTGTATCACACACATACAAATGACTTCCCTGCAAGTTTGTCTGTGAAAGTGCATGTCACAGAGACACAGTGGGCTGTCTGCTGGTCATTGGCCCCGTGCCTATCAGTTTGCAGTGATCAGTCTTGCCTGGCTGTTGTCCATCTGCTGCCAGCTGTCAAAGGGCTTGCTCTGGGCATGCCCACTGATGAGAGGCTGCAGCTATGCTCTCGAATCCATCCAGTGCTCTAATAGGTCACGAATGGCTGCACAGGGCTTGCCAATAGCTTTGGACTGAAGAATGAGTAAAGGAAGCAGCGGAAAGAGATGGAGGATACACTAAAGAAAGATAGATATGTCAGTCATTCATATGTATAGATAGATATCTATAGATATATATCAACCATTTTTCTTCTTTTTTTGTCTTTTTTACTTTTAACTGCCAGCAATGAAAAGAGCAGCAATTGACATGCCACAAATGTGCAAATCTCAAATTTGAAGACCAGAACAGACAATCTCTCTTCTTCTTTTTCTCTCTCTAACTCATTAGAGTTTCCCACTTTTTGACCTAATGATAAGTACATGTGTACACACTTAATGAAATTCCAAGCAGCTGGTGCAAATGTTCCAGTTTACAAAAGAAGTTCTGAGACATTGGTGCACACAACAAAACGCTTTAAACAATTTCAGTCAAATTAAACAATTTCAAACTGTTTGCCACACAGTTAAGTCATGTAAGGGAACAGCAAAAGTTAAGATAGGCAAGTAGGAATTAGTTACATCCTCTTTTTGTTGTATGCCTAGAGGCATAGAAGGATAAACAGTATGCTTTTATTTTCTTTGAAGTTATCATTTCATAGCTCTAATGTATCTAATTGGAAACTTAAAAAGAAGTACTTTTCATCAGTTTAGTCCTTCTAGAGACTTTAGATGAGTTTTCTTTCTTTTTTTTGATCAACTGTCATTCAAAGTACCATAAGGGATTCATTATTTTTAATCTTACTGAATATGTATGCATAAATCTTAAATTTAAACCTTATTTTGAAGTTGTTATATAAAGTCAGTTGAGTCCTCGGAAGCATTCAGCCTAAGTTCCAATCTCAGAAGTGTCCATTCTGATGTATTCTGTAACGACAAGTGCATGAATGTAATATTGAACTGAATTACAAGAAGTAAAAAGAAGTATATATATATATATATAAAACAATAATTACAATATAAAAGTGTCATGTGTGTTAATCAGCAAACAACTTGAAGGTTATAAGGTACAGGCCCTATTTTTCACAGTGAAATAGAACAATGTTAAAAATCCTCGAGAGACTACATTGTAGTGGATGTGTTGCCACAGACAGTTGAGAGAAAATTAAATGGGATCGAAAATGTCCAGTTACTATTAGAGATAGAGACACCACACAACAATTTATACTCCTTCCAAAAGGCCTGTATCATTACCTTACAATTGCAAGCTAAACAGCACAGTTAACAGATGGTTACACCGTTGACTTTGTAATGTAATTCACTTGAAATGCACATGGATTTGTTATTTAGTGCTGTGTGTTTTTCTATTACACTGTATGGTATTGAGTATTAACACTCAGGTTTGGCTGAGGGAACAAGCTCTTACTTAGCCACCAAATTTATTGTGAGCAAAAAGTGGTGGAGCAGGACATTTGCTGAAGAGTTTTTTAACCTCAGGTAGGATAGGGTGTTCTTAGCTCTGAGGTTAGCCACGATGTTGGCCTATTACAACTGCAGAACAGACAATATCTAAATTTTGAAGTTTGCTCTTTAACATCACAGTGAGTGTTGGCTAGCATCAGAGAAACATAACTCTGCCAAAGTGGAGGGTGATGATATTGTGTTATCCCCACAACCATGCGGCATGGATCGGCTATTATTCTTTGCAAGGGCAAGTGGTGAATTTTAGAAAGTATTACAGGACAGAGTCAAAAAGCTTCATCATATTCTTCCTCACTGCTGTGTGATGAAAACTCTACCTGAAGAGAATGCTAAAAATTAGGCCAACAGCCACACTCCCCGTGTCAGAAGACGTAGGCAGGGGCATGTGTTGTGCCATGACAAACTCTGCAGCATTGTCGGTGGTCTTCTTTTTCAATCAGTCCAAAGCACAAAATTGTGAGTCTGTCTGTGTTGTGACACGGAGTTGCCCTACACTGTCTCTCTGGAGTTTATCATATTGAGTCAAAGCAGACCTGAGGGGTTTGATCAGACTTATCACTGATTATCTAATCATGTTCAGATTTCCCTAATTGTTCCTGAGACCAGGTACAGTCAAGGTGGGGACAAGGTCCAGTGTAGCGTTGGACAGTCGATTGTTGTCTAAACACTGCTAACATCTTGTAGGTGATACAGTAAAGGAGAAACACGATATATTGCCCCCTGTAACCAAAACAAAATGGGATAGTATGTATATGTCTTTAGGATTTTATTTGTACGGTTTGCTTTTCGGTTGAAAGTCTAATTAACTCAATATGTGTGTGACTTTTAAAACACATGGGTGATCTAATTGAAAATAAGGCTCTAATGATATTCTCACTCTGGTATAACTGTTTTTTTTCATGACTCAAATCAAAATACTTCTTCTTAATAGAATAATGACACTGATTACAATTATTATTACCTTATTATTATTATTGTTATTATTACTTCCCTGAATTGTGCTATGTTGTTATTATTACATTTGACCTAAACCTTGATTAAATTTACAGATTTACAGACTTTGGGTTTTGGCTTTGAATCTGACCATGGTGTGCAAACAAAGCTTCTGCAGGATTTACCGAAAAGCATATTTTTTTCTTTTAGAGATTAAGCTTAATCTTTTCCAAATGTAAATCAGATCAACATTCATCTACATGTCTTTATATTCTGAATAGCTACTGCTTGTGATCCTTCTGCACTGTGGTGTGTAAAGTCTTTGCATAGAATTACATTTCTGAAAGCATGTGTTTTATTATAAAGCAGTGCTTGTTCAAAGTCCATCTCCCATTTGGCCTATGCATTAGAAGCTTTATTCCCTCAAGGGGCATGAGTGTATAAGCAAAGGACAGAAAACCTTTAGGATTATGCTTTTCTTGCATCATTTCATCGAGAAATCCTCTTGGAAGGTTATGCTTTCCACCCTGTTGTACTCTATTATAATCTCCAAGTTATAATCTAGAAAAAAAGGAAAAACTACATGTGCTTATACAGACTTCCCTGGGGACATTTTCTGGGGTGTACATACTTTTGTGCCTTTTTTTTAAAATTAGGGACAGTATATTAATTAAACACTCAACAGTGTTTCTCTATAACACTATGACTGAAACAATTCAAATGATAAACTAATAAAACATAGTGAATGAAATGCCTTTCCTGTCTCACTCAGGATGAACTATAATACCAGTAGCAATCTATACTTTAACTCAATCAGTTACATTTTTCAATGACTTGAATCCTTTTCTCAGGTACTATATGTTTCCAGCATGGTCACCCAACTCAGTGTAGGACATTAATTCCGAAATCGCATGACTGAGTACACTCTAAGTGTAATAATAGTGTCAATTCATTATACTGTATGTGACAGTCTTTACATAGTTCTTCTGTTTGGATTACCAAATGGGCTGCAGCAAGTGAAGAGGCCTGAGTTAAAGTTTCTCCTGAACAGTTTTTTCTGGAGATTGGGCACCCCTAGAACAGTTGGTTTCCAACAGTCTGAGAAAAAATTTTTTCCGGAAGCTGCACGTCTCCTATTGGTCAGGAGGAGACGGAGATTGGAAGTCCTCTCCCAGCCTGCGGAAATACAATAGGTTAAACCACCTTATGGCCCTGGGGAGCTTTTCTTCAGTTGGCTTTGCAATCTCCTATTCTGGAGGTTGTAAGGCCAGAGACATACTAAATGTTATTGTTTCTTCTGTTTTTGTCATTCGCCTTTTGTTCCGAACCTTTCAAAGAAACCATTAATCAAAGCCACAGACAACACAACGCACTCTGTTTCATCCCCCTTTTTAGTCTTGAGCCCATTTCGTTTTTCAGTTCTTTCTTTCTCACTTTCACATGGTCTTTTTCCTCTATATCCTGCCCGATACTCCTAATCTGTCTCTGTGTCTGCTGGCCCTGTCTTTCTGTCTAACCTCTGCACATGTTTAACAACAGCCAAGGACTGTGTCTGCTAGCCCCTTCTACTCTCTCAATGTTTGTCTGAAGTATTAAGGGGGTGTTGCCTCATCGGATAGAATTAATTGATAAATACTTTCATCCAATTAGTGTTCCCTCATGCAATTAATCAACTGGCTGAGGTTGGGGCTGCTTCATCAGTCGGACGAAAGGCAGACAGATGCTTTAGGTCAGGTGTGTGATGAACGGTGACCTCTCCTTTGCTGTGCTTGCTTTCCTTCTTGTTCTCCATCCTTCCTATTTTCCTCACACCTGGTTTCCTGTCCTTCTTTGACCATATTGCAATCACTCTCCAGCCCAATGCACATTTTTAAAATTCATGCTCAACACAAGAGTCACTGATGGAAAACTACTTCTTCCAGATAATCCTAATCCAAACAGCATTGATGGGTTTTACGGTTAAAAATCACGCAGGTAAAAGAAACACAAATGAGATGAAGGTTTTATTTTCTGTACCTTCTATGGATCCATGATTCTCAGTGTATAAATAGCAACATTTAAGTAGGAAGTCTATTATATAAAAATGACTGTATGGGTACTAAAAAGAATATGATGACTAATTTTGGTGTTTCTGCAACTCTTTAGAGTGTAATTAAAAAGAATATGTACAGATCCAGTGCAAAGTATGGCTTTGATAATGGCCCTTTTCCTCTTTTGTCTTACAGGTTCTTTCCCTGCCTTTGGATCAGTGATGGAGCTGTTATAATGAAGAAAATAATTCTACAGGACCTTTGAAGAATGAGCTATCTGAACCAATGAATGGTGCAGAAGGGCAACGCCATCAAAGATCAAACATAATCACACACAGTAAAATCAGCTGGCCTTTTCCGAGTTCATTGTTTCTACCTCTGGAAGTGAAAACTGTTGGAACTCTTCAAGGGACCAGACTATAAAAAGTTTTCTCCACAGAAAAGTTTAATCTAGTCATTTTAAGAATGCATAGTATCAAACCAATTCACTCCAGTGATGGGAAGTGGCATGGCTAGAAGTGATGTAGGAAGCACAGCAAGCAGTACATACCAGAAAGTCACAAATGGATGGAAAGCATCACTCTCTTTTCAAAGGCATGCTCCTCAATGCCACTGTGTCCTTGCTGTTCTATAATTTCCCAGACGACCAGTGAGCCAACCTGGTCAAATCTCTTGTTTTTGTTGCCTTCAAAAATCTTGAAAGACATTTCTCAATCAGTTTGTTTCACTACTGCAGGTCATATTTTGACGAAATATTAGAGACTGTATAGGATGAGGGAGATACTGTAAAGAATCCGAATAACTGACCATGTTACAATACAAACAGGCGCTCACCAGGTGGCACAAATCCATTATCCTCCATGACCTGCCCTGTATTCAGCAGATAACTTCAAATTGATTTGTGATCCCATGGATTAACTTTCAAGTTCTCTGACAGTGACATTTTAAGTTTGCCCTGTTGGACTTGTGTTTGTTAAACAACTACAACCGAAAAACTCCTTGTGTCTGCATGCATCTTTTCCATTACATGTAGACACAGGCAAGCTTTCTTTTTTTTTTAAATTTCTGTTCTTTTCTATCATCATGGCTCCTTTTTGGACAGCACAAGCTTGGACACTATTGGCAGCACTGGGTCTTCTGAGCTGCTGTTGTTTTAACTGGTCTGAGGCCTCAAGGACTAGTGGTACAATCTCAGGAGAGAGCAAACAGGAAGAAGGACCCTCGTCACTTGAACGAGTAAAGAGAGGATGGGTGTGGAACCAGTTCTTCGTGGTGGAGGAGTATACAGGCACAGAGCCATTATACGTTGGAAAGGTAAGACAGAATTGTTATGACATAAATTTCTTAGAAACTAACAACCTGCCACAAATATTGTGAGTAAGTGTTGACACCAAAACCGTTTAAATGAGGAGGAGGGGGGACCTCACCAAATTCAGACTAATTAGCGATGTAGTTTATATTATTTAAAGCCAAGACTACCACTCAAGGCAATAGGAAAAAGGAATTTCATTTGACAAAGTTCCAAGCTGTTGTAAAATTAATTAGATATCTGCATGCTGATGTTGTACGGATGAATACATTATTAGTAAGAGACTTACCCAATTCCATGTAACACCTGCAATATTTTTATAATGAGATGTTTTCCCCAAAGCAAATACTGTCCTTGGAGAGTGAAAATGACACAACAATCAAAATTGCCTTTTCTGTTCATGGTAGTTTATATTTGGGTATCTAAAGTGACTACTAACTTAAAAACTCAGACAACAAAACAAAACAAAACAAGTCAAACAAAAAGCACAATGTTCTTTCAGCTTAGAGTACAATTACCCCATCTCTACGTGTCTTTCTCAATCAAACTTTAACTTCACATTAATCTGCATTCACTGTACCTTGGAAGTGGAAATTAAAATATATTTGCTTTGGCTTTTTTACTATGCTATGACTTGAAAATTAATTCATACATTGATCCAGAGGTTAACTTAATAAACAATGTTATATTTGTCTAGAGTAAGAAATCCAACTGTTTTCTTTAAACATTTTCTCGTCTGAAGCTGGAAGGGCCTACTAACTTTTTCTCATTGAACGCACCATCATTAAAACAGCCATTACAAAAACAAACTAAACATAAATGAAACTTTGTCCATTTAAATGACAATTCTGAGCAGCAGGCTCTTAAAATGTAAAATAAAAACACAGTGACCTGGGCCTGTTCAAGGCATGACTTTACATGATCAAAAAGCTTCTTTATTGATCCTATGTAGGGCACACCTTGCAGAAGACTGGGGTGGAGACGTGTCTATTGGCTTACTTTGCCCCATAAAACTGCCTGTCATATGTTGGAATCAGAGCTGTTGTACTGTTATTTGGTACCGTTATTGTACCAAAGCATGTCATAGACATTTCATTAAGACCTCTGGAAATTGTGAAAATAATGTTTCCTCAAAAAAAAAAAAATGTTCTGTTACATGTCATCTTTTCATTCAAAATTCTGTCAATTTGTCATTTATATAGTGTTATTTTTTTTTTCTCTTTTAAAGAAAAGCTTTTACATCTCAAAGGGGATACCTCTATATGTCAACAGGGTAGTTACAGACATTTTCTTTCTTACATACTTTCCAGCTCTTGTTTTCATTCAACAGCAGGAACCTAATTGTTTTCTGATCTACCTGCTTGAAATCTGTATCTCACTGCTGTTTACCTCCTACTTATACGTATCATGAAAAGCTTTCCAAGTGTGAGGCATCTGAGTTACTTCATTAGTAACCCAATCCAAGTAACTTGTAAACAAGGTGCAGCTAATTTAGCTTGGGTGTACAATGATATTCCACAGAGAAAGTTAGAAGTAGAAGAATGTCTTCAACGTTTTCTCATACAGTTTGCAGCGTCTTGGTATTGGACTTTATTTCTGTCTAAAGCTTAATTTTGCTCCTATGAAGCCACATTTAACTGGACAGTGGTCCAAGTTAGGCGAAGTCACGCTGTGTCTGTAACTCTACTCAACTGTCCATGTACTGGGTGATCATAGCTCCAGCAGTGCCCTTCTCTTTGATATTATCAACAATGTAATGAATCCATGTGATTATTAAATGTTATTTTTGTAATCTAATTATATATATAATTTGTATACTCAAAGACGAATCAAATATGTTTTTCTATCATTTTAGTGCCGTGTCTATGTTTTGAAAAATTTTCCCCGTTCTTTTTATAACCCTTCTTCTCATTCACATCCTATTCAGCAACGGCTTTTCAAACGAATCTCAGTGAGCTGATGAGAGTAGACAGCGTGTGCGATTCAATCGGTTTACATTGGACGTGATGTGAGCAGACGGAACATTAATGCAAACAGAATGAGACTCAGTGATGAGTCACTCACACATCACTCATGTGATCTGCTTCTTTCTAATAATTTAGATATGGCAATTGACCAGCTAATATTTCATCTGTATATATTGATCTCTATTCTTACAAATGAATGGAGATGTTCTCTGCAGCATACAGAGCAAGGCGTTACACAATAATTATCCTTTGACCATTACTTGTCTGCAGTTGTGACTTTGATGCATTCCTGTTGGCAAGACCAACAACAAGGCCAACTGGCAGATCTGACAGAATGGAACTGAATGATACATGGGGAAAGGAATGTAGGAGGAGGAAAGACTGCAAATGGAGAGTGGAAAAGATGAATCTTCATACACTGACTTGTGATTCATTATAAGCCGGGTGCCAGGGAAAGCAGTGAACTGATGCAAATAGCTTAAAAGAGCTTGAGGGAGTGTTAGAGAAGGAGAAGAGAGATGATTTTATTAATGAAATTATCACACTTTGTGTGACTAGGGCAGTGGCCACTACGATCACTTCTATTAATAGTGTATGAGTCTGTAAGTAAGTCGCACACATACACACACGCACAGATGAGCATATTTTTGTATATTACTCTACCAAAGTCAGCAAACTGGTCAAGTTTGGTCTGTGTCACCCTCTGGCCACCACTACTCCACCACTGCAATCAGAATTACCCATCGAACACTGCTAACAGGACTTAATCTGGCAGATTTAATGTGATATTAGAACTTTGCGTCATCCTAACAACAAGCAACTTAAGGCATATTTTGTGTGTCATTTCAATTCTGCTTAAGCCTTTTATTTTACAATCTGAAAACACACATCAGCTTATTGTTGTGTGAAAGTTTGCGTCTGAGTGTCATTCCTTGAGAGTACATAGCTAAACATAATGAATAAATTAGAAGATCTAACTTAGCAGCTCTGTCAATGCATTTATATAGAAATAATTACTCGTGGATTGAAATGACCAATTTTTTTCCAAATGTTTGGAGACAGAAATGGTGTTGAGCAAAGATAATCGTGAATAGCTGCTGTAAAGAAGGCAAAAATGACACATTCCTTTTCCCCTGTGTCATGTTCCTTTCTCCTCTATTTTGACAAAAGCTGTCAGAAATAAATGCATTGTTCGGCGGTTTGTGTGTGAGCTTGGCAATGTGTGTAGCTTGCCCACATGCTTTTATGTTCGCACAACAAAAAAATAAATAGTTCCAGCTTTTGTGTACAGTTTCAGAGTGTGTTTATAGCCCTCCATCTCTCTGATCTGTATGCCTGTTTCTGGAATGGATTTCTTTATAACGTCTCAGCATGAACACAGAAAGACTGCTTTTACAATTCATGCTAAAGGTGTCTCCTGTTTGAACTCTCAAAGCCAGTTGAAACAGATGGACTTCCATCTTTGTCATAGAAATGTCTACATTTTTCTGCAGGACATCAGTTTGATTTGCGGAGTATCATAGTCGGTGGCTCTGGTTTTGGCAGCAGCTTCGGTGGACACTGTATAATCTTCACTATTATGCACAATGAAGCAGTTTATGCTCTTGTATAAGAACAGAGGTTGGTATGATAACAAAACTGAAGAGACCAAAGGTGAAAAAAAGAAAGTCATTCAAATTCTTGAGTGGTACATATTTTCTCTGGTTTAATCGAGAGTTGTACAAGACACTCAAGTCGTCTTGGGTGGCACAGTGGTGATTCTATATGTATGTATGACCGAGAAGAACACGCTAGTCAGACCACAAAAAATGCTCACATTATGCCTGTTAAGTCAATTCTCTTCATCAGAGTGGTCCCAGCTATAATTAGTACAATTTCTATCCAATTGTAACTGCTTCACAAGGCTGTCATCAAAGAGGAGTAGAACAGCTTTGATTGGAATTGAGAGAAACCATGGGACCGGACTGTTTGATGTTTTTTTTGTTCTTTTTTATGGTCTGCTTTCCTCATTGGAATGCAGGAAAGCCTTTTCTTGTGAAACAGTTTGTGTTTTTTTTATATATATATGTATAAAGATCAATTCAATTATGTTGTCATCATGTCGTGACGATCTTCTTTTCCTTCTCTCTGTCTTCTGTCTTAGTTTCTGCAGGTCTGTCACCCTTTCTTTTAAGTCATTTCTCTGACTGTTTCTTCCCTCTCTCTTTTCCAACTCTGGTTTTGTTGCCATTTATTTTCCCCTCTCATCTCGGCCTCTGTCTTTATGTCCCAGGGCCTGTACCCTTCCTTTTTTCATAGCTGTCTCCTTCTAGGCTGTCTCTGATACAGTCACCTTGTTAACACTTTAAAGCTGTTAAGATCAGAGAGCTTGACAAGCCGCAGTGAAATGTGGCAGGCCTGCCCCTGATTACACAGACTTAAATATAAGACAGCCAATTTGCTCACACTTTGAAACCCTCAATAAACTTAATATTCAGTGCATCTTCTCCTCAAATATAAAATCCTGTTCAACAAATGTCTTGCTATTCTATTCTATTCTGTGATGGGATTCAAATGTCACTTTAAAATGATAATTTCTACTAAGTTTGACTTTGTCTTTTGACTAAATTATGTACAAACTCTAAAGAGCTGACGGCCAAAAAAAAAAGAAACCTCCCCTAACTCCATCTGAGTCATATGTCATCCTCTTCGGTACGTTTGCCTATAGTGACAGCTGTAGACGCTTTGTTATGACCAGAGGTGAGTTTAACAGGGCACCAACAAACTCATTCTCCTGAGTCACCCTACAGTCCTCCACTTTAAACCCTAAAGCATGATTGACTATTACTTCATCAAGTTCATCTTACTGAGTCGTAATTATTGTTTTGCTCCAACATGTTTTTTTATGTTAAGGCAGATGCTCAGATCATTTATTAATTATATATAGTATCTCACTGTACCATTCTTATGCTGTATGTACATGGCAATTTATTAAAGATACTGCAGTGAAATATGTTGGTCTAAATTTTAGACCAACATATTTCACTCCTCGGTTTTAGACTGTTAAACAAGCATCCCACTGTTGAAAGTGAATGAATGACTAAAAAACACAGACTCCATCACCCTTGTTTCTCCTTTTAAGGACTTTGCGGCATGTGAATGATGTCTGCTCCAGTGTGGAAATGCTCATATGAGTCATATTTCCCTGCTTCCACTTGTAGGGACAGTACGCTGTTACGGGTTGTATTTAAAAGTATGCTAGATGATGTATATAGTCATTTTGATCGGAGGATTTGTTGGTATAATCGATAGTGAAGAAAACTAACAGTAGAAAAAAAAAATATAAAAGAAGGAAATATTGGGAAGAACATTTTTTATTTTCTGAGAGTGTTAGGTTACATTTTTATGAGGATATCAAAGATTCCAAAGCGGGCTGCGGACATTTATTTATTTTGCACATAATGGAGATAATGACAAAGTGACAAAGTCACAAAGTCTAAACATATGTGCATCGTCTGTGTGTGTTAAGATCTAAGTGTGATATTACTCAGAGGAGTATGCATTTTTGGGAAATTGGGTACTTAAGGGTTTAAAATCTAAATGATAACTTAATTACATCCCACAGCTATAAAGGTATGACAGAACCAGCGTTTTTACAGCAGCAGCGTGCATCATTGTCTTCCTTCATGTCTGCTTCTTTTCTTGCTGTGCACCTCACCTTTTTCATCTGGAGAAGTTTCAAAACCTCTTTGTTGGCTTTTGCATTGGAAGTTAGCAGTGTGTGGCTTTATGTCCAACTTTCATTGCTTGAAGAAATGAAATAACTGGTATTTGAAATGAAATACCAATGTAGTTTTTTCAGTCTTTATTCTATGAGGATTTGCTCATGCCTCTATCTTGTATCTTTATGCACGAGTAAACAGTACAACAACATAACAAACAAGTTGTTATGAATAGAAACATCATTACCTTTCAACATTACGAGCCTTGAAAGGTGATGATAAAGAATTTGTAGTTTCTTTATAGTTGAGAAAATTGACCATGTTCTCTGTAAGGAGAAGGGAAAAAATACTCAGAACCCAGATTTTCTGCAACATAATCCACTTCTCTGATGTCAAACCGTGAGCTCAGTGTGTCCCTGACACTTATGGTTGCATAAGCTGGAACCCCTGGTAAGAAGTGAATTTTACTACTGGAAAGGTTTCCTGAGTCTCTGTGGGCATTTTGATACATTTTCCCTGCTGTGAAAATGTTTCACTTGTAGAAACGTGTGTTTGTCATTGAACTTAAGCTGATCAAAATTGCATTTCCCTGTCTAAAATAAAACTACAAATATTTTACTATCACCTACTACAGAGGAAGTGCCACAGACTGTTGATTTCACTTGTAATACAGTGCATGTTGATTTCTCATGTGTTTTTAATATTTATCGCTCTACTAGGGGTGTAACGGTATGAAAATTTAACCTCACGGTTATAGTGACCAAAATGATCACGGTTTTTGGTATTATCGCGGTATTTTTAAAAGTGTGTTCAATCTGTTCAAAAAGCACTGATAGGCCTACACAAGCTGAAAAAAAGAGCAACAGTGTTTATTATATTGCAAAATCTTATCAAAAACATCGGCTTTTGAACTATTTCCGAATCTGATATTACTGTGGTCTGCCCCAAGTGGAGTCCTCCGCTATCATGCGTTTTGGCCACGGCAAGTCTGCACAGTTTCAGACTGCGAATGTTGTTGTGTTTATTTTAAAACGAAATGCAGTGTTACAGAGCGAAATACAGGCTAACGGGGTGAAATACAATCTTACAGGGCGAAACACAGGTGAATTTGGGCGATTTTGAATTATTTTCCCATCTGAAAGTTACAATTCCATTTCAAAGGGTACATTCCGCAATTTCCGTCCGTTTTCCGTCATCGCGGAAAATCGTTGGCTCTACGCATGCAAAGAGATACTGTAACCTACAACTGTATGATAAACGCAACTCAAATGTGCACCCGTCTAGCTCTGAGGCTAACGTTAAAGATGTGTCCCGATTAGCTCCACACTAACACCACTGAACGAACATGTGCATGTGCCGTAGGCATCTGTTTAGATTATTGACACGTTATTAAAAAGTTACACAGACGGATCATTGCATTCTGCTTCAACCCGATGTCCCCACACCATGCATTTATTTATGCATTTGAGCTGAAACGTTAACGTTAACTTACGTTGCATTGGCTATACAGTTGTGGGTGATGATCACGGAGATGAGCAAGGAGATTTGACGTATTGCCACCTTTAGCGGAAACTTTTTTCCTGCATGTTCTGGAGACAGGATAACCATCTTCTATCAACTGTCCCCCGGCATTCTTATAAAAACCAAAATATGCCCATACTTCGGATTTAGTCCTCTTAGAGGGCTGATAAATGTCCTGACTCTGGGTGCTGTCATCTATACCTTCGGCCATGATTCCAACTTCAAGAAATGCACGTTGTAGGCTGCACAGTGAGCATGAGCGACAAATTAAGAACTCGGATGAGGCTGGGAAGGATTAAACTCACGGTTTTCATTCCGTGTTATTAACCGTGATATTAATGATATTTGAAATGAACGCGGTAAATGTTATCATTAACACTTTTTACCGTTACATCCCTACGCTCTACATACTGTTGACTTAGTAAAAGTCTTTAACATCAACTTCAAAAAGGTCATTATATTTTATTACCCTAACATTACTGTATTACACAGTCCGGAATATCAAACAAAACCAAGATATTTGTTGTTCTTAACAGAAGTAGAGAACTTTAGTCTTCTTTATCTTCTTTTCGTGTAAAATTCTTGGACAAATTTGCACTCCAAGTTCTTTTTGCAGAGCAAGGGACGTCCTGTCTCTGACCTTTAGTTTGCGGAGAACAGCTTAGCTGTGTGTGTGTGTGTGTCTCTCAATCTGCCAACTCGAATCATACCAGTGAGGACAGACTGACAGACGGATGGGTTTAACCAGCCTGAAGGGGGAGAAATAGCACCATTCCAGCAGAATGACAAACTCACTATTTATTTATCTATGTGTGTGTGTGTGTGTGAGTGTGTGTGTTTGTATGTATGAGCACGGAGGTAGGAGCTTGTATGCTTAGTTAGCACAGCAAAATTAACAAATGATGATGACATTTCACACACAGACTTTGTCTGTGGAATCTAATTTAGAAATACAGAGACAGGGTCAGAGGCACTGTCAGTTTGAAACATATCCAGTGGTGAAGAGTAAGCTCAATTTTATTTGATCATTCTAACAGCCTGGACCAATGGAACTTTTTTTATTGTAACTGAAATATTGATACTTGGAAGTACCCGGCAGTATATTTTCTCAGAGTGTTCGTGTATTTGTCTTCAGGATGATTCACATTGGCAAGAAAAGGCAAAAACAGGGTTACAAAGAATGGAGGAGAAAATGGATGAGGGAGGCAATATCAGGGTGCAGACTTGCATTATTCTGCGATTTTACGACAAATACTTAATGAAAATCCCTGCAAGGGTGATAGAAGCCTGTATTTAATTAAGCCTTTATAAAATATTAACCAGGGAGTCCAGGCGATTTCCCCTCACCCCTGGTCTGTTCAGTGGATTGAACTATGGTTACATTGCATAGACAGCTCTGAATAATAATTTCAGGTGAATGTGAGAGAGGAGAAGAGCATGTCTGTAGTGCTCAGTAAAGAGCCAAAGGGGAAGTTGGAATGGGGAACCAATGCTGCTCCTATCGTTAACTTTGGAATGTCTTCTAATCACATCAGGGTGAAATCTACCTCTGATTTATATGGGCTATTTTAAGTTCACTTTACACCCCTAGCACCTCTCTGTCTCTTCCTTTTACTATCTTTGAAATGACTTTGATCCCCCAATTTTGGCATCACATCCTGTGAAGGGCACATTGTGCAGAAAAAGGTGTAAATCATCACTAGAAAGAAGATGTCCTCTTACAGCACAACGGTAATAGCTGGTGTGTAGGGAGCTTAAAGAAGACCATCCTTCCATCCATCCATTTACTATTCCCGCTGAATCCGTCGGTCGGGTCGTGGGGGGGCTGGAGCCTATCCCAGCGGTCATTGGGCGAGAGGCGGGGTACACCCTGGACAGGCCGCCAGTCTTAGAGAAGACCGTGCATTTTATTTGCAATTGGAGAGAAGGGATAGATGGAAGACATACAGTATTCTAATTTATTCTGGTAATTGTCTGGTTGACAAAAGAATGTTTTTTTTCAAAGTGATCATTTCCACAAACCATCTGTGTTTGCAGTATGTTATCATTAAAAAGAAATAGATAAATACCTGCAAAAGGTGAGACTCAAAAAACAGCTTCTAAAAGTCTCAGGTGTCATCAGATGACCAAGAAGTAGGAAATGTCAGCCATATAATAACAAGTAGCAAACAGGACTTTAATCCCTGTCTTGGTTCAAGGACATTTATTGCAGTTGATTTAATTGGCCTCCATCTTTCTTTGTCCGCTGATGTTGATGGCACTGACTCGTACCCAGCTGATACTGTGGGAAGTTGTCATTAAGTACTCAGAAACAGCTCATACATCGATAAGCCATAACATTATGATCAATCGCCTAATATTGAGTGGGAACTCCCAATGCTGCCAAAACAGCTCTGACCAGCCAGGGCTGGGCAAAGAACAGCTGGAGGTGTTTTGGAGTGCCTGGTACAAGGACATTCACAACAGATTCTTTGGCCCCTATGGGTTGGGATTGCTTCCCACAGATCACATCAGATCTCATCATATCATAGGATGGGATTGAACTACAAGGATGCCCCTTTTGTGGGCATGTTTATGCAATACAATCAATATCATAAAGGAGCAATCTAGCTTTTGTTTATATTTTAAAAAACAAAATTAACTAATAACTTGCTCAGGATTTAACCCTATTTTTCCATAACAAGAGCAATGAGAACAAACACAAAAAAAGTGTTTTTGGGAAAAAATAAATAAATAGATTAAATATATTAAAGTATTGAACAATTATCAGAAGCCACATTCTAGAACTTGACATGTTTCCCCTCAGTATTACAGTTTAAAAATACCACTTTAAGTTAGTTACTTAACCTTTGGAACAGTTTCCTTTTTTAAGTATAGCTAAATATGATTTCATGGGAGACTGGTTTGTCTTGTCCTTACAGTAAAACTAAATAAACAAATACAGAGGATATGTAATACTATAAACTCACTCACTGCTTTGACTCTGCATTCATTTACAGATCCATACAGACTCTGATGAAGGAGAAGGCAACATCAAGTACACCATCTCTGGAGAAGGGGCGGGCTCCATCTTCATCATCGATGAGCTTACGGGAGACATACATGCCACGGAGAGACTAGACAGAGAAGAGAAGGCCTTTTACACCCTTCGGGCTCAGGCCCGAGACCGGCTATCCAAGGGCCCACTCGAGCCAGAGTCAGAGTTTGTCATCAAAGTCCAGGACATCAACGACAACGAGCCACAGTTCTTAGAGGGCCCCTATATCGGCAGCGTGGCTGAGCTGTCACTCATTGGTAAGCTTAGAAACTGGTGCTGCAGTCAGACAGGGAGCACATTTGAAACTTTGAACTTAGGATGGCTTATGCTTTATGAACTTATCAGTTATATAACGACTGTCATCACCATTCATAACAAGGATCTATAACAAAATCACAGTTCCTGTGATCAAAGGAAGCTCGAAAGGTTAAGAAGAGCAAAAGGCTAAAAGTTCTGCTCACACCATTGATAGGACAAAAAGTAGACATGTTAGAAGAAAGTTGATTGGCAGTCAAGTGAATTAGGTGTGGGCAGTGCGAAGTATGGCTGTGATATGGAGCTGCAACCTACTGGTTGGAATTAAGCATAAAACAAAGGAGATGGTGCAGGTATATAAATAAAATAGAGGCAAACAAATAGCATTACTGCCTGATGAGCTTTGTGGTTATGTTCTGACATATTTTTTTTAAGGCAAATGCTACAGGGGAAGGAAAAAAAGGGGAAATGAACCACAGGAGAGGTGCTTCAGCAGAGCAGGTGATTGCAAGGGTACATCACATTTCCAGCAAGGCTTTTGTCAGTGACACCACAATGCTTTTAATCTTGACAAACATGTTTTTATTATGAGCAACCGTATCAGAGGCACCCCCCACAGCTGCTTAAAAATTTCTCCAGAATGAAATAGACAAGTGAAAGAGGGTGTCAGGGGCTTCATTAGCATGGTATTAATGTCAAAGACGGCTGATGTTTAATAAACTAAATTCTGTTTGACTGCCAAGCGATTTCACAATAGCATGTGTGCTCCGAGTGTTGTGTGTGATAGTGGTTCGTCTGTGACTTCATACATATGCAGTAGAGGTGTGTGGGGTGCTTCTTATTTGATTGCTACAGGAGTGGTGCAAAATGGAATGACTCGTCCCCCGTTCAAGCCTGATTGGAATTAATTCCTGCCTCCTCAGCATGATTCAAACCGTGGGCATTTTCTGCCTACAGTGCTCTCTAAAACTGAATGGGGTGTGAGTGTGCATGTGTGTGTTTTTATGAGTGACTGAGAATGGCAGAGCAAATGAGGGGAAGGGGGGGAGTGAAAGGTAGAAAAAATAGAAAAAGATTAAGAGAGTAAAAATAATGTTTTAGAAAACTATGCAAAACCTTTGAAAGCAGGAGAAGTGTTATCTACTCAAGAGAGAGACAGAGACATGGAGTCATAGAGGCCATGCTTAGTTAATGCCTGCAAATGCAATCTTAATGATCATGACCCTTCCACCTCGGCTGCTAACCTTTGTTCGACCTGTCGCACTTCAGTCAAATTGCGCACTAAATTGGTGTGCAGTTCATGTTTTAAACATTGCTTGTCGTACTATTGCTAATGAGGCAACTTGATCTGCTTTGACAACCATTCCCCTGCCCTGTCCCTGTGTTTTTCATGTTACTGCTCTCCTATTGTTTATCAGCTAATGCTAGCAGTACATTTTTTGCATGACAGTGATGAGTTCTCTAGGTCAAGAGCATTAACAGAAGTGAGTATAAAAGAGGAAAACAAAAGGTGACAAACCAACTTTCCTACCACACATCATTCTCAATCTCAGGACATTCCACTGCACATTTACCTCATTTGAAGATTTGCACAAATAGGAGGAAAAATCATTAATTCATTTTAAATTGAATTCATTTTCCATATAAGGTCATATTGGATGATGTTCTTGATGAATTGACATGTATAACCAGTACTTTCTATGCATAGAACGCCATTTTTTCTGCGTTGTTGTACCTGGCCAACAAACAATTACAAACATATCAGCGACCCACTTTGCTAAATTATAGGAAATGTTCTCCAACTACACTGAACACGGACAATGTTGATTAACTTTAGTCAACTCCTCTTATGCCACCCTACACCTATAAATACCAACTGATACCAACTGTTTAATCATCCACAAATATAAGTATTCCCCCAGCAACGGTTCATTACCTCTGTTTGAGAAATGTTAAGATTGACTGTGTCTACCTATTTTAAAAAGTATTTATTTTTATTTTTTTTACCACATTTAGACAGATCAACACAAGGCTGAGTGCTATAGAAAGATTAAGAAATTAGAGAGAGATGGTGTGGGGAGATTTGTGTGGTTTTTAGTAATTTCAGTGGATTTATTAAGAAAATGTATACAGAGCAGCTTCATCCTGAAGGAATATTTGTTTTTCCATAGATTTAGTAATTACTTTGTTTCTTTGATTGTCCCTTGAGCTGCCTCAACATCGAACATTTCTTTTATTCATGCCAGCTTTGAGTATTTCTTCCATAGCTCATCTGTTTCATTTTGTGCATTGGCAGATGCCTTTTTACAAAATGACTAAGTAACTTAAGGCACATATAAAGCCTTGCTGACATCTGCTGTATATTTTGGCTTCAACTTCTTGTGTGAACTCAGTGTATACTCAAAACCTAGTGAGAATCAGCATTTTTTTCTGTAGTTTGAACGCAACCCCTGTGATGTGAAGTAGGTTTGCATTTTATTCAGTGTTTCAAAGCAGGTTGCAAGCATTAGCCACACCGGTGATTTGCTCACTGTGCTGTTTTACGGCCAGACGTACAGGCAAATCGCCTTGGAACACATGAGGCTGTAATAGTAAGAAAGTAATCAGCAGTCAGCTGCCTGAGGCATATTCATCTTTACTTATCACTCCTGTCGTGTCTTCCAGTGCACATCTTTGTCATAGCCCCACATCCTCCATCCCTGTCTCTTTCTTTCTGCATAAGCTTTCTATCTGTCTCTCTGTATGCCAACTCAGCATTTTCCCCCCAAAATAACCCTTTTGTGCATTTTTTGTTGTTTTCAGGGTGGGTTGAAAAGATAGGAAAAATAAAAGGAGTGGCAAATTGATGACAAAGTATTAGGGCATGAGCTGTGAGCTGTGTTATCCAGTGAGGGAAAAAAAAAGTTTGGCAAATGAAATGGCTGCCTTAAATTAGATTCCCTGCATGCTTTAATGTGGGACAGAAAAGAGAGCATGTTGGGGCACTGAAACAAGCTAGCTGGGTATTCTGACATATAATGATGATGACAATGAACCTAAACATATTTTTATATACTGAATATATGAGAGTTTATGGTAGTAGTAGTAGTAGTAGTAGTAGTAGTCATGAATTCGTAATTAATCTATTGGATTAAACTCGTCAGTTTTGAGTTTATTATGTACATGTATGTTTTGTGGTGTTTGTTATTTTCTGCACCAACGCCGACTTTCACCAAACTGTTATCGGTCAGTAGATTAACGTATTTTACACCAGAAATTAGGTCCAGGTTTTAAAAAAACAAACTTCTCCTTTAACTATGTGTCCCTCAAAGGAACAGGCTCCTTGGTTCAGACTTAAACAAGGCCAAATGGGAGTTCACATGTTCTTCTTGTGACTGTTGTGTGTTTGACTGGCCACCTGTCTTGTTGTTTCAGTCCATAACTCCCAGTGCATGCATAAAAATTGAAAAGTTGGGTTGAAAATGGATGGGTAGGGCTTTGTTTTGAGCTACTCAAGTGTTCTGAATCCTCCATCTCCCTTCAGTTATTATCCTCCTTTTGGTGGTGCCAAAAACCAACAACAATTAATTAATTGACTTTTCTCCTACATTTCCGCAGGCCAGACACAGGATGATTAGAATTGAGCAGTTATATTTTAAAATTGAGCTCAAATAATTGCTCACCACTATCATTCAGTGGCTGCAATCAGGATGTCATAATGCCCAGCATTGTGTACATAAAGGACATATATTGTTTTTTTATCTTGTGTAGCATTAATTATCTCAACTGGTTAAGTTTTGGTGCAGCTGCACATCTCTCACTTGTGTTTCAATGCTTACTTGTACCCTAAATGTCTTGTTGATGTACAGTGTATATATACATACATACATGCACGCACACACACAGATATATATATATATATTTTTAAACTACCATTAAATGTTTGAACACATCAACTCATTCATGGAAAATTGTGTCCAAACTTTTGACTGGTATTATATATGTTTAAGTATGAAAAGGTATATTATAAAATATATATCGGTAAAATGTTTGTGAACCCCACGATGTAGCTTGAGTTGCATGTTTTTTTTTATTTCACATTCATTTATAGCATTAATACTTAAGTAGACAAGAATATATCATATTCTGAGATCAAACACTGCCCATTGCAGGTCTATTTGATTAATGAATACTCACTTAGAAACCCAACTAGCGATCGTTCTCTTTGTGGCTCATCCTCCGCTGTACTTTCTAAATACAAAATGGATCCATCATTAATGCAAATCACCAGCGATGTTAAAAGCTAATGTTGCCTCATGTCCATTTGTGCGGCAGTGTCAGAGGTACTAGTCTGTCCATTTAAAACACTCATACCTCCATTATGAATAACATCTCATTTATCTCTGGCAAAAAGCCTGTGTCATGCTGAAAGTTTCAACATATACTAATATTACTTATTGTTACATAATGGGTTAAGATAAAAAAAATTAAAACTCAGACAGCCTTGAATGTTAGGTTTTGTGTTTACTGCATACAGTATCCATGGATACCTAATACCTACAGACATGCTGGTAATGTATTCTCCTTAAGTGATAGTCAAACCATAGCAGTAGGTAAATAGAGACTTTGGACACAAAAGTTGTCATCTTGAATAATAATCCCCAAATTTATTAGAATTTATTAGAATTGGATTTATTGATTTCATACATTTATTTTACTGAGTAACTTTCCTGTTTGAGGTCATGTGAGACTGTAGGCTATTCCAGGTGTCATTGGATACATACACACAGCGTTGGGTACAGCCTATACAGGTTTCTAGTCCAGCACAGCGATTAAAACTAGGCAGGCTTAACCAAACAGTCAATTTACCAATCATACTGACACACATACTTTCGAAATGTGTGAGAAAGCAAGATTCCTTGGATGAAACCACCACAAGCACATAATGAAAATCCAAACTCTGCACAGAATGGCCCTGACTCGAACAAATAACCCTCTTGCTGTGTGCCTCAGTGCTAACCACATCACCATGTTAATGTATGTTTTACTTTTATGAAGAGCCATTCTGATTTTTCTAATGTTTTGACTCGTGGAGTATGTCTCGATGCCACCTTGTATAACTGGTTTTTGGATGAAGGGCAGGGTTTTTGTATTTCTCTTTGTATCATGATAAGCTCCATTTACATGGTCAGGGAGCTTATGTACCATGGAAGTACTCATTAAATTATTTTGGGTGCCATCACATCCTGTCACGTTCATAGGGTTTTTCCATGTTTTATCATGTTTTAGGTTGTTTCATGTCTTGGTTTTTGAGTTCATGGTTAGTTAGGTTTTGCCATTGTTTTTCCTCTCACTTCCCATGTTCTGCTCATTAGTGTCATTCACGTCACCTGTAGCCTACTCAGTGTCCCAAGCTGCACTCATTCACAAATCACTCTCAGTTCAGTATTTAGTTTCCAGTTTTAGTTTTCCCTTTCAGTTTGTGATTTCTTTCCCCGATTTCGCCATTACCTTTCTTGTCTTGCCACGTATCGTCTAAAGCTAAGTTTTTTTCATGCCATGTCTAGTCATTTGATTTGTTTTTGTCATAGTCATATTCATGTTTTGTCCCACAGCTTAGTTTTTTCCATCCGGCTTTGTTTTGACTTTTTGTTTTTTTTGTAAATAAACCAAGTTTGCTTCTCACCTCTGGAGTCCGCATCCATGTCCTGCCAACCCCACTCTGACACATCCTGGTTTTGTTGTGCATTTAAGAAAACCTTTGGATTTCATGAATTTAGTATGTAAGTTTGTTCTTCACAGGATAAATATAAATAGCTGATGTCTTCTTAATTTGGTTTCTGTTAGAAATCACAAGTTGGTGTCACACCTTATATAATGTATATATATTAGATATGTTCTATCTAATGTAACTATCAGCTCTCAAAGTTATTACAGTTTCTAAAGTGTGGCTTGATTCTGTTTTGTCTTTAAAAAAAAATACATTTTTCATTATCACCAAAGCCAATCTTATTCCTATTTTTTAAATTTGTTACTGAATAGTCTGTAAGGTAAGCTGTTGAAGATAACATTTTTTAATATTTAGTATCGGTTGGTATGACTCGCATTTCCTTATGAAATGTCTGAAATAGAGATTTAGATTTAGTAAATGATGAAATTTATGTTTGTATAATGGAAAATATATATTAGTGTCTTGTTACCTCAGAGACACATGCATAGACACATTAACCTTGATGTTCGGTGTGTAAATATCTTTATGCATAGATAGAAATGTCGGGGCTACCTTATGAAGCACTTTTAAGCAAACATGTCTGTAGAATTAAACAGATCGGAAAATATTTCTCGTATTTGAGTGTTGCCTCAGGCAATGCGTCTCCTATAGCTCTAACAGATGAGAATAGTTTGGACTGAAATTTACATTTCTATATTAATTTTTAAATGATGCTCCTATGTTTCAACGAGCCGGTTCACATTCAATGACATGTTTGGCCAATATTTGTGTTTTTGCAAAGCTCCATCGTGAATATTAGATTAGATCCATCCCTCTCCCTTTAGATCCCTCATCTATAGAAATTCTTTAAATATTTATGTAGCTTTGTGCAAAGCCTCAAAAGTTTTAAAAACCCAGAGGCTAAAGTAAACTGATATGCTGTCAGTTTTTGATATTACTACAGTCATATTATACAATGGATAGATTGAGCTTTTTGATCAAGCACAAATACGACAGAGAGATTATTGACAGAGGCATCCCAAGTTAACGTCTATTTGCTCCTCACAGCCAGCTAATATTGAAGTTACAAAGACTATTACAGCAAAAAAGAAATCACTATAATGCCGTATTACAACACGCATACAAAGACATCTGTCAGTCTGTTTTTTTCTTTTCTTTACGTGGGTTGACTAACAAATTACTGTAACACAGTTAGTTGCGTATGAAATTCAGTCTCTGATACAGACTTTTTTTCCTTTTCACTAAGGGGTTGGATAAAAATGTGTTTAGGAGGGGCAGCTTTTGGTGGTCAAATCACAACAGGGTGAAAAGTTTCCACGGAGCTAATCCTGTGATTGATGTGGTTCCGTTAGGGAGGACCTCAGGACCTGTGAGTGGCAGGGATGTGGCACGGTATGACGTCTGTGTCACAGTCGTACCTCAGGTAACAGTAACTGACAAGTCGTAGAGGCCAAAACAAAAAAACAACAGGCAAGCAAAAAGAGTGATAACAAACACTAAGCTGACTGCCATCTTCTAATAATGCAAACTGGTATAGTTTACAAATACCAAACGTTAAAGTGGTGTAAATCCTGCTCTAAACTGACATTGATCCTCTTTCTATCAGACACAATCTTACATATAGTCAGGTTAGAGAATTAGATAAACCATAGATCCCATGAAACAGAAGACAATTTCTTTCAAGACAGTGCCCTGGAGTTTCACTGGTCATTTCATAATGCTTCTTTTAATTTTGTCCTTACATTGACGTATGGTACCTTTGTAAATGTTATAACTTTGCATTTTCATGATAATTTTTAATGTCATTGAAGCTCTTATTGATTTTCAGTAGATTTGGAAGGTATTACAACAAGTGTCGAGGACCTAACAAACACAACATTCTGTTGTTTATGCAGGACCCTAAATGCAGATGTTTCTGTAAAACACATCCAGTAGACAGATGCCTAATAAATATCCTATAGCAAAGTTTAGGGAGAGTGAAAGCACAGTGATGAACAAAGGAGACTTATCGTGGGATGTACTTTTTAGATGTCCAACTGAAGGTTAATGGACAAGCTATCAATGTGTGTGAATATGGAACTTAAAACAGCCTTGCTAAGGCTGTTGACAGAAAGGGATAGAGCAGAATCTTCTTGAGGAAGCTTAGGTCCTTCAGCATTTGCCGGAAGATGTTGCATATCTTCTCGTCCGATATTGGAAAGTACATTTTTAATCTTTTTTTTTTGCACTCCGTGTAGGGGCAGCAGCAGCATCAGAGCCAGTAACTCAAAATAACTGAACAAACTGAACATGAGGGCTAGCTGAGCTGGGTACTGCCCTAATGTACTTATACTGACTGGAAAGAAAAATGTTGCAGAAACTGCTTAATATAATGGACAATAGAGCACACCCTCTATAATACACACTGATTAAACAATAGAGTATCCTCTGTCAAAGGTTTCTGCTGCTCTGTTGCAATAGGGACCTATCCAGATGATTCCTTCTCTCGCAACAGCCTTACATAATGACTCTGTTAGGGCTGCTCAATGATAGCTGACTAGGCCTTTGTTTGTGAGAAAATCAGTTAAGTTTTCATTATGTTATGATGAATTCCATTTGAACTTGTTCCCTGTTAAAAGATAAAAATAAATTAATAGACTGGAATGCCCCCAAAGTTGAGCTTTTGAATCAAAAAGTGTCACCAACTCCAACTTCAAAATCCAGCATGGCTGCCCTGCCCCACCAAAAGGTGGTATGAGGTAGGTAGTCATTTTGGTCAGTTTGGTTCCCATTAAATCAGTTGCACACATAGTACTGTCCAGCCTCTGTCAGCAAATATGTTGATTTGGTGTTTGTGTGTAGGAAATATAAGATAATGTGTTTTTAATTCATTTTGATTTAAGCTTGTATTGCAGGTAACATGCAGCCTGCATACTTTCAGTAGGAACATGGTCAGCTTCCGTGTGACGTCATTCCCAGCTAATAGTCTCATTTCTGAAGTAAAAGGAATGCAACATTACTTTCGTTTTGTTGGTTTTTGTTATTACATTAGAAGTGACAGAATTGTTTAAAAAAAAAAACAGACTACAGTTGAGTAGTCATCCACTGTGTTTTTTTAACAAGTCAGGTGCCATTGATTTTGGAGTGCTCTTTCATTATAATTATGGCTAGGCGCTAATACATCATTTTAGAGCTTGAAGCAGAAAGGTGCAGAACAGGGACTCCCTTGCACAGATAATGATTAACGTTTGATCAAAATATTGGAACACTTCCAGTAGGTGCTTTTCTTTGAAGAAAAAAAAGGTTCTAAATGGGTCTAAACAAATAACTAATCCTGATACAAAGAATGGCATCGGCTCGAATAAAACTGTAATAACCTTTGTAATAATAAAGTTATGATGCAACAGTTACAAAGTATGACAAAATAGCAACATTTTTTTCCTTTCTTTTATTTTTTTCATCTTCATCTCTTGACCTTTATCTCTTTCTCACACTCGCATTGTCAGCATGAAAGATTCCCCACTCATTCTGCATGTAATGCAAGAACTCCACAAGGGGATTAAACTAATAATCATCCTTCTAGTTGCTTTGGCCTAGGGAGGCTGCAAATTACTGCAGTCACCATTTGGGACGCCTGTCATGCCAACAGTAGATGAGACATTTGGGAGCAGCAGGATTACAGGAGAGAGGAATGCGACAAGGCAGGGGCAAATGACAATCAATAATTCCTGCCAGCTACCTTTATGTACATGGCCACTAACACACACCATTATGCCGTCAACCACAGTACCTGACGTAATTGATTTTGGCTGATCTAAGTGCATGGGATCGTGTGTATATATCTTTGGGGAAAGCGGCAGAAGATGGAGAGAAAAAGAGTGGAAATCAGTATGTGAAGAAGCATTCCAGATATATATGACAACAGCAGCATGACAGATCTAGAGTTGTGATCTTCGAAATGTTTACTTTTTCATTTGAGAAACCGTAAAGCCTTAAAACATGGAAATTTTAGTTTGTATTGCAGTATATTAAACAGTTTGAAATTTTGCTATAAATAGACTTTGCAGTTACAGTTATTTAGATTTAATCAATAAATGATATACTTGAAGTTTTTTTTTTTTTTATTCTAATTAATTTACTGTATTTATTGAAAAAGAATGATTTCTTTACCTTAATTTTAGTTTTTTCAGATCAAGATTATCATTCAGTTTTTAATGCCTAAATGATTTAGAAATAATGAGATGTTAAGATTTAAAGCTGTCATGCCACACTGACATGCATGTTGTCCTACAAAACAAATAACGATCTGATCTATTAAAAGACAGAAGTTCAGAAGCTAACAAAGGTTAGATTTACGATCTATTTCGTAAGAGATGAAAAATATCCTTAAACCCCTGTTGAGATCTGGAAGAGGATCAATGTAACCAGGCCATTGGCTTTTATGACATGGCAGGTTTTTTTTCTTTTATACTTCATTCGCTCTCACTCATCTTTCCCTGACTCGCTTTCTCCCCCACCTCTCTCCTGGGGCATTTATGTGGATGAGAGGGAAATGAATCACATTTGAAGTAGTGAAGAAATAACTTTTCATGTGAAAACACCTCAGCTTTTATGGCTTCACTAAATGATCCATAATGCGGGAAGGGAGCACTCAGTCCTGCAGATTAAGGCGGGTCGAGGCAGAAGAGAGGCTCAGTGTTGTAGCCGTTATGCCCCTCCGCTGAAGCCCGCACCCGTACAGCACCAGCTGAGATGGGCACAAATCTTTTTTACGAGGCTGCCTCTTAAATAGCTGTCAGTCTAGTGTCTCACACGTGGCACACTCCTCCAGCTCCCCTCACAGTAATTGAACCATCTCTCCCAGAGTGCTGAAATAGTGTGGGAAGCCATTCCGACAGCCTGTGTTGATACCATTAAACCAAACTCATGCATAAATCTATCTATATAGCATTGTCACCAGCCCCCAACTTAATCCTCCACGCCCCAGATTTAACGTCTTTCTCACTCCATTTCACCAGATATGGTTCTATGGTTAGCTTTCATCAAAATGTTATTTACATTATCCTCCAAGGGATATTGTTTACTTCTTATAAATAATTTGAAATATAGGACAAGTTGTGCTTTTTGTGCTTTCTACCAAACGTTGTTAAACCTATGACAGAAGCATGCTGTATTCCAGTAACAAACAACCGTATAAATATAAAGGAAGTTTAAAAAATGCTGGTCACCAGAAATAGTGTACCTGTAGACTTATTTATGTTTTTACAGTAATACCACCTACCCTGAAGTTTTAAAGTACCTAAATTAAAATGATAGAATTACAGAAATATCAACAAATAAAGATTGAAAATATTGATACATGGCTGTTTTGCAACCCCAAGTACTTATCGATTTTTTTAAGAAGATTTGATAAATAAGCCCTCATTGTTTGAGTTGCACAGCAGTGAGACAGTGTGACTCTGTCTAGTCTTACAAAGAGTACAAGTCACTGTATGAAACATCGCTACACACTGTTGCTTTTGTGAATGGTAAAAAAAAATTTAGAATTAAAAAAAAAACTCTTGAAAAAAAAAGTGTATATATATATATATATTCAAAAATATAATTGTCTTTTGCGCAATTTCATATTCTTGAAAAAAACAGTTGTTACATGTAAAAAATGAAGACAGCAGTGTTTTTTTTAATAGTGCTTAGAATAAGGGTGCCACTGCAGTGGTTAGCATTGTCACCACAAAGCAAGAAGGTTTGTGGTATGAATCTCTGCTGGCACCTTTCTCTGCTTTGGTTTCCTTCTGCAGTCCAAAGAAACCTACTAAGTAAGACCAACCGGCTGTTCTGATTGTACTGTAAGTGTGAGGGTGCATATATCTGCAGACTACATTCTTAAGCTTCATGCCACTACATAATTGCAACGACTGACACGAGATGACTCAGAATTTTCTAAAACTAAAGAGATGTAGTGGGCGTTTAAAGAAAGTTTGGTTTTGTAATGTTATTATGGTTATCATGTGTTCTGTTCATCAAGCCCAGTGCGGTCAGACATTTCATGACTTTGTTGACTTTGTTGTCATACAACCAACACTGATGTCAGGATGTGATACATACTCATTCTTCCACATGTATAGAGAAAGTTAACACAATCAAACACTGGGTCTCATCAAAATTATTTATTTAGAAATGTTAAGCTGTGGTTACCAAACAACTGGAGCAATATCACAGCTTAAATTTGAATATTACACCCAATGCCACCAGCAGTGTTGTTGTGTTGATATGTAGAGAATATGAAGAAGAATATTGCATTTTTTATTGTGATTAGACCAGACTACAGAAACACAGCCCAACCAAATGTGCCCACAAGGAGAGGAAAAAAACGGTATATTTTTGTAATTAAAATCATGATTGCTTCAGTGCTAGCTGTCTCATCTGAGAGAAATTTGTGATTTCAGTGTTATTGAGAAAATAATTTCTTTGGATAATGACTATTCGAAACCTCTGTCCAGTAGACATACTTTTCATGTCAGTGCTATATATGCGTAATTTATTAAATAATTGAATTCTTACAACTCTATCCACTCTGAAATCTGCTTAAGTGACACCGACAGATACTGTTGGTAATGACTCTAAGTAATTATTTCTCCCAACTGAAAAACTCTTGCAAGCTGAAACCTAAATAAGGATCCCAGTGCCTCACTTTTCTGCTTAATATAAACACAATAAAGAAGCATTTGCATTTATATAGTTATTCAAAAACCAACTGACACTGCTGCCAGCAGTATTCAGAAACAGCTGAGCGTCAAACTGATTGTTACCTGAGGAAAATTAAGATAAGGGAGTAATCCCATGGAAGAAAATGGCTTTGTTGGACCCACAGCAGCAGGGCCAACCGGGTAAGCAGAATTAACAAACCCCCATGTCTGTCGAGTGTAATGAAAATGCCTATCCTCTTTACATTCTCCTGTTTTCAAAAAGAATGATATCTCACTCATTCCTCAACTGGAATGCAGCATATTTTGATCCTCCATGGATCAAACTGATGTATACTTTTGCATATTTGAAATGGGCAATGACTGTGTGATACGTTTCAGAATATGAATTACAAAGTCACTCCAATCGAGTTTATGTGCAATATTTTATATTCACTTGGAGCCACAATGCATACAAATCCAGATTTAACTGAAACCCTCATAACGTAGTTGACAGTAGCAAAATTCAAGATTGTTTGTATGGCAAAAAGTGCAAAGTGGCCGATTCCTATACACATACAAAAAGAATAAAAGAATGCTCTAGGTGACAGTGGCAGAGCAATAATCTGAGCCATCTGATGTAATGGCTTTCTAAATTTAATGATAAGCTGCTGGCCTCGCAAACCCCCACCCCCAGGATCGCTATTCATTGACAGGAACAAACAGCACTCTGACACTTACCGTTAGTTAGCCTCATTAGCATACAGTCATTATGTAGCTGGACAGTAGCATGACAGGGCTCTGAGAGGAGCTACACTGGTGACCTTTAGTGGACAGCACCAGCTGTCAGTAATTACCATAGCATAGGCCAGAGTGATAGAGACAAAGACTGACTCCTTGTCCTTGAGGACCTGTGGCACATTGGAACATCTTCCTTTGTATCTTCCTTTTTAAATACGTGAGAGTATTTATAGAGAAAAAATAAATGCCCCGAAATCGGAGAGAAATCGGAGGGAAACATGCACTTGTTTCTTCGCTTTATAATTAGGAATCTTAAGTTTTACAGGCTCTTGGCTAAGCTTTAACTTAAATGTATGACTAAATGGGGAGATGTGCACGTGTATTTGCTGCCTGAGGCTTGTGTATGCATACTGTTGACAAATATATCCCACCAAGTGGGAAATAATGACTTTGACCCTGTTGCTCTTGACGACCCTCCACCCTTTAAAGATTTCTTGTGAAAATTTCTCTTTTCTCTGTATTCATTGGCTGTAATTACATTTAATTGTTTGTTGAATATTTTTGTAGTTTTTAGCAGTCTTTGAGGATGTAATGTTGTTTGTACAACTCCATGTTTCCTTTCATCTGTGAGAACATCTGTGCAAATGACATGCAAAGCAATTCTGATCACTGAGTGATCATAGCTTCCTGGTGCCACGGTTTCCTCTACCAAGTATAATCACAGACAAGGATGCACGAATGCAGACGTACGTTTGTGCACAAAATGACACACATGACTCCTATCATACTTTTCACCTTACCTCATTAATTCGATGCATTCTCAAAGCCTACACATTTGCCGTTTTCCTAACCTTGAAGGTATGCCCTAACCTTGAAATTAATCTGAAGTTAGTTATTGATAGTTATTTCAAAGAAAAAGAAAAAAAGGTTTAATTCTAAAGGTTCATATTTGTCCTCACAAACAGAGACCCAGCACCAGTTTCACACAATCACAAAATCATATTTTAGGATCCCTTGTCCCCTGTGTCCTCCTGGCTCTGAAGTCATTATTACCTTTTGTGACATTATGTTGTGTTTTTCCGGCAGGAACGTCAGTTATGAAGGTAACTGCATCAGATGCTGACGACCCTACGTACGGCAGCAGTGCCAGAGTGGTGTACAGTGTTCTGGATGGAGAAAAGTTTTTCATTGTTGATAAACACACAGGTAAGAAAACACTCTCTGGAACTGCTATTTATTTCCTTTGCTCTGAAGATTTACTTGTGCCCCCTGCTCTTTCAGTGCCACCTCAAGTGATCTACAGTTCAGAGAGAACAGCGCCCAAGATCAATCAAAATTTGTGGCCAGAAATAGAAAATCTATTGGCCAAACACAAGCAATGTTAGACAGTCTTAGCCAGTGACTCCTCACCGCCACTCACAGTACAGTATCGTGTTCCCTTTTGTTTAAGCCAGCAAAGTTGTGATGCCACACTTGTGTTGTGTGCCGCAATCCAGCCAACTGGCAACACAACAATAGCAGAAATGGTTTACTAATGTTATGTACATTTTATCCTAATTTCAGTAGGCTGACTCTAATAACAGCATACAAGTAACTGTTAAAGTCTGCATTATACTGCAACCATATTCAGATATATCTTAAGAACTGTATCCCTTAGCTATACAATGAAAATATTTCCCTACAGGTACCGAGCTTACAGGAGTGAACCTGAACGTCGTTCAGTAGTAGCTTAGCATAGCTGTTGCCTTCGAATGACACCCCTAGGGAAAACACTAAAGTTTTAATGATTCCCTCTTTGGTCTCCACCACTTGATTTGGTCATTCTGGGAGCCTGGATGATAAATGGCTCTGTCTTGGTGGGACAAGCCAGGAGACTCGATGGTTCATTCCAGTTTCTACCCCACGAACCTTATTCCACGCACCCTCCCCTCTCCTGTAGGCAGGCAAGTCCACGGTAATAGGTGTGAGTCAAGAAGGTCAACATAAAGAGGAGACAGAGCAGCTGGGAAATCTGCCTCATTAATATCACTCTCTCTCTCTCCTTGACAACAAACCCAGTAGCAAGTCACTGTTTTTGTCTGATACTTCTGACATATTGCAATCTTCTGTAGATGTACATAAGATTGTAATGTCAAGTCACTAAGGACATGAACATGTGTGTGTTATAATTTGGCAGAACATGTAATGCAATTTAAAGTGACATGGGGTGCTCCTGACTGCCTTGCAGAGCTTCTGAATGCCTTTCATGCAGATGTGTATTCTTTTTTTATGCCACCTCGAACCTTCACAATTATATCACTGCAGCAAGGGGCTGTTGCGTGCTTCTTGAAATACAAAACACTTGTCTGTGATTACACTGACTGCACATTGTTCCATGCTTAGGATTTTTTTTTTTTTTCACAGAGCCAGTTACTTCTACTACCTACTTCCAAAACACACAAGCAACGAACGAAGGGGTCTTCCATATTTTCAAAGCTCAGAAAAACAAGAAAATAAATTTAAAAAGAACAAAATAGCTTCTGTGCATGTATACTGTTTTAAGAGAAGTGATTGCATCATTCACTTGGTTTTGTCCATGGGACATTTGTCCACTGCAATGTCAGCGCACAATGGCATCACCTGTGAAAGTTCAGCAATACACAATGTATGGATCACTGGCTTCACACAGTGGCAGAAGAAATGAAACTCTGATTGTCAGAAAAAGCAAGCCGATACCTCAGAGTACTCAAACACATGTTTGAACACAGTAGAATTAGACATACCTCACCTTTCATTATTGAAACAGAAAGAACATTGATATGGTAAAGATACAAAAATGGAATGTTAGGATTAATTATTAATACTGCATTAACACTACAACTCTCCATGTCAGTGTTGATATACATGTTCTTAGTGGAACTGTTGAGCCTATGTTAAAAATGCATAGGGATATAAAACACGGATTTAACTGACTGATAACTGATAAATATAGACTATGAAGAATCATCTAACTGCAAAGGTTAAACCATGATTTTGTAGCAGTATACTTATTGCAGATTAAGGCTTCACTTTGAAGAGCCTTAATTCAGATGCATCCCCTCTGGCCTCTGGTGGATGAAAGAAGAGCATGTCATTTGTCTCCCCACTTAACTGCACAGCTACATGCACTTTACTTTGGATATTCGTGGAATATGGCCCAAAGTTAAGTGTGACTGAAATCAGTGAGCTGCATAACCAACACAATGTAAACCTTTGGGAGTGAGAAAGCACATAAAGATTGGGAAATGCATCAAAAGATTCTGATATGAAAAATCCCAAAGGGTAAAGTGGAATTATATCAGCACTGCAGAGTAAAGCAGCCAACCGCTGATACTGCTAAACCAAGAAAGGTTGAGAGTACTAATGTAATCCACCCTACTTTCAATTCTGAAAAAAGGATAGAAGAGCATGCTAATACTTGCTAGTCCATGAAACAGTAAAAGTTAAGTGCAACAAAGAGGACACATTAGTTTATTATTTGATTAGTTTTTGTTTGTATTTTTTTTTCCATTTTGATACGATACTGGACAATTTTGAGTTGGAGGTAAATGCGAACCAAACATTGGGATATGTCTGTCAGTGGCTTGTTTTCAGTTTACCATTTTTCCTCTTAACTGTTATCCCATATTATATCACTTACTGTACTGTATGTCCTTTTGTATGCCTTTTGGATATCAAATTCTCCAGCATGAGTGCGGTCACCATGGATAAGTTGTAATGCTGTTTAGGGTGACTGTGGCATGCTTTCAATGTACTATATTATTCATTTTAATACAGCTGAGCCACAAAATGGTGTATGTGCAGAGGGCAAACATGACACAGCCCTCCACTCCAGCCCATTTGAAGAGAAAAAACTGGAAAACGCTGTACTTGAGTCTCCATAGCGCAGTGCTTATCCAAAGCAGATATTCAAACTAAAAGAGGAAAGATCTTTGCAAGCTCTAACACTTTAGTGGCCTCATTTTTGATACTCTTCCTCTTTCTCTGCCTCTTTTATTTAAACTCCTCCCTTTTCTCAATCATTAGGAATCATCATGACAGCAGTGGCAGATTTGGATCGTGAGACACAGGATCGTTATGAGTTGGTCGTCAAGGCAACAGACATGGCAGGACAAATGGGTGGTCTCTCTGGCTCCACCACGGTGACCATAGTGATCACAGACGTTAATGACAACCCACCACGCTTCCCACAGAGTGAGTGTATCCCGCACATTCTCTTACCTTAGACTTAAAAGGAGATGGCGATGTAGGAGGAGAGGTAGAAAGCAGTTGGAAACGACACACTCCCTGCTCTTTAGATGAAGAAATAAGAGCATTGTAAAAGAAACACAGTGTGTCTTTGCTAAACTACAGCCCACTGACACCATCAGGCAGTGGCATGAATGGCTTGCATACAGTCCAAGGAAATCACCTAAATTATATTCATGGGCCATTCATACAAGCAGCCCATAACAACGTAGTTTCTCAAATGTGAAGAACTGATGCGTTTCACTGCACATTTGATCATTATTTTTAAACAAGACTCATAAAAGGTTGAATCAATACAGTTGATTGTAGATTACATTGATCATGGCATCTTTATCTTGGTTTTTTGGCTTAATAGCTCTCATATGGTTTTCAGTGCACACACAATCAGATTCACATCATGCACCCAAAATTACAGTCAATCTCACTTTACCACACAGGCACAGTTCATAGTCTCACACATTCTTCTTTAAAAGAAACAGATGAAGACTTTGGACATTGTCCAAGTACATTTTATGTGCTTATGGTTTTACACCTTTTTAAAGTTATAATTCTCTAATATATGATATCATATCATGCTAAATGTTAAACCTACAAAAACAATTAGATGTAATTGGCCTTCTTCCCTCCATTTAAGCCTTTTATTCTTTTATTTTTTCTGGTTAAACCAATACTAAAGCGCTGTTACTTTTGATAAAGCTAGGGGGAACTGCATCTGACAGTCTAGTTGAGTGTGTGATATGTCCCCACACACCTTTTCATATTTGTGTATGAATCCCTTTATTTTTATCTCAGTAAGTCATATTCACCCAGTCATAGTGATAAACCCTGCAGAATTATAGCAGCACCACCACAGGATACGGGCAATATCTGGAATACAGATCCATAAATCAGTTGCACAGGAGGATGACATATGGTATATGTAAGGACACTGATGTTTTCTCAAAATGTCTCTCCTGGGAACAAAAGTGTTTAATCAACTTGCTAGTTACCTAGATCATAATGATCCTTGGAAGATCTTATACATTCTCCTTGGTCTTTTACAACAAAACATCAGGTTTAGGATTTAAGATTTTAAATGCAACATTTTATGATATTGAACATCTTGTACTATAACAGGGATACATTTCAAATCCAGTGGCATATATGAAGTCATGTTAATGTAAATCCAGTTAAATTTATTTCTAAAGTAAAAAAAAAAAAAAAAAACTTCTATCGACCAAGGTGCTCTTCATTTATGTATACACATCACCTTTTTCTCTCTTTTCCTTTGCTGGTGTTCCTCATCTTCTCCTGTATGCAACATTTGCCTCCCATCTCCTTTTGCTCTCTCTGTGATGCTTTATACAAATTCATCTATACACCTTGGTTGAACTTTCTATGCTTTTTTCCCCTGGGGCCACCTTTACTATTCACCAGAGATGTACCAGTTTTCTGTGTCAGAGGGAGCTGCTGTGGGGACACCAGTCGGATGTGTTATTGCAACAGATGCAGACATGGGAGAGAACACAGACATGAGCTATCTGATCAAAGAGGGAGGGGAGTTCTTCAAGGTCACCACAGACGCAGAGACACAGGAAGCTGTTGTCTCCATCAAGAAGGTACAATTAAATTAAAGCAACGCTGCAGTGCTGTGTTTGTTTTCTGAGAACTAATATGGATTTTTTCTTGGCAAATACAAGCAATTATATAAAAACTTTGAGAAAGCATAGTTTGTCAGTGAACAAAAAGAATTTGGGATTAATGTATTTTCTTGAAAGGCAAATCAATGATGGAATTGTTTCACAGTATAAAGTTTTATACACAACAAAACATTTTTCTGCTGAGGAACCTCATGTCAACTGTGAGGGATATTTTGAATTGGCTTTGCTTTGCTGCCTCAAATACTGGGCAGCTTGATGATATTCTTTCTTGTGTGACAAATTATGTCAAATCTACATGGAGATAATATTGAGTCATCTGCAAGTGGATCTTTCAGTTTGGTAACAATAATCAAATTGACTAACGAATATCTCTGAAGAAACTGAGTGTACTGACCTAAGTTAGGATTTGAATTCCATTAATAAAAGAATATTGCAATATCCATTGGGTGTCCCTATGTCATGACTTGAAAAAGTACTTTGTAAGTTGTATCTAGATGGTAGCCATATACGGTAAATATTATCCAGTTTTTAACTTGATTTCTAAGAACTGTTTTATGCTTTCTCCGTCATACATCCTCAGGCCAATATTGATATTGTGTAGCCTCCAGCACCTTAAGCAATTGAAAATGATTGGAATTCAACTAGTCAGAAATCAACAAGTGAGTTGGTTACATTTCCTTTCCAGAAACTGACTGAGAGAGATGATTGAAGTAAAAAAAAAAAAGGGTTAATCATTTCGCTGCCAGTTGTGATTGCATACTGGTTACATTATGACTGCTGTGATACCCTGAAAGAAACTATCACCTCAGAGGAAGACATAGACCCTGTCAATACTTTGCATTAAAATGCATCTTGGGCGCTCCATCTTGTGTGATCCCATCACAAGTCGACAGCTCTAGGTGCGTAACTTGGCATTCATATGCATCTCAATTGGTGTCTTGAGTGATCGCTTAAAATCCATTTTACTTCCACATTATGAATAAACTATAGCTTATATAATTTATCTTATGTAATCCGTGATCCTGCACAACTCTAATTCTGCAAAAATGCATCTGAATGTACCTTCAGAGTTTGATGCCAAAACCGACTAATGACCTACAAGAGTGACCTAAACTGAGACTAAACACACAGTTACTCACTTTAAAGTGTTTGCCTGGGGAATTGGCTAACAGCCTAATTTAAAACAGAAGACTACTGATGGTATGACTACCCAACACAGTACAGGACTGCTGATAAATGTGATTTTTTTATTTAACCAGCTGGAGGTGCTGAGTAGTAGTTCTTACATTTGGCTGAGAAACTGAATCATCGAACACCTCTGAACGTGCTCTGAGCAATCAGATCTTGTATCCTTACTTTATCTTGGGTACTCAGACCTGCCCATGTGCATTTTGATCACCCAAGATTCCTGTTAAAGTAATACTATGTAACATTTCTACCTTAAAATAACAGCTTGAAAAAAATTGTGCGGTTAGAATGAGTTTTAATATTACGATTGGCCTGTCTCCTATGCCCTTCGGGGGTCTAAGTTGGAATAACTACGCTATGTAACTTTGCTGGACCGGCCCGGGAGCGGCCCGGGAGCTGAGCGAAAGTACTTCGACTTGCTTTCTGGCACACCTACCGCAAAAACAAATAGACCCCTCTCACGCTCCCAGGTACATTTGATTACTCTTACCTTCTCGGTCGACATAGCTTGCACCTTCTGACTCCTCGCCGGTTCGTCAACAAACGTGAAACGTGAAAGCGAAAGGGTGTTGTATTTACGACAGTGTAACCGTACATTACCTCCAAGCCTGTAGGGGGAGCTCCATAATGGGCTTTTTGAGAAGTTACATTCTATTACTTTAATGCTACATGTGTTCTGCAGCACCGACTCATTGCTGCCGCTGATGGCTGGAATCTAAATTGCATCTTTGCTGATGTTGTGTCTTTCTATTTTAGCCTCTTGAAATCAGTGTCCCTACTGTGCCCGCTGTCATTTTTTATAAGGAATGATTAAAGTGTGGACGTGTTAATTTAGGATCCTGTTTGTTTCTTTTTCAGCCATTGGACTTCGAAAGCAAGCGGACACATAATGTTGTTGTAGAAGCAGTAAATAAGCATGTTGATCCTCGCTTTGTGGACCTGGGGTCTTTCCGAGACCAGACCATTGTCCGGGTGAGCGTTTCGGACATAGATGAGCCACCCATTTTTCAACCAGCAGGTGGCACTAACATGGAAGTCCAGGAGGATGCCAAAGTGGGGGCCCTGGTTGGAGTAGTCACAGCCAGAGATCCAGATGTGAAGAATAAACCTGTTAGGTATGAACTGAAAAGACTGATTTTACCAAAAATAATGATGCATTATATTGAATTATAAAAAAATGATTTTGCATATGTTATGAAAACTGTAGAATCTACATCACACACGTGCCTCATTTGAAAAATGGTTGAAACAATTATATGAACCATTGCATTGAGTGAGAAGCTTTTTAGGTTGGAGCTTTCTAAAAGCCAGTAAGTTCTCAAAGATCTATGAAGTTTACACGTTCATGCCCTAATTTTTTAGAAACTGTAATCACAATCATCATCCACACTGGGAACCAGATCAGTGCTATTCAAAATTTACACCAAACATGACAGCACTGAAGCTGTAATGGAGCATTATGTTTGATTTGGTTTGATAGTGCCATTCAGCTTGGATAAGGCAGCAATGATTTGGTGGTTTTAACGACATAAAATACAAAAAAATGGTAAATAAAATCTACTATTAAACCACAAAGAAAACAAAACATAAAATACTCCTTTTTGCAACAGCAGGTAGCCTTAGAAAATATATCAGAACACCTAAACACATATCAAATAATGAAAATAGAATATTGTTGCTGAAGTTATACTCGCATCACATTGAAAAACAAACGTTTGTATTGGAGTGACTCTCATTTTATATTGTTTTACACTAGTCTGCAAGAATTGTGTTGCTTTACTTTTAAAGAACACCTTTTCAGGCTAGAAAATGCTATTTCAAAGAACTATAACTCACTTGCTGAAGAAACTGTAGATACACATGTAGCTGATGGGGAAATCTTCTCTTTACAATTCCTTTTGAAGATTGAGTAAAAGCCCCAAGAACAATGCATTTGGTACAATTGATAAACATGTTTAGATTGTCTATGTTTTTCTCCCAGATCACTGTGTGTGATAAAATAATATCATCTGGTAATCTTCTGTATCAAGGTCTTTGCTTTATATGTCCTCAGAAGAGCAGTGTGAAGGGGGGAAATGTAGATAAGGGCCATGACAGTCTCACTGACTGAGTATACTCCAACACACGGAGGGCCTGTGAAAATTACCTAAATTAAAAATGTATGAGACTCAGGGTTCCAGGTGTAATAAAGCACAACACAATGGCAGTGCTGTCGTTCACTGCTGCCTTGGCAGCCTGCAGCTGAAGCTATGTGGGTGATACATGTGCAAGCATATATGAGTACGTCTGTGTTTTTATGTGTGACGATGTGTTTGAGTGAAGAAATGGGAGAGTGCGGGAAAGCAAAAAAAGAAGTTGGCCAGGAGACACCCACAGATGTTGGCAAAGTGTAAAGCTCATGCTCTCTGGAATAAGTCAGCACACCCTCTTTAACCTCTGTATAATGATGCACCTTTAATGCAGAGAATTTTCTGTAAACAAGCAGGAAATGTGAATCTGATACTCAACTTGACTCTGACAGCAAGCAGCAAATTGCAATAGGAACGAATTTTGTACATACGATACCTTTCCTTATGTACAGTTTTGAGGACATTTAATTTTGTAACAATTCTCACATATCTTCAGTAAAAATTCTTTTCTTTTAACATTTGTCTGCTATAATATACTTTACAATGCTTTGTAATGCAACCCAACAAACTAGTTTTGATGAACACAATGCAAATTCCAATCTTTAGTAATATCTATTATTATAGGGATTTTGAAACTGTGACGGGACACATTTTTTGTATTTTTTGTAGATTGCATTAGGGTTAGGGTTACGTATCAAAGCCAATGATTTATTTTTGTCTTTTTTCCTTTTTTCTGTTGGATTTTTAGTGATAAAGGGAACTGAAAACGTCCAACTCTTTGAAAACATAATATGATCCAAAGCTTAATATTTTTGGGATTGCAGTTTCTGGATGTGAAGAATGGAATGAAAAGTAAAGGAAGGAGTAACCATTTTAAAACTATACTGTTTTACAAGTGAATGATTAATGCTCTAATTTCTATTCCACAACAGTTTAATATGACATGGTTGGACATCGTTTACATCTAACCATCATTTCCATGAGACTACAAGGATACTGGTTGACATGTTTGTCAGAAAGGACAAGAGCTGATAGAGTCCATGGTTCTTTATGGTTTATGCGGGCATGAGAAAGCCAGCTGCATATGTGAGCAAGAGTTAGTGTGTGTGTGTGTGTGTGTGTGTGTGTGTGTGTGTGTGTGTTTTGAGAGACGGTAACTAAAAACAAAGAAACTTTTCAGCAGATTTTTGTTGACACCAATCTTTTGAGAGTACCCAGAACCCCAAAAGAGGAAAGATCCATTTATCATTTACCTAGAGTGCACAAAGAACGTTTTATGTTTGTTTGTATTTTTTCCAACTCAGGAAGGGTATCTATATTGCTTCACTCAACGACAAAAAAATAGCAGTATTAGGGTCACTGGATCTGTAGCAAGTGTCCTATTGCTGTTTTATTTTCTCCAGGGACCCATTTCTCTATATGTAGATTTATATTTTAGCTTAGTTGTTGACTGTCTGACATGGTCCTAGATTTGTTGGTTCTTGAAAACATTTTGGTCACCAGAACATTATCATAGCAACATATCTATTAGGTCAAGTCTATTTGTGAGCAGGTTTATTTATTGTAAATAAGATCAGCTGAGCAAGGCCTGTTTTTACACAAAGTATTGGTGTATTGATCATTCTCCCATTTATTAAGTCAGGTAAATTGAACTTGTTAAATTTAAAACCTTTTTTATAATAGAGTCCTCTTCCAAAATGGGTCGTAATTCAGAATTAAGGTCACATGAAATAATAATTTCATCCCTTCGGTCCCTTTGGTCGTAGAGTTGCTTATCATGGTTTCTGGCCCAGATTCCCTGGTCAGTGAACACAGGAGACTACATTCATTTCATATGGTTGAATTTTGAAAACTAATCAAATTCTGAAGTGGATTTGAAGAACCAGACAAAGATAGATAAATAGACATTTATTGTTTCACTTTCTTTCTTTTTTTTAATTTTGTTTTTATTTTCTGCCAGGTTCTCCATTGATCGGACAACAGACCAGGACATGATCTTCCACATTGATCCTGACTCGGGTGCGATCACATTGGGAAAAAATTTGGACCGTGAGACTGCAGGCTGGCACAATATAACTGTGAAGGCTGTAGAAGCAGGTACATTCGTTCCTATTTTAAAATGAGAAAATTATCTATAAACCACTGGGATTGAGGTATTTATCATTTATCAGCTGTAAACTTTTTTTAATTTCCCAGACATTCTAAAAAAAGCTGAAATACAGTTTTAAGAAGTATGTGCAGTTGTTTCTGCCTGTGGCAATCTGAAACTAAATGAGTTGTTTTAGCCTGACTTGTAAAGAGTACCATGTCAAAACACATTGTAGAAGAAAAGCCTTCTTTATAAAACAACTATAATACCAATGCAATTAACAAAAATGTCCTGAGATCTCGTCTTCATAAGAATTCACTTTAACAGTTCCTTGGTACAGTTCCACATATTCTCTTTGTTCTTACTTTGCTGAATGTAAAACGACAGAAAAGAAAAAAAAAGCAACACTATAATGAGTGTCAACCAAAGTTGTAGATATTCAATTGTCTGCACATCTTGTAAATGTGTAAAACACAGGAGAAGAAGAGTTAACAAAAGAAAAAGAGTCCTCACACTTAAGATGTGTTTGCCATTTGCACGACATACTGACTAAAATTGAAACTAAAAGGACTAAGGTCTAATTTTCAAGAACAAGAAAGTTAAACATTGCCTCTCATGACTTGCTAACTTTGTCTGAAATTAGTATCTGCCAGTGATTGAGGCTGTACAATAATCCATTTCCTCCTAGAATCACAGGCGTATCCAGTCACGAGGAATATCTTCATAACAAGGGGGTTATTTCTCCACTTTCTATTTTTTTGTTTTGTTTTTTTGTTTTTTAGCTTTGGGTGTTGGGGGGGCAAAATTGGCCAACTCACCACGAGGGAAGATATGAGGTTACAGAGAGTTCAAACTGTTGTGATCATTGGCTTCCAAGGCTTTTGGCACTAATTCTGCAGCACTCTGTTGTGACTTTAAGCCTGAAAAAAGTCACATCACATTCCTCACATCCACATTCTCTGCATGTTTCATATACAATTTTAATGAAATAACAGACCTTCTTTTAAATAAAAAAAAAATGGATTACATATTGACCATATATTGATTGACCTTAAAAGCAAAACTCCTGGTTACTCATCAAAAACGTCATATGAGCTGGTGGTAGCCATTCATACGAGGTTATTTCTTACCAGTGTGAAAATATAGTCATAATTCCAGTCTTTGAGGTTACAAAAACATAGCTAAATATGAATGAAGAGCATTTTCATCTCACTGAGTCCTTTTGTCATAGCAATGAAAATGAAAAATGTAATAACTTGGGGGAGCAGGGAAGTTATTACTGTGCCATTAGAAGTAAACTTGAAAAAGGAGGAAGACTTGTATTTCTCACTTTTTCAATCTTATACAGATGAAGTGATTTTGGGATTGCAGTGAAAGCAGAGGAGATTGGATTCTGCATCTAACTGGGATTCACCATCACACACAGAGTGAGAAAGAAAACAACACCATAAACAAGGCTTATTCTAAAATGTCTTCATATTTGTTCGTTCGTCATATTTCCACAGACTGTGATTACCCCAATAATCAATACAGCCTAAACTGAATAGTTCGCACTCTTACCCAACACAAACATTAAGACAAAATTAGACTGACTGATTTGTTCCCAGAGTAATTTAGGCTCTTTTGTTCTCCATCTCTTTGTGCTTGGCATTATGTCATTGCCACATTTTAATGTTAATTAAACATTTAAAGCGGCCTCACACCTACCAACATCAGACATAAACACACGCCTGCACTTGAAAGATAAAGCTTCTCATATTGCCATCCGTGGTAACGTACGCACAGACAATGTCATTGGTCAACGCCATCAAAATTCCCACCCAGAATGTTTCTTTATCGCCTCTAAGCGCACATAGTCCCCGGAGCTGTAGACACACAGACAGGAGACTGAAAAAGGAAAGAGAAATACTGACAGAAAGAAAAAATAAGGCCACAAGAGAGATGTTTGTAGAATAGGGGACTGGATGTTTATGCTTATGAAGTGGCAAGCTATGGCATTTTAACAAAGGACTTCATTTTTGTAGTAATTTATTTTCTTTTTGGGCCCTTGTGCCCATTAAAGCTAAAGAGCCACAAGGTCAACTTGTCTGAGGACACTGTTAAACTCAAGTTTTGTGACTAAACCCTTAATTACCCCAGTCCATTAATGACCTTTGAACTGTTGCATTGCATGTCTACCAGTATTGCACAAGTGACAACAGCTCCCTGACAGTTTTTTACTTTCTGTGCCCTGAGATTAACCTCTGCCACAAAAACTAAAAACTCACTAAATGTCAGTTATTGCATTCTGTTTACGTGTGTGGCCTCAGTAAAGATGGTTAGGAAATATACACACAAAAACACACGCTAAAAGTCTTCACACTGTTACTATGAAAGACAATGCAACCCGTCATCTGAGTAGTGCTTGTCTTCCTTCCACAGAGTACTGAGCCTCCTGGGTACAGCAGGAGCATTTAATTCACTGTCACTAACCTGGGAACTCATACTTTCTGGCAGCCTTCTCCATAGAAACGAATCAGGTTAAGTTAGAGTGACATATAATTTTCGAGAACTGATAGCAAGTATGATACGACCGTGCAAAACTGCTTTTTCACTCAGACAGGTAGTTGGATGAAAAAGAGCCTTACCCTGGGGGCAAAAAAGATACTAAACTACCTCAAAGTCTTTATCTTCTGTGCTGTTGCAGGGTAGAGACGTTTTCCACTGCATCCCTTTCCACATTTCCTGTCTGGTAAAGAAACACATTTTGCTTTTGTGCCGTACGAACATCATCGCCAGTAAGTTCGAATGAATCACAGACTTGTTGCAACACACTGAAGGTTGTCTTCTTTCACTCAGGGTTGGGAAATATGAAAGAAAAAATCAAATCAAACCAAATCAAAAGAGCAAGGCAAATTGTAAAACTGTATGTAAAATATGTATGCAACTGCATGTATCAAATTAACCTGCGAGTCCAAATCAAATTAGATTAACTTTCTTAAAAAAGTGGAGAACAAGGCATGTTTTTTTTTTTTGCAAATAATGCACCACAGAGAGTGGTTCTTTTTTTTTTTGTGAGCTCTGTCCAAATATAAAATCACTAACGTGTCCTACAAAGTGTTATTATAATTGGGAAAGACAAGGAGAATATAATGTGCTGGTGGGGGGTCACGTAATTATAAAATCAAACAGTAGCACAGCAGCTAGGCATAGTTTTGTGCTCACAGGGAACTTTCGGCATTCAAGGCCAGGGAATGAAAAGGGGGTTAATTCTGTACTGTATTGTTGCTGTACTGATTGACTGGTGAAGTTGACAGCTGCCACTCCTGACTAGGACAAAAATGTTGTTTTGTAGAAGCCAGGGATTGGTGGGTGGCATTAAACCCTTGACATGAAGTTAGAGATTGCTGGTCAAAATCCTGTCCTGCACAGTGTCCTTCAGCTATTGCTTGCTTTTCTACTTCACTCCAACCCACCGTTGGTTACATTTAGAGTTGTTGTACATGGTTAGGGTTTAGATGTTCAAAAGCGCCTTGATGGGTCAAGAAAACCAGACATTGCCACAGACTGTACAGTTTAATACTTATTGGAAGTGGTTGAAATTATGGGATGCTAGGCTACCGTGAGCAAAACAAGTATCTACCAAAATGTTGTCATCTCATAATTTTATGTTGTGAAACTATTACATTTTTGATTTGTGGACAAACGTCCCATTTCACAATCTGGTCAGACCGGGCTATTTGAGTGCACTTGTATCTCCATTTTATGCTACTGACAAAAAGAAAAGTATTTCCTTCAGCAAAGTAAAACATCAATTTGGCCACAAGCTATAGTGGTATACAGTATAACACCCCAGGCACCCACTTATACACACTCATGCAGGTGTATGCATATGCAAAGACAGACACACCTACTCACATCCTCATATATCCCTCTTGCCAGAAGTAATGTCAGCATAATTCAATGCCTGAGAGAAAGTCCTGCTGTAAAACTCTTGACAGCTGGTGTGTGCTGCACAGATCCAGAGCATGGCAATAATCTGTTGAAATCCTTTTTATTTTTCTCTGTCAAAGACAGATTTAGATCAGGTCCACATGAATAAACTTGTCTCAGTAATTTTTATTTATTTTTTTATTTTTTTAATGGATATTTTTGAGTGGGAAGGGGATGGGCATTTTCAGATTTGTTAATCTGTTTTCAGTTCTGGGAGCTGAAATATAAAATGTGAAATATTTGATGATTGCTGGGTTTTCATTCTGGCACAGCCGGAAGAGCAGTGGAATTAGAACAGAAAGGAGAGAAGAGAAATCTAGCACTGGTGGAACTCATAATGCATTTACGTTCTTGCTGCTCTGGCAAAAAGCAGTCAATTAAAACACTGCATTGATGTGAGGATTATGCTATTAGTTCAGCCCAGAATTCTTATTGGCTGTTGTGCCACTGTTAGAGCTGTGGTGAGACAGTGGGAAAGCGCTTCAGAACCTCTCTGCAAAGGATCAGTGATTTGTTTTGCTTTGCCTCTGTTGTTGGCCAACATTTATCATTGTAGTTTTTGAGACAACGAGTTTGGGTTTATCTCTAACATCAATACCCTGTACACACAGGTGCACAGAACATGGGTGTTTTGATAACCGCTGATTTTTCTATTTCTTTGCAACTATTGTTCATATGTTAACACACATTTGAGCACTGAAACTGAACTTTTTGGAAAAAAAACTTTAAAGGTGAATATTTTCACTCTCACACAGTTTGACTGTGATGTTTATGTGTGCACTGTAAAACTGGGGGTTTGGCTTTCAACATTAGATTTTTGCATGGCTGTTTCCTTGGTTTGACAGCAGGATATTTGCTAAGCTCCCTTTTTGTGTACATGACAATGACAGACCTAGCCAAGATCAGGCTGGTGTTAACCTTACAAACAGGAATTTTTACATGTCTGCACGAAAATGTTCTTGCCGATCATATTGAGGAGCATAAGGCGTTACAATGCATTACAGAGTAAACACAGAACCCAATGCCAACACTGTATGTTTTGGACTTGAGCCAATCCGACCTCGCATGGTTGGGAGTTTTTGCTGATGAATGACAAAATAAGTTTTTGTATGTCCCTGACCTCGCTCTGCATTTGACTGAGCTTCTTCACCTGTAGGTGGAAAGCAAACTGCTATGAGATGACCCGTCAAAAAGTTGCATGTACTGTACTACTTACCTTCACTTGTGAGTTTTTACCATGGGATCGATTTTTTTTTTTGTTGTTGTTGTTATTAGTGCTGTGTAGACATGTTTTTTTTGTTTGTTTGTTAGTTTTTTCCCGGCTAACATAGGAGGGAAAATCTGTTTGCTGCAAATTTTCTACATACCTAGTTGACGGGATAGCAGTTACCATAGCAATGTTTGGAGCAAATACACCCCCAAAATAACATGGTAGTGTTCATAACAACTCTTAGGAACGTCAGAAATAAAAGTGAGAGAGGTGAACTCTTTATTAAGACTGTTTGAGAAGGTTTGAACACATCTCTTAAGACTGCAGTCCTGTTGCAGGGACCTTACTGTAGAAAGGCAAATATCAGAAAGAACAACTGTAATTACTTGCAAACTAACGATTGTATTTTTTTCAAAAAGCATTAGCCAAAGTAACAAATCTCTATTTTAGAGGGCTCTTTTTGTTTACAAAATTGCATGTTTATTTAGAGTGATACATCGGAAAACTATGTGTTTTGATCCAAAGTTTCTGGTCATCCTTCCCTATAATATATAACCTTTAAGATGGTAACAAAAGTTAAAGAGAGTTCAAAAAGTGCTGACTAGTTTTTTGCTAGTTGATATTTAAACTTGTTTGGACATTTCAGAAAAAAGTTTAACAGATGCCATGAAGAACCTTTTGACATGACACCAGTTATAACATCTAGGATTGAAATCAAATCAGGAGGATGTTAAAGGTTACAGTCTACGAGACCCGTTTTTACATCTAATAAGAAGCAACAGTTTTATCTTTTTTAAAATCTTTTTGATGAACAACATTAAAATAGAACTATTCTTTACAAATAGAGGTTAACTTGAATCATAGTTGAGTTTTACATATAAATGCATCCATAGTATGTCTACTTAGCACTCTTTTTTATAAGTGAGTTTACTTTATTGCACTAAATGATCTATAATAGCTGAATTATGACTTAAACTCCTTTAGTGGAATGCTCTTAACTGCATGGATTTTTGTGGATATTTCCAGCTGTGAGTAATTGTAAGTAGCCACATGTTGTTAAAGTTTCTGTGGGGTGCCACTCAAATGTGTTAACTGTGCAATGATAGCTCTGTATGCTGATTTATTCATAGGCTGTATTCTCTAATTAACCGGGGTATCCAAACCAACACTGCAAGCAAGATTACTCATTAAACTCCCACATAATGTTCTCCGTCTCTTTTCTGTTTCTCTCTCAAACTTACATCTTCTCATAGGCCCACATACACTCTAGGCCCTAGGCTCCCTTCTTTACAGTACAGTGTTTTGTGAGCAAAATGGAAACTCCGTCAAATATTATCTTTTGATTAGGAATGGAAATTAAGATTCAAGGAAAAATGTAGCTAATTTGAAGTGGGTTTTGGCTGTACTAATTATAAAATCTTCTTCACTCCTACATTTACATTCTGGCCCATTACAAAAACTGTCATTGTGCTGTTGTACTTCTTGTTTCATCTTGTTAAAAAGAGCAAGAATACTAAAATTAGGGGACTAAATTTGTGATTTTGTCAAAACAATTTACTTGCCATTATAATTTGCTGTGTGCCGCATGCACTCACACTATTAAATAGCTGTATACAGTGTTTGTATAGTGGTGTCTTTAATAGATTGTGAGTATCGAGAGACAACAAAGTGTGTCTTTTGTATCAACTTCTTTAATGTCACCCACTGGAATCATTTAGTATTATTCAGTTAATTTGTGTAATTTGAGGGGGCATTAGAATAAAACCCTTCAGCAAGTAGCCACAATGCCAAACCTGCCTCCTTTTTTGGAAATTGTGTACATCTGCATCTGTTGGCAACTATGTTGAACTTAAGCAAAAAGCACATTAAGAATCCTGTCTATGGAGTCTCAGACCTTGTCTATGCCACTCTGTTATGGAAAAATCAGCACGTCAGCAGCATTACAACTGCAGCCGCAGTCGTCTGTCAATGTCCACATGATTTCAAGGAGCTAAAGTACTGCTGTGTGTTCAGATGCATTTTGGCAAGACTTTCAGCCTACAGTAATAGACATAGTTACACCAGTATTCTGAAGATAATAGGCTTTGAATTTAAAAATACGCTTTGGGGTTACAGTTAAGTGTGTAAAGTGTAAGTGCAACGTTGGCCGTCGACAGTTTTATTGAATAATGTAAATCAGTATTGTTGGATGACTGACAAATGTGGGCGAAACGCCTCTGACTCGATCATTCATTTTCTAAGCATTGGTTTCCTGTGTGACAATCACACTAGACTCATTGTGTTTTGTTTTACAGTGTATATTTGTCATTGTAAGCATGACAAGAATGCCATGCAAAGACAACTCTTAATGTTTCCTTTATTGCTCTTCTGTAGATAACCACACAATGGTGTCCTTCTCAGCTGTGAGTATTCGGATTCTGGATGTAAATGACAATCCTCCTGAGCTGGCTACACCGTATGAAGCCTCTATATGTGAAGATGCCAAACCAGGCCAGGTATGTTTTTCTTAAAATAAGCTTGTACTCAAATCATTGTATTTGACATTTGACAATTATTTATTTATTATTTATTATTTATTTAAAATTTCAAAATTACAATGATAAAAAAACAATTGATGATTGCTGCATCTTAAATGGGAATTGTAGGGCTGATCAAGTTGATTCAGTCTTCCATGTTGATAGTGCTAGTGATGATCAAAACAAGAATCTGGACAGTGTCTACCAAAGCACTAATGTGAATTAGATATCAACTTCCCAAAAAGGGAGAAAATAAACATTTATCACAAAGGACAGGTTTACATGCGTTTCTTCAAACTGGAATCCAGTAAGAATTCACAACAGCACACAACCCAGAAGGGACACCAACTTTATCAGTGCACACAACTCAGAGCCAATTATTGAACTGAAGTGACATGAAATCATCTATGGATAATTTACTGAGACACCAAGAAATTTTATCTGTCACATGAATACTATAACAATACTCTACCAAACTGATCCACTGTTCAGATCCAAACTATCAATACCATGTCCATGAATGATCATGAAAGTTACATTGACCCTTCATCCTGAAATAACTTGAACTTCATGAAACGATTGGATAATAAACCAAAATATTTTAATTATATTCAGTTTCATGACTTCAGCTATGCAAGAAAAACATTTTCATTCCCAACACATCACATACTGATGCTTGATCAGTTTTCAATGCACCGGAAAATGCTATACTGCTGCACGAGGCCATTTATCCCCCTGTGGTGGAAAGTGACATGACTGTGCCCGACAATCAAACGTCACTCTACATCGATCCCTAATAAGCAAGTAAAGGCTGATTTATGCTTCAGACGCAAAGCCTCTGACGCTCGGACGCAGAGCCTCTGCGAGCGTCAAAATCTTGACCACTCCCCCACGCAGAGGCTCTGCGCGCGTCCTCGTACACCTCAGAAAAATCCTGACTACGCGACAGACGAACGCAGACCACCAACGGAAGTGCGCAGACAAAAGCGGCTGTGATTGGTCCTCAATGTGAATTTCCGGTTGTCTGTGTGGCTTCCTCCTTTGCATTTTCGCCAACTCCAATAAAATAAGCTGTTCTTCTTCGATGTCGAGCAACTCCAGATCCATATCTTGCATACACTTTTTTTTTTTGAAAGATAAACACTTCCGCCGGCGCCGCCGAAGTTCTCATCACCGCCCACCGAAATTCTCGCGAGGGGAAATTGCTGTGCGTCCCTAGAAATTCCAGACCGAGGTTGCAGAACCATAACATGAAAAGTGGTTTGCGACCAGAGCAAAGCAACATGTCAAGACGATAGACGCAGAACTATAATCTGCCCTTTACACAGACCGTGCAAGAAGGTTGGAAGTAAGGAGTGGGATAGACACCTGACCTAAGCATTAGACTAATGGTTGGGTCCAAACTTGACTCAGCTGTTTTTTTATTTCCTTTTTTTGAGTGCTTATTTTCATTCTCAAGTCACTTTGCTCTGCTACTTCACTACACATTAAAACAACTTGATCAATGTTTGAAAATCATTATAGTTATGATTAAATAAGCAATATAATATATATTATTGGTGAAACTTTCACTTACATTTTGCATATTACTGTGTCGACACGTCACATGATATCACCAGCCTGAAAAACCTTGTATATTCAAAATTTATGCAGGGGTACCCTATATTCGTAACTGATGCTCCTGACCAAGCCTCATCAAGTCAAATCAAGAAGAATCAAGAAATCTTTATTGTTCATGAGGGGCAAGCTTTTTTGTAGCCAGCAATAATATATAGAATACAAACCAGCATGTAGTGCGAACAAACACTGGTGAAAACAACAATGAGATATAAAACAATATAATGAAAACACAAGATTAAAAATCATGTTGGGGTGGTCCCTGGCGTAGTGGGTTAAGCAGGCGCCCCATGTACAGAGGCTACAGTCCTCGCTGCAGCTGGCCCCGGTTCGAGTTCCGCTCCAAGCGGCCCTTTGCTGCATGTCTTCCCCCTCTCTCTCTGCCCTCTGCTTCCTGTCTCTCTCCAACTGTCCTATCATTAAAGGCATAAAAAGCCCCAAAAAATATTTAAAAAAAAAATCATGTTGAGTTATTTTTAAACCTAATGACAACAGGAACTTATGGGCTCCATGATAGGATAACCGCTGTTGTGTACCACTGATAGATTGAAGAAGTGCACGTATGCACTAATCATGGCAGCACAAGAACATGCCAGGAGCACAAGAGCAATAGAGGTCTATATAGGGGTCTATCACGGCACACAGAACACTAGGCCTCTGAGACAGTCCAGCACATAGAAGCAGGGTGTAAGATGCAGGCAGGTATGACATACACGAAATGCAATAACCAAATGGCAGGAATAGTGTACAGGAACATCTGTGCCGAGCAAGGGTTGTACGTGCCAAAGTTCAGGTGTGAGATACCTGCAAAGTTGGTGGAGAATAGAGCAGAGATCCTGCGGTACTTCAAGATCAAAACTGATCAACTGGTGATGGCTAGCCAAGCAGACATTGTGGTGGTTGGCAAACCACTAAAGAAGAAGGAACTCAAGAGACCAATAAGAAAAAGAACAAATGCTGAAAGAGGAAGTTGAAAAGATGTGGGAAGTGAAGGTAAACATGTTATCAGTGGGAACTGAAGCAATTGGTGCTGTGAAACCCAATTTATTACAACATCAGAAATCTCTGTCCAGAGGAGCGCAGTCCCAGAAACGGCTAAGATGCTGTTCAGAACCCTCAAGCTCCTTGGCCTCTAGCTTGAAAAGTGACTGGTCGATCAATTCAGCATGGTCAATCATTTACAAACTACAATACTGTATTTTTGTCAATGTTAGAAATATGCTAGATCGAAAATATATAATTGAAATGGAATTCACATCTGAAGGAATACTCCAAACAGTTGTCTGCATGGCCTTTAAAAAGCTTTTATGAAATAAATTAATCATCAGTTGCCGACTTGCACAGATTACAGTCAGGGAAAAGGATTTCCAAATGAGACACTTCCAAATATCTTTTTTATTAATTGTCTGACAGGAAAAAGATACAGAACTTCATGCAGGTCAACATAAATTCACGAAGGATCATGGTATAACAATGTATAAAGTTTGTCTTTTCTTCTTTGGGTTTAGTTTTTAGATGATTTTGAAGTTAGTGTTTAAAGCTCAAGATAGGTTTTCATATGCATTATTACCAGGCAAACAGTGGGAGCCTGTCTGAAAAATCTAAACAAAAGGCACTGCTGCTTTTCAATCAAACAGAGGGCCAGATCTTTCCACTGAGCACCATTAAAAATGGACTCAGTCATTAGGGTGTTTTATTCACCTTATGTAGCCAACAGGCCTTGGGCTGAGTTAAACCAAATTATCATGGGCAGAGCAAAGGAATAATTAAAACAGCAATGCTTTAAAGTGGGGCCTCCATGCTGGAAGCTGCATTTACATGTGTAATGAGGCTCAGGCCTCTCCCCCACTTGATCCATAGACTCTTAACCACTTATAGCCCCCCTGTGTCTCTGCTATGCCGCCAGTCTCTGTAGAACTTTGTCCGGTCTGATCGTCCTCATTCCCACTTCGCTCCTTTACCTGTCCACATTAACCTTCAGCTCCTAATCACACAGAGGTGATTAGTCTTCCAGCTAAAAGACCACTGCAGGCTCCTATCATTGCAAGAAAGGTTTTGCAATGTTCTCCTTAGAAAATGCTGTAAAATATTTCAAACTGGGATTATTAACCAACAGTACGTACAGAAGACTCTTTTTTTCGTGACTGTCTACCAAGGACAATGAGATGTATTTCATCCCTTTTTTTAAATTTTGTATCATGTTTTAAGTATTTTCTCTTTTTTATATGATTGAAATTTGGATCTTTTCTGCCATGACTGCGAACCTTGAAAGGAAATGTTTTAGCAGTGAGTGTGGGGCTTTCTAATGCTCAATTTCAGCCTCAAGGGTAACCCACTGGGCGGCATGCAGGAAACAATTTTCCCCTCCTTGTATTTTTTTTCTTTGATTGTGATAATAAAAAAACAGCCTGTTCTTTATATTTTCAGAAGGGAGTGAGCAGTAAGATAAATCTGTGTCAGTAAGAGGAATTTCCATTTTTGTGAATTTTTCATTCCAAAGACCTTAACCTGTGGATGTCCATAAATTTAATGAAGTTTGTTGGCAACTGACTAATCACAATTTGGGACATTACCAGAGTGATGCATATTTTCCTCCCCTCACTCTGTCTCCACAGCCCAAATGTTGTGCTTAATTGCGAATAACATGCTCACAAACACACACACACCTGCAAATATGTGTACTCAAGCCCTCTAATGCAAGTTTTATTTTGTAATGATCCTGCCAATAAATGACACAACACACTGAAGCAGAGGGGTACACTAGAAATACATCTTTTTTTGAATAGTTGGCTTAGATAACCCAATTCAGTATGTCATTACACAAGCTGTCTATTGATTCATACAATAACAGACTTAGCATAACATGATACAGCCAACAATATATTCAAGAAATGCAGATTAAATTGCTCTATGCAACCATGAAAATGTATTGCCAAAAGCAAAATAAATAACGCATATATGACAAAAAACTGATGTCAGATAATGTCTCTTTCCAGTACTGTACAGCACCACTTTTATATCTGTCCCAGCAAGTGACTATAGCAACACATCGTTACACATCACTATGGTAGTAGCAAAGCTTGCATAATTTTATTTTTTTTTCATTTATGGAGACTAAAATTAAAAGTAATACATTCTTTGATGTGCACCAATCTTTCAGACATAAAGAAAAGTAGCGCTTTGCTACTGGGCATAAAGATACTATTCAAACAAGGTTCCCGTTTTGAAAAATTTTCATGGTGCTCTTTTACTTGTAATGTTAATTCACACAGTATCAGAATCGCAGGGTTCTGTTGATGCAAAGGGCTGTTGCCTGATATGCTGAAGCTCTTTGATGTCTACTGCTTCCAAACATGCACTTATTTATTCAGTAAAATAAGCTGCCAAAGGAAGAGCCCAGAGGTATGTGCATCAGTCGACATATGTTTGTGTGTAAAATGAGCGTCAATTTTGTTTCTGTTCCCTGGAAGGTTGTTAATCAATTTGCAAGCTTGGACACACGAACAGCTCTCGGGTAATAGGAATAATTGTTCATTTTACCTGGAATACGCAGACGTCAAACACTGGTTTACTGTCCTCTTTTGCCTGATGCATTTCCACTGGATCTCAGAAGATGTGCATTTGTTAAACTTGCCCACTGGGCCAGATGTTATGACAAGTTATTATTGCTTTATTCAGTCTCAAACCCGTTTTGAATTTAGAATAGCCCACATGGCACCTGTTATTGTCAATAAGAAAAATGACATTTAATTGCTTGGCACAAAATTTCAAACTTTTCACAGGAGAGCTGAATTTTAGTTTCATGTTGCAACAATAAATTGGCTAAAAGCCACTTGTGAAGCATTTCTATTACATGATGGATAGCAGGACTTGATTTTGGCTAATTAAAAGAAAACATTTATTATTTTTTTACCCAGACCATTCAGCCAGGCTGTCAGTAGGACACAAGGCATATATAATGTATCCTTTTAAATGAAAAGTGCTCGCTCCATTTAGCCCAAATTACATCTTAATACCAGTCCCTGCACAAACGCATGTTACAGTGGAATAAAGGCATGCAAGCACACACCCACATACATGTGTTACTCACACTGCCTTTACTGTCACACTCTTAATATGTCAGATCAAACCACGGTTTGTTAAGCTAATGAGGAGCCTTCCATTGTGTCTGTTTTGTGTTGTGTTATCACCCAGCCTCGCTCATGGAGTGTCAGCTCGCTGGCTCAGTTGCTGCTGTCGGTGTAACCACAGAGAAAATCAGATTTGCCTAAGCCTTTTAACTGTGGTTGAGTGTGATCCCATTTGAGAGCTGGCAACAAAACCTTTTTTTTGTGCGTTTAGAGGAAAAATGCATGTGGAGACCTGGGGAAGGGTTAGGTGAGAAGTAAGTAATAACTGAGTGATGTGGGTTAAACAGCTTTCGCTTGGGATCACAGTTCAAGAAACAACTTGTTAAATAGCACCAGGGGTGTGGAAGGTAGTGTTTATACATGTCAATGTTAGCCTAAAACTGAATAAGACAAGGAGAGGTCCAAGTACAATCACACTTAGTAAACATATTAGATCCAAAATTTTCTCTTCTGCCATGTAAAACGCATGTGAAACACCATGTCTAAAGTGATGCAAGTTCATTTATTCTTTGTTCCTCTGTAAATGCAACGGTGACGCTTACAAGCTGTTCACCCTTTTAATGCTTTTATTCAGCGAGATACAAAAATAACAGTAAAGAAAAATATGTTGCCTTAAACTCCATTATTTGAAAAGAAGCGACCAAGACATTGCCTGATTGAAATAATACTGAGAGCAATAAAACCCCATAATTGATTTATATGCCATTCTGTTTTGCAGTTTTTGAAAACAATTTAAAAAATGTGCTATACTTGTTTCCATCATTTTCTAAATTGAAAAGGAGTGAGCTTAACACCATAGAGACTATTTACAGAAATATGTCCACATTCAAGAGCATATTCAGATGAAAATATTCTCTATTTAGTCAGAGGTTCAAAAGTGACATATTCTTCAATTCAAGGTCTAGCATTGCCTACTGAGGTTAGTTAGGTAATTTGAGAGCAAGAGGGTTTTGGGTTTGAACATGTTGCTCGGCTTCTCTGTGGGGAGTTTTGTGCCAGAGTGAGTCTTTTGCAGACGCTTCCTCTCACAGTCCAAAGAAATGTATGACTATTTAATAATTTGAACCTTTGTTGGCTCAGTTGAATCGGATCCAGCTGTGGATCCTGCTGGACTTTGCTATTAAACCCGACCGCCGTCCTTGTCCCTGTGTACATGCATAGGAGCAGAATCAAGTTATCGATTGCAGTGTGTTCAATTCCACAACACTGTGGACTGTGGGAGATTATCATACATTTATGGAGTTGGGTATACATGCAGAGTGTGTAAAATCCCCAGCCGCATTATCAGGGTGTGTTGGTCTGGAGTGTTTGGGCAAGCTCGATTTCGAATCATGATTTTGATGGAACCTGAGACCTGATTGAGACATGTTATGGTCAGTGCATTATCAATGTGACTGCTTGCTGTCCTGTTCACAGTGAAGTCTGTCTCTCGCCCAGTTGTTGCTGGGATATGCCTCAGCTATCATGTGAATCATGATTACACAATATACTATACACTATATAGTAGACAAAAATATTACATGTCATAACAGTTTCATGTATATTAATTAAAAGCAATGCCTCATTCCAAAATATACTTGCACAAAGGCTACCTTATAAAAATTGTATTTTGAATCACTATAATGGAGCAATTATATGCCATACATATCACTTTTGCTCAGTTTTCTACTTTACAAAATCAGACAAAGATATGAAGATTATATTAGTGTTGTTATTTACAGTTAATTACAGTGTACAAGACTTACATTTAATCTAGACTTCTAAAATTCCAGCTGGCTGATGTGTCAAGACAATCTTTCACTTTTAGCCCATTCTTCGCCCACTTTATGATATTTAGCTGACTGAATGCAGAGGGACAGATATCATATAGTGCACAGAAAAAAAGGCTGGGTGGAAAGCCAAATACTAAGTATGGCCTGGGGTAACGGAGGCCTGTCAGCTCCGCCGTGCCATCTCACAGCTGGCTGAGTGGGTCACTACGACAGATCACCTCAGTTTAGCCACAGCACCGCCAACCTCAGCCCCCTGGGATAGATGGCTAAATGCTAAGCCTGTCTGAAACACACACTCACATGACATGCACATGGCTGCAATTCTTACTCACTTTATACACATATATAAAAAAAAAACACAAGCATACATAAGACAAACATAAGAAAGGAGTAAGGATGGTTACAAAGCAACAAGGATGTAAAAACAAGGTAAAAAAACCCAGTCAGACTCCTCAGACAGGATCTCATGTGTAGGAGACTGAGTGAGTCATCTGTCCTACTCACCAAATGCCTCTTTCTTTTGTCTCTTTCAAATGTTAAAGAGAATCAGATAAATGAGCAGACTGGATGAACTAGATTATTCATTGTGTTTGGAAACTTAATTTTACGCTGTACATTCGAGTATTTATGGATTTAAAAAAAAAGAAGGAAATAAATGGTTTGGGTTAGTTCAATAGAACCTTTAACATGAATTAAAACATTAACCAAACATACAAACACATTTGTATCCCTTATGTATGTACTTCTGAGAAGTATTATATTAATATATCAGCAAATAAATATATGCTATAGTATATTGTATGTTATGATATGTAATAGTCTAGTAAACAGAAAAATAAGTCATTCTCTATCTCTATGTATGTTGTAATCGGAGCTTCTCCATTTAAGCTCGGTAGGTGTTCTGGCTTTATCGCTGTGTTACCGCCTGTGTATGCCTCCCCTTGAAACTGTTGGCCCTCCTTGCGTTTATAAAGAGACTGAAAGGATGAACACCCACACTGCACTGTAAAAGCACAACCTGTGCTCATTCCCATGGTATCAAATGGTGCTATTTTGTCAAACCCAGTAGCACTTCTCAGATATGCAAAAGGTTTCATTTGGCTTTGGCCCCATGATTTAGCAGTTATTTTTTATGTTAGGAGCAAACTGTTAGGAGCCTTATTAACATGTGCCACATGTGCATTAAAAAGGAATCAAGTGTTTTGGCAACAAAATGAGTCATGGTTAAAAAAAGATTGTGTTTTACATTTCACAGCATCTACCAAGCTGAAAAATGCTCCTTACAGATAGCAAGTGTGTTGCAATGTAACATCAACCCTCCCAGTCACCCCCAGAAACACACTTAGGACCCTCTGCACCCAAATGGATCTCTTCAGAAAAAGTGATCTGAAAATCATAGAGATTTATATTTTTTTTCAACTTTCACTGCTCAAAGCTTTTATCCAGCCCTCAAGTTTTCATTCATTTTCTAAAGTTACTAAAGTTTAGTTTATAAAGATACTAGCACCCCTTATTTTAACAAGAAAAGGGACAGGTGGTTGTGCATCAAAATGTAAAATTTATTTTGCCATGAGAAGGAGGCGATTGTGGACACAAATACTCAAACGCACACACAAAATCATTTCTCAAGCAAATCTCAAGCAAAACCATGTGAAATTTCATGAAAAATATTGTTATAAAGAAAATATAATCAAAATAATAATTCAATGAAAAATTTAATTTTCAACTCAAAGACTCAGATTGAAAAAGTAGTCACAGGCATCACCTTATGTGATGGCTCAATTATACTATATACAAAAAAATATAGTATTAATTGCCGTCAACAGTGACCCATTTGGGCAGAGGGTCCTATGTGTGCAGCGTGTGTAACTTTTAAATTGTGAAGAGAAATGAGGTTGCAATTTGTAACCTCGATCCAAACTATTACCTTTTGGAAAATCTCATGCCATTAGCATTAACGAATGCAAAAATTTTGACTATCCAAAATGAGAAAAGTGGCTAAAGGATTCAATTGGGTCACTATTAATTGGTTAGATCAAGTCAGTATCATCAATCTTTTTGTGCAAAGTTCATGTTGAAAACCCCTGAAGCAACCACCAAAATTGTGTCGCTTGAGAAGGTGGAATTGTAAATTAAATCAATCTAACACTTTAAGACCATTTTCTAACCTTAATCAAATACTGTCATTTATTAAAACTAACCAGGAAGTGATCAACCAGTTTTAGTAAAGTCTTGTCATATTATTGACTGAATGTATCTCAGTTCTCATATATGAAGGTCAAACTTGCATCGCTTGCTTAGAAGCATTATATGGTTGAGTATAGGGTCATCCAACCTACAGCACTTCCTTTCTACATAAAAAGACTTAGTGGCTTGTTCAAAGCAACACTTGAGAATGGGGTCTGCTCATAGGAGTTGCATTTCCCTCCAGGAGTTTAGAGGAGTCAAGAGTTAAGACTTACTGATTCTAACAGTACAGTCCAGGTTTTCGAGAACATTTCACAACATATTGTCAGTGATTGTATTTTCATTATTTTATTTGTTTACCTACTAATTACCCCCCTGGATGCTTGAGTTTGGCTGTGAACGGAAAAGCTACCTCCCTCTCTCAACCTTCACCTTACAGACACCTTCAGTACAAATGGACTCTAATTTTGGGAAAGTTTCCTCTTCTTGCTTTACAGAGATGCAAGAGATTTAAGGGGGTCAGGAAAGGGTACCGTCAGACAGAAATCTAATTAGGTGATTTTGCTAGGGGGAGCTTTGCTAGCTGCTCAATAAACTCCCACACACTATGCTTTCCTCCTTGCTCATTTCTCTCTGTCTCGGTGCTCAGTTTTCACTCACCCTGAGATGCTGCCTGAGAGTCTCCCCGCTGAGGAAACCATCACAGAGAGCGGATCACGGCTTACTTACTACAACATTATGTTATCATATTCTATGAAAAAAGAGTGGTCTCTAGGCCAATATTAACTTTTTTTGCTTATAGATTATTTTCTTTGCTCATTATTATTTTAGCTTTGAATAGAAAACAACTCATTCTTAGCACCATGGCTTCAAAGAGTGCTAAGAATAAAATATCAATCCCACTTTTGCATTTTGTGCAGCCCACTTCACTGACTGGATGTATGGTGGTTTCTGCTTCATGTCATTGAGTCTCTTAATGTTGAGTGCACACACACAAAGAGGTGCAGGGTGCAGTACAAAGCACCTGACAGCTGTGAAGAGCTAATTCTTTTAAAAGATTGAGCTTTTTGACCGATGCAAATTGTTTGGCCCTCACTCATCTTCTGTTTCTCGTTTTAAAACAAAGAGAAGAGCTTTTTTTCTCTTAAATGTTTGGGATAGTTTGATCGGTTCTGACAGATTTGGTCCCTCTGACTGATCATCACGTAAATCTGAGTGTTATCTTACATGATATTGTTGGATTACTAATTTAGTATCAGTGCACCATGTTATCGATATGGCTGCTGGGAATAGGGCTTGTCTGAAATATTTTGTATTTATATATTTATATTTTTGTATTTATTCTGAGGTACAATCGCTGGAGTGATTGTGGAACACACTGACAAAAGTTTTGTCAGTGTGTTCCACTGTGGTTTTGTCACAAAACCAAGTTCTGTTACTTAAATCTGTTTTATTTTTTTTTACATTTCTATTGGATCATTTACTGAAAATAAACCAAGAGAAACGTTTTAAGGGAAAGTCAACCCAGAACTCTGAAATGTGACTATACAACAATGCTTTTAGTATTAGACCAAAAAAAAGTGGGAACATTTTTAATTATTCATGATGTAAATCTTTAAAGTAATTAGTTGCCAAATCTATCAAATGTTGTGCATTTTAATGTTTGCCTCTGAAATACTTATTATATATAACAATTATTTTCCATTTGTAATGGAAACATTACCTGCTCATATTCAGAGCCAAAAAAGTGGCAAGAGTGATTGTTCGGTACAAATACCAGCTATGTCTTTTGATAACCATGATATCATCCGAACAAATCTTTGCAACATTGAAAAATCAAGGAACTAACAACAGTCCAGGTAAATAAATGTGATAAAATTGCACATTTTGTGTAGCACTGACTGGTGATAAACAGGACAATATAGTGTATTCTGACATCACCTTAAACACAAGTAACACAGAAAACATATTACGCTGCATTATGTATTGTATGAGGTTGCGTGTTGCCATGATGGTGTTAGTCTGGATTACAAATTCCAACCATCACAGATTTTAAAACTGTAGAAATTTGAAATATGATTAAGATTTTGAATACTTCTGTAGAAACACAGGAAATGTGGTAACACCAGGAATTATGGCCAAAGTGCATATTTTGCAGAGCTCCAAGGAAGATGCGTGTCATAAACCTTGAAATCAGGCCGCAGCATTTTGTGATTACAAAGTAAGCCATGTTATCCCAAACAGCGTCCTTCAGCCACGGGTATGACTAAACCTGTTGTGTGTCTGTGATGCAAACTCAATGTTGAGAATCCGTTTATTGTGAAGGTACAAGTGTGGCCCTTAAATGTGATCGTCAGCGGCTCAGTCACAGTAATGCATATGCTCCACTCATAATTCAGAGTCGTGTGCAGAACCACAAATGAGGCTGTCTCAGTGAATGGCACACAATACACAAGAAATCAAATGTTTTCATGTGAGAGACAGGTGTGGGGTTTAGAAACTGTATTATTCCTTAATTAGTCACTCTGCAGATGCAGGTGGAATGAAGGACACATTTCTTTGGGAAAGGAAAATGTGAAAATTGGATGTTTTGAAAGGATTAAGAATCAGAAGAAGAAAAAGAATCACTATGGTTGTAGTTACATCAAGCTGTCTGTATAGAACCTTTTGTGTCCATTAAGATACAGCATTAGAGTATATGTCCTCAGAGTGTTGGAAAAGCTGGGATATCAACGACAGATAAATGGCACTAAGTGCACTGGAAATAAGTTTAGTGACCAGTTCATGATATACAGAATTCACATGAATTACAGTTGCATACAGGGTTGGTACTAGAACTCTTCTGAGCAAATAGTTGCAATGTCAATATAGTTTTTCAAAAGTCTCAATTTCCATCGTCCACTGTGCTCCCTGTCACCAAGTCATTATGTTGAAATTGTTCATTTTTTTATCTTCCTTGTCTAAGGTTTGACAGGTGCATTTTTAATTCTGATAATCGTGTCTACTGCAATGAACCAACCCTTTACAAAGTGCATAAAAGGACAAGATAGAAATGTCCATATCCTTTTAGGGATTTTCTTATAATTCAATTAGAATTTTTCATATATTTTGACAGAAATCCACCTAGGGATGAATAGAGAGAACAGACTTAACAGGCACACTGATGGAGGAGAAAAGAGACCAAAGAGGGATTCAGTATCCTGCACCTGAAAGATGAGCCTGCTGCTAGAAAAGCTGAGTAATTGTTGTAGATATTTCTCTCAGTCTCATCTGAGCTTTGAGCTTTTGTAAAACCAGACAAAGTAATTCCAACCACTGAACAGCTTACTTAAATCATATTGAAAAATGCCTCACTCACTACCAGTTGTTTGTCATGTGTGTCTTTACTGAATTTGGCAGCAGTTCCCCTGAGTACGTGTGAGAATGTCCAACAGAGATTGGAGGAGCAAGATAAAACCTGTCTTTGTTAACAGTTTTAAAAAGAGCACTTACGGTACAAGGATGGACTCTCAAAAGAAAAGAAAAATGAATCCTCAAAGCCCAAAATAATTTGACGGTGTTTGTAAAAAGTTCTACAAATATAAGAAAAGCTCGGGTTGAATTTAAAAGAGATTGTTACCCTCAGTTTTCTGTCCTTATACAAATCACTTAGGACTGTTGTGCTTTTAGTAGGAAGATCCTTTACTTAGAATGAAAGCCCTTAAGAATACTGTAAGCTATAATGTGAATGGCTGATTGCATTTGCAGTGGGAGTAATACTGCCAATACTATAAAAGACTGACATGAGTGAGTTTAACTATTATAAAGATGTCAGATAGGCAAAAACAGAAATATAGAAAATGGAGTCTTCCTAAATAAAGTGGAAGCACTCAGCTTTTTTTGTAAATTGTAATAAGATGTTGACAAAACGACATTAATAATCTGTGTTTAAAACCTTTTGCTTTGTGTTATGGACAACACAACACCTCGTGAAAAAGAATATTTGAGTTCTGAATTCAATGATATCCATCTATGGTCTCCTATTTGTAAGTTCTTAAGCTTTAATGCATGCTCTTTATGGTTCAACACTACCATAAGCAGAAAGTTTACTTAACCTAGCACGCGACTTAAAAACCAGTTTTGTCAACAAGAATAAAAATGCACCTACAAGCATGTCTAAAGCTCATTAATTAAGCATTGTATCTCATAAGTTGAATTCAAAAAGCTATGTGCTAGACTACTTTTTAACTTTGGGTAGGTGCCAGGTGGTGAAAACTCCAGGAGGACACTTTCCCAGCCAAAAATAATTTGACGGTAGTAGAATGAACTATTGCACTTAGTTTTTGTATGGATGGAGCAAAACAGACATAACCTGTGAATTACCGGGAACACTTAGGAACTGCAGGATTTGATGAGTGTGTAGCAGTCATCTGCTTTACAACTCAATGTCCACCTGTGCTGTTTGGACCAATTATGCCTGTAAAATATTAATTTGCTTTGATAATGGAATCCATCGGAGTTGGCATTGATTTACAAAATGGCAAAATTTGAAAACAATTCCAATTGAAACTACATGTCTACCTGTGACTACTCTAATAAAATCCTGATTCTATAACTTTATCATCTTTTGACAAAAAGTTGGAAGCACCAGAAAGTCTCGAACATTTTCTCACAGAGTTCACAGCGTCAGACATACTTAGGTAAGTAACTCGATTCCATGTAAACTGGGATAAAGACAGTGGTCCTATTATTATTTCATAGCTTAACTCAACTGTAGATACAAGCTCACTGTGTGAGTCACCTCATAAACTAATACAAAAGTCTGTTATTTGATAATGTGACTTTTAGTTATATCAACTGTTAGCACACACATGTCATAGGTGGGCTAAGTAGCCAAATCACACCCCTGGAGTTGTTGTTATCATGCTGCCTTGAGAGGATTCAGGGCCTCTGTCATTGTCATGTTTAGATGCTAAGCATTTGCCCTGACTGATTTTCGACATACAGTAGTGTAGAACTCAGGAATCAATTAGCGTTATTGTGTCAATGAAGCTTTAGAATTTATGCTAAGCACAGGCATTTTGATGCTTCTGCAGCACTTGTTAAATATTTGTTGAATCATTTCTAAAAATAATAGATCCAATGTTCACACTGAAAACTTAATAATAATTAAAGCAAGGTGGTCAAAGTCTTAAACTCTTGATAAGATATTCTTGCAAAATCTCTTTCACTCACATAATGAATAGAAGTTGCGCAGCTAAAGGCAGCTAAAGGCAGGCCAGCATCAATCAAAGCTCCGACTTAACTGAATTATCGCAGATGAACTAAATATTTTTGTGAAAGTTAATGAGAATTAAAAAGTGCTTGCAGTTCCCCTTTTCAGTTCACGCAGTTTACATGTCAGTTTAAAAAAATGAATGTGATAGAACAGCACATAGAACTGACATTTCAAAACAAATTTTAACACATTCCATATTTATTTTTATACCGAGTGATCTCTGCAGCTTCTATGATTGATTTTATTCAGCTACACCATCGAGTACTTTTGGTGTTGTTTTTACTGGTGTAAGTATGCAGGAAATCAAAATCATAAGGATGGGGGCTCATATGTCGAGTGCTGGCAGAGGAAACAGAGCAGACGGATGTGATGAGAAAATACCATTTATCAGTTTGTGGTTTGATGATGGCTACAGAGTAATAGCATGAGAGGAGGATGAATTGTCAATTTCATGAAAAGGTAAAAGGATCTCCAGGGGCTGTTTGATGTTGGTTGAGCTCCACCACACCTTTATTGTATCCACACAGAGTTTTCAAAATTGAATGACGGTTGATTTTTTTTTTTCTCTGTATGTTAATCATTCACGCATGCATTTGGATTACATCTCCCACTAGTCTTTGTGTCCCTCTGTCTCATCATCTGCTCATCTCCATTTTGATATTGCTCGATCTTAGAGCAAACATGACAACCTCACAGTGTGTCTATCTTTTTCTGCTTAAAAGAGGCTAGGTAGACATAGTTTTGAATATCTAGCATTGAGACACTTTCTGTAATGCCATGTCAGCCTTCTGCATAGAGGAACTTTTTTTCTTATTTTTTACTGTAGCCCCTTTGATTTACTTTTTAACAGCAAGCCTTCTCACTTTGTAGCATTTCGCTCCACCTGACTCCCTCCCTTGCGAGCAAGGCATTTGAAATATGAAGTGCTTTTTACATTCATTTCATTGTTCCCATTGAGTAGATCTGAGTAGAAATCGAATCTTTCTTTCTTGTCCCTTTATTTCTTTTTATACTTGTTTCTCTGTCCTTAGTTAATTCACACCATCAGTGTGGTGGATAAAGATGAGCCACAATCTGGGCATCGCTTCTACTTCACTCTGGCACCTGAAGCCTCCAGCAATCGTCACTTCACTTTGTGGGATGTCAAAGGTAAAAGGATAATATTCCATGTTCTTGTTAAGACTGAAGACACATATTTGAGTAACTGAAGCTGTTGCTATTGTCAGCATAACAAGATTTTGAGGCTGTAACAGCTATAAACACCTTTTTCCCACAGCTGTTTCTAAGAGCTAACTGGATTCATATATGCTGTTTTTCTGGCTCAACAAAGTTGGCCCCAGTGCAGCACCAGTGTTTCCGTGATGGAGCCAGCTATATATATGTGTATATACATATATATACACACACACACATATATTATATGGTTGGAATTTCTGGTTCAGTTTTACAGTGGTTCTCATCTTACCTGTCAGCCAGAACATTCAGTGTTTGTGTTAATCAGATTATGTCTGTTTCTGCTGAACTGTTGTGTGCCCCAGGGTGCGGTCTTGGGGCCCGTGCTCTTCCTTCTGTATGTACTCCCACTAGGTAATATAATTAAGCAAAACAGAAACGTGTCCTACTATCTATATGCAGATGATAGCTGTACTGTAGGTTTGAAATTGCTGAGCCGCACAAACTGACTTCTTTGATGGACTGCTTGACAAACATCAACCGATGGTTGAACAACAATTACTTAAAACTCAACTCCGATAAGACTGAATCGTTAATCGTTGCACCAGATCACAAAATCCTTGGAATCAAGCAGTTCATTGATAAGGATCTAGGCTGGTCTGTTAACCCTAGTCTTAGGAATCTAGGTGTTCATTTAGACTCGGCAATGTCTCTTGAGCAGTACTCTAAAGAACTGACCAGAAACTGCTTCTTTCACCTAAAGAACATTGCCAAATTAAGGTCACTGGTCACAAAGGCTGAACTTGAGATGATCATCCACGCTTTTATTTCCTCTCGATTAGACCACTTTAGCAGCCTTTTTATCTGTTTTAATAAGAAAGACCTGGATCCGGTCCTGCTTTCCAGACTGTACAGAATGCAGCTGCACGGCTTTTAACTCGTACTAAGAAAAGAGTTCACATCAGCCCAGTTTTAGCATCCCTGCATTTGCTTCCAGTTCATTTTAGAATCCATTTTAAAATGCTGGTCCTTACTTTTAGAGCCCTACATGGTCAAGCCCCTGCATATATCTCTGATCTGATTTATTACCATACATCGGCCCGTACTCTGAGATCAGCAGGTCAGAGGTTGTTGGTTGTTCCTCACACACACTTCCACACTCGAGGTGACCGTTCCTTTCAAGCAGTGGCCCCCAAACTCTGGAATGCCTTGCCGCTTTCACTAAGGTGCTCTGAATCTGTGGACTCTTTTAAGAAGCAGCTGAAAACTTTTTTTTAATTAAGCAAGCTTGTAGTTAGACAGTAGTGAACTTACCTATGTCTCCACTTTTATATATATATATTTTTTATCTTGTTATGGTCTTTTTTTCGTCTCTTATGTTTTTATAATTATTCACTTGTTTTATTGGTGGCGTTTTCTTATAATTATTTTTATGTATTTGATTGTAAAGCACTTTGTGATATTTATCTGTGAAACGTGCTGTAAAGATAAAGTTTACTTACTTACTTATATATATATATATATATATATATTTTTTTTTTTACACTAATAGCCTCTATATTAATAGAATATTTTGGAAATCACATGATCATTAATCACTTTGTTCCCCAGTGATGACTTTGCGTTGTCAGGAAGATGAGCTTTTTCAGTCTTGTTTGTGTTTATGCATACGCGCTTGCAGATCCTTTGTTTAGAGATGTGTATATAAGTAAATGTGACATCTGGCAAAATAAAGATTGATCTGACACCAGGAAAATGTCAGGGGAGCAGCCTGAGCCAGGGAAATGTCACCGTGTGAAGGCAGCAGGTCTGCTGTTGTCCTGTACATATGTATGTGAATGGAAAGGCAGCCTTCTGTAATGTATGTGCACATGCTGTTTAAACATGTTATTGGATGGGAAGGGGATGAGCAAAGTATGACAACTATTTTGCTCAGTTTTTTTCACGAGTACACAAAATACAAACGATCAGCAGTGTCCACTTTTATTTTATTTTATTTATTTATCCATTTTCTGTCTAAATCCAGCTACGTATTGTTTAATTTAGACACAAAGTTACAAAGGAGAAATCTAGCTGATTAGGTGGAATGATCCATCCATCCATCCATCCATCATCTTCCGCTTATCCGGGGATCGGGTCGCGGGGGCAGCAGCTTGAGCAGAGAAACCCAGACGTCCCTGTCCCCGGCCACTTCCTGCAATATATTGTATTAGATTTACACCTGCTATTCTGTTTTGCCAACACATGTATAAACACAAATATGCAATTAAATGCTATATTTTTATTAATTCCCACAAACCTTCATATATATATTTTGGTATAAAGCAAACAAAGAAACACCCAGACTTTTAATACACCTATAACTTTTTATTTCCACTCTAGTGTCTCTTTAAATGGACACATTTGTCAAACTGTCACTTTCAATCTGTCATTTCTTCTCTCCGTCATCATACTTCACATTGTGTTCAGTCTCCAAGCCTTGACAGACAGTGATGACAGGGCATTTCCTCCATGCTGCTAAACTCTAGAAAGTCTTTGTAGGCATTCTGTGTGGGAAAACTGGATCTAACAAACAAATAAAAATGCTATCACATGACAATCGACCAACATTTCACCTGAAGAATGCAGATATTTAGAGAGAAACATTATAAGTGAACAAAGATGAAGATAGAACATAATATTTTTGTGAATTTTGTGTGATCCAAACACTGTGAAGTAATTTTGTTATGAATGTCACTGCAGGACTCATCTCTAAAGTGTGCACTAAAGGGATGTACTAGGGACAGTAGAAAGATCCATACTTTGGAAAACTGCACATATAATTCAATATAATACAGGCAGCTGTGTTATACTGAAACACAAATAATAAAGAATCAGAACCCCTGAAACTCTTTCCCTCCAATGACGGTCCAGTCGAGGGATAACAGCGAGCGACAACCACGCCATGTTAGTAGTTTGAGTGTTCTGTGGCTTGATATCCTCTTTTTACTTTGATCTAGAATACAGGTAGAGATGTTCAAAAGAAAAATTCAATTTTTAGCCTACAATAATTTCTATGGAGTTGATCGTTTTTTCACGATTCACCTGAACATTCACAAATGGGTCTTAAATTCATTCCTATGGACATCTTGCCCATGTGATTGCTCATTAGCCTATTTAAGGTGCAGCTACAGAAACAATGCTGCTTATAATACTAATGTGGAAGAATTTATGTCTGCTGTTATTTTCTTCTTACCTAGATTTCGATTTATTCATTTATTTTTTTGTCAAACCTTACATGACTCGCTAACACGTGTTTTGTGGCCCAGCGTCACTCAGGGATGCAGCTGCTGGGGATCCCGGTGTTAGAGTGCTAATTGTCTTTATGTGTGTCTCTAAATCAGGAAAACAACACCGACTGCTGCTTTAGGTCCAGTCAGCACGTTTACATTACATTAGAAAATAAAAGAAGTTGTGTTAGTCAGACCAACACCTGGCTTTTAAAATGTATGTAAATGTGTTACTCCAACTGAAATTGTACAGAATCAAAGATCTCAAAATGTACCGAGGCTCTCTGTTCATGTTTCAAAGCTCCATCTCTTGGTACCATTTGTAAAAACAGTAAAGTCTGTGTATAGTAATACAATCTTATTCCCAATAAAGATGCTCTCCTCCACATAATTTTCTAAAGGCTTCAAAAATTGTGAATCAGCTGTTAAAACTAAGTTTCAGCTTGCAGTCCCCTAAAGCATTTTGAAATGGTTTCTCTGCTCTAATATAATCCTAATTTTATAACCGAGGCATCATGTCACCAGCACACCATTCAAGTGTCTTGAAAAACATTGTCTGTGTGATAAATTTAGTTATTCTTACATGTCAATGATCTCCCACAGAGAAAGTTAGAAGTGGCAGAATGCCTTGAACGTTTTCCCAGACAGTCCAGAGCAACGTTGGACATACTTCAGTCAGTAACTTCATTCCCTTCCTGTGTGTGTATAAAGGGGCAAGGACAGTGGTCCGGTTAAATGGCAGGTTGAACTTTAACCATAAGTCAATTCAACTTTGCAAACAATCATACTGAGTGAAGTTATGCTCCAACATTAAACATTTTTAAGTCTTCAAGTTTATTAGTTTTGATTCAAAATGTTGTATGTAAGACGTGTATTTATATGTATTTCCATGTCTAGTGGTAACCTTTTTTTACACAGAGAAGGCTGTGTAAAAGTCAAAAGGACAAAGTGAAGGGTGTAACATTCCTGTACATAAACCGCAATATGAAAATTGTTCTACATGTGCCAGAGGAGTTCTAGGATGACATGGATAACAGTGATGTATGTTCAGGGAGATGAATTACTTTCTATCCTCTATGCAAGTCTACCCACGAGCCACTCTGACTCTATTTGTCAAAGCCTCATCCTGTATTCTGTGCTACATTTATCTATGTCTCTGGCAGAAAGCTCATATACACACCAGTGGAGTTTAATTTCAAACAGTGGCTCTCACTTTCATTTTCTCTCTGTTTTTTCTTCGCTTTAGAAAAAAAAACATATGAATGTTAATGACTGAAAAGTAAACATGTTAGTAAATCCAAGTTGAACTTGACAACCTGGGCACCTTCTGTCTGCAGTCTTGATCTATGCAATGCAGGAAATTGCTTTTTTACAGGTATTGAGCACTCTCCAATTTCCTCACAAAGTTTTTTTCACTGTTATCAATGTTACACTGCCAAGTGTCAAGTCTGGAAAACTATGATTTTTCGGTATATTTTAATAATGTTAAAGCCTCCTACATAATCAACACCTTTGGTTTTAAATCATCTGCTCTCAGTTCAGAAGAGAAAAAGTGAAAGGGAATAAAAGTGCTCAATGCTTGGAGATTTATCAACGCTATTACAACTGCATAAAAACCAGATGTTAATGAGTTGACGAAAAAGGCTTTATTCTTCAAACATGAAGTCGCTTGTGTTTAATTCTGTCTTTTATCTTGTCTCTGTGACTTCAACATCTCTCCAACTAACTCACACCACCCACACAGACAACACAGCTGGCATCCGTACCCAGAGGTCAGGCTTTAACCGTCATGAACAGAATGTGTACTTCCTGCCTATTCTAGTGGTTGACAGCGGGCCTCCTTCCCTCAGCTCCACAGGCACTCTGACCATCCATGTCTGTGGCTGTGACACAGGTGAGAGCTATTGTGGGAGCTGCACCATTATAAACATTAACATCACTGTCACCCTCTGCATCAGCAGCAGTGCTATTAAAAGGTCATTGTGTCACGGTTTTGCTTAGCAAACAGTTCTTATCAGCTTAAATTTATGGAAAGCAAAACAACGTCACGACACAATATCTGCAGACAAATGGCCTTCTATATAGATTCCAGGCTTGTGAAAAAAAAAGAAAAGCATTGTGAACTACTGATTTTATTCTTCATAACACTGTGCTTAGTCCTTGTCCAATGAACTGACTCAACTCCGGTGTCAAATCTGTTCAATGAATGCTTTTTTTTCCCTTTCATAACACAGAGGGAGCCATTGAGTCCTGCAATGCAACAGCCTATGTAATGAGTGCAGCTCTTAGTCCTGGGGCACTCATAGCACTTCTGGTCTGCATGCTCATCCTCATAGGTAAGCAGATAAATGCACTCATGAATAAACACTATACTGTACTGTATGTATATATGCATTGATTCATGAGTAATAAATGGATTGATAAGCACAATTGATTACTCAGTTCAACTACTCCAGCAGGTCCACCAAGAATATCTCATTCATTAGTGAGATGTTCCTGAGAAAGAGAAAGTTTGAGGGATGCATGTATAGACTCAACTTAAAATCTTCTGTACAGAAAATCATGCAACCAACTACATGGGTTTTAAGGGATCGACCATTTTTACAAGTTATACATATTTCACGACCGAAATTGCACATACATTGGCAGAAAAAGATAAGAAAAGATGAATTACATTAAAACCAGATCTATTTGTCTTTGTTCTTTCGTGTTACTGTTGGACATTTTGTCTCTGCTTTTATGAGAAGAAAGCTTTTGTTTAAACAAGAGTGCAGATGCTGCCTGGTTTTATGAATGATATCAAGCCACTTTGATCCATGGAAGACGTGCAGAGATGAAATGAATGGGAGTGAAGTGGAGGGAGCTTAGGGAGTGCAAACAGTCAAAAGAGCTGCTTCAGCACTTACATCACTCCACACGGGAGGCTTTAAATGGACAAGGCTTTCCAAACAAGCTTAAATTGTACACACATCCGCACACTAACATATCCATACGTACACACACTTCCCTCAGTTACCAGAGATGTTTGGTTTTGCCATATTTGAAAATTTTATGAGTTCTCTTCACTCTCCCCCCTCGCCGTAAGTCTTTGCATCGCACTCCTTACTCATAACGAGAGACAGCAATGCTGTCACAGTGTTTTGTCTCCCCCGCATGTGCCTGTACACATCTCACATTGTGCAGGCACTGAGTGATGGATGAAGTGACACCACGCATCTTTACCTGTGACTAACATTGCTCCAATTTTATTTAGGAGCTCCTCTAATGAGTGTTGTTAAAAGTATGTCTCCATTAACGAAGCCATCTACTGCAGTGAACTTCAAAAGCAGAGCATGATTTATTCAGCATGGTTTTAAAAGCCTCAACAAACATGTTATGTACAAATATGAGGCAACTTGCTCACGATAAAAAAACTGCTTGCAGGGCATCACGGTTTTGGTGGCACCCCTTCACAAGTTGAAAACTGTTCTTTGGACTTTTAACTAGCAGAAAGCAAGATCCTAAGCAGAAAACAGTTCCATTGAAAATTGAAAATTTTCACATTGGCTGTGATGACATAAAACATGCATGATGTAGTTTTTCATCTTTCGTCTGATATTGAAAAGCCATGCTGATTCCAGTGGTGCCAGTAATTGTAATTTGTGCCAATTCCATGGCACTCTGATGTTAGAAAATGGACAGTGCGCCTCATCAAAGCACTAAAGGAACGACTCAGTTGCAACATCTATTTGTTGGTCATCGTGACAGTGAAATCTCAGGGCTGCAGGAGTCGGGATCAGGGGTATGAGCTCCGTTTTCACAACCATCATGTGGTGTGAATAAAAACACGAGACAGAAGCATCTAATATCAATCTCATCATTTCAGCCACCTAACGCCCAACACTTACTTACTTTAACACATATGCACACCCAAAAAGTGCTTGTGCCCACATCAAGACTCGGAGGCAAATCATTCCACACCTCTTAACTTCGATGCAATCTGATTTCTTTGTGCTCTGTTATTGTGTGTACAATTTCTTTCACACATATACAAACAATTCATACACTCCCTTCCACCCTCGCAATAACCATCTAACCAGCTGGCCAGCACTATCTCCCTCCAGAGGCTGGACCACCTCTATTATATCAATCGCTGGATGATGAGGAAAATGAAAACATATTTCTGCCTAATTACCTTACAAACAAACAGTCCTTCCATCAGTTCATTTATAGTCCTGATGTGATGAATCCATTCCACCGCGTTGCAGCATCTGCATGCATCTATTCCAATTACCTCCCATCTGCTTGTGATGAACTCCCGCATGAGGGCAACCAGCGCAGCCCAAGGGGAAATTAACCGTCTTGTCAGGAACATTCATTGCAACATCTGTACACATGGGTATCAGCTTTGTATGTATAGGGGTTAGGTATACACAGGTGCATATACTTCCTGCAAAAGTATATTAAGTATACAGTGTTTTTATGGACATCTCCAAAGCTATTCTAATCACCTTGTTCAATAGGTTTACAGGGGTTTGAAATGTAAGCATCTGCATACCTCAAAGATAGTGACAATCGTCAGTAAGGAAAATTTTGTCAAACGTCAAGTTACCTGATCACCTTTTCATCAGAATGCCACATAATGTCACACACTATTTAACACAATTTACTGATCTGCACCAAGGAGGGAGCTCATAATGCCAAGTTTTCCATCCCCTATTACTCTTCTCATTAGCGGGAATTTAGAGTAATTGTCTTAGTGCTTGTTTAGTATGCATGGCACTGTGTGCTACAGATTACCACAAAGCATGACTTTTTCTTCAGTCTCATGGCAATTAATTTACCCCATTCATAGAGGAGAAGAATAAACACAATAGTTACAGACACCACTTACCCAGTGGAGCCCAGCAAACAATGTTAGAGGAGAACGCCATTATCACTTAGAGATACTGTATGAAATCCTCATTCAAGATCAGCAAGGCTTTTTGGTCTGGCACGGCTCTCTAGTCAAAGAGCACATGAATGTTGGCACCCAATAAGTTACTTTTAGGCTGCCTATACAAAATTAAGACAATTACTAGAAACAACAATAGAACATTTGCACACATAAATCTATTGTTATTTTTTTGTCTTTTTCATTTTGGTGCTTTGTTTTGGACAATAATGTGTTTCGTTATTCCATCTGTCCTCCTAGGAAAGGGTTCATTTGTCATAGGGCTTCTTTCCATGCATACCAAAAAAAATGTACTCTATGTGCTTTAACGTGTTAATTTCCTGTACACAGTTCATGAAGGTCTGACATCATCTAGTTTGACCGTGAAACAGTGAAGCCATATTTCATGTTCACAGTGTATGGAGGTGTATCCTGATGGGTCAGCACAGCCCCCATTTTAATTGATGGTCTTTTTTAATCACTGTAGACTTCACTGTTGTTTTTGGCAAGGAGCTATCTGTTCCAGAAGATTCATGGTGCCTACTTGTTAATGATATATCTAAGTGTCTTCTTACTTGCATCACTTTAAAGTAGTTGCTCACTGTGCCTGCTTAAGGGAGGAAAAGGGTGCTGTATTTTTGATAATGTGGGGACATAGTCAGTAGCTGGCATCTTAAAAAACAAGTCCTGCTGACAATTCCATATGAGTAACATCCACTGATTTATCACTTATCATTATACTGTAATTATTCATGACAAGAGTAATTCTATGACCAATGTCCTGATTTTCTTGGCATCTACAAGAATTACCAAAAGGTAACTATCCTTTTTTTTTTTTTAAAGCAGTTAGGTAATTATTTACTACAATGTGGCACCAGTTGAGATCTCTTTGTAAGCAGTGCATGCAAATTGCTTTTCTGAAACAAGGAATCAATTAACTTATTACGATTATAAATTCATGCCATAAAAAAGTTACAGGAATTCAGTATCGCTTTCATTTCATAGAATTGTTGTTTTAGCCAAGAACCTATAAATGCAGTTAAATGTTGATGTTAAGTCAGTTTTGCTTTTACCATTCACTTTCCTGAAAGTACATTCTTTTTTGTAAATGGTTTTATATAGGAATTGTCAAATCTAAAGTATTAGTCCTAGCCACAGTAAAAAGAGTTCCTGTTTGAGAGTGTTTATGGTATACTGTACATATACTGTACAGTACATTTATTTTCTAATGTAATACTGTACATCAGTCTATGTCCACATTCTTCAAGTATTTGACAAAAAAGTGACTTGATATGCATCCGTCTTTTGCAGATGGAGTTCTTCCTAATCATTCTCACACTCTTTAATTTGTGTATTTTATGTTATTCATCAGTAACTGCCTGTAAAAACACAAAGAAAATTACATTTGGCGTTGTTACACATCTGGTGGAAGTTTTAGATGGGGCACTGCAGCTATGAAGAGGGTTGTTGAAGTCAGGTGGTCACTGTTCGAGCAAAGTCTAATCAGAGAAATGGGCTGTGATTAAAATGTCTGAGCAAAAATTAAATCCTCATTGATTTATGTGTGCGTACGACCTTTGTTTTCCTCTTGTCTCATTAGTCTATAATGATCCTTCTCACTTGTTTTTTCCATCTTTAAAAGATTTTGGTGTATTTCTGTCTTGTATAAGACCTGATTTTTTTATCGTTTTCTTTTTTTATACAAGTTTAAGAACCGCAAAGTCTTGTTTTCATTAGACATGGATGAGTATTGATATACAGATGGGCCTCCATTAGGTCTTTCGAATCATATTTCTGGGCAAGGCAATCAGAATTGTGAAAAATCAATGCTCATGCATTTGAAATGTAAAACTTGATGATATATTATCTTCTGAGAGGTGAAAGTTACAATGGAAGAAAGTAGTTCTAAACTTTCCAGAGAAAAAAGTTCTGGCAAATCCATCAATTGCTGTTCATGTTTGACATGCACATTTTAGTGCAATTATTTTCTGTAGTGCAGTTTTTATCTGCCTTGGATCTGGGTTTGCTGTCATTTTTTTCAACAAAATAAAGAAGAATAAAAGTCCTAATCCATGTCAAGGGTATGTCCGACCATGTCTAATGTTTTGAGAATTTAGAAAATGAACTAAATAGGAACCCGTCTGTCTCCTGGCTCTTATATGAAGATATTTTTTGAGTTCATCCTAAAAAAAATGTACTTTGTGTCATTGTGTGAAGATGCAACATGTGATGAAAGTTTTCTTTACTGACCTGTTGATTTATCCTACACGTATTTAAACATTTTTTCCTTGTGTCATTTCCTTTTCTCTCTCTTGCTCTCTTTCCATCAGTTCTTGTCTTGCTGATCTTAACCCTAAAACGCCACAGGAAGGGCCAGAGGATGGCAGAAGATGAAGAAGACATGAGAGATAACGTCATCAAATACAATGATGAGGGCGGAGGGGAGCAGGACACGCAGGCATATGATATGAGTGCTTTGAGGAACCTCTATGATTTCCCAGAGGCCAAGAGCTGTGACTCTGGCCCGGACATCCGCTCCTTGCCACAATGGATACAAGCAAACAGAATAGGTGGGGGTTCAGATGGAGCTGCAGCAGCAGCAGCAGCAGCAACAGCAACAGACTTCTCTCTTTTCAAAGGCTACATCCGAAAGAAGGTGGAGCAGGCTGACGCTGACTTGTCGGTGCCTCCATATGACTCCTTCCAGACATATGCGTTTGAAGGCACCAGTTCACCTGCGCTTTCACTCAGTTCAATCCACACACTCTCCACCACCTCGGAGCAGGATTTCTCCTACCTCAGCGACTGGGGACCACGCTTCAGGCAGTTGGCGGGCTACTATGCTCCAGGAAACCTTGAAGAGGAAGGCTCCTAGCACAGCTTCTCCTCAACAGAGAGACAGTTAAACACTCACTCGTTCTCCCTCTACTTCTTCTCACCCTGTGGCGCTCTTCTGAGATCTTCAGAGCCATCACTGTGTACTCATTAAAACCAGAGTACCACCTTCTTATCTCCTTTTGAAAAATCCTAGTTGCAGACTTTGAACTGCTTTGAGCAATCTTTGATTTTTCTCTTTCTTTCACTTCTGTTTTTGAGTCTTGCTTCAGTCTGAGAGTATTACTGTTGTAATTGTACTAGGAAAAGGAGCGGGTAAAAGATATCCAAAACTGCCATTCAGAAATGTGGGAAGGGAGAATTTGTCTCTCAAAATGAAAACTTTTATTTGAAGCTATGAGACTGATTCCAGAGTTGAGAATATTAGCATCACTTTGGCAGGATTCATCCATAAAGGCAAATTGTCTGGAAAAAAAACATCCACTTATTTAAGAGAAAATTCTCATGTATTTATTTGATTTAATTAAAAGTTAATTTATTTATTTATTTGATCTCTACGTTGACTGCAACAGTGAACTCTGCTGAAATGCTAAGGAAAAAGTGAGGGAAGAGGACACTACAAAGGAGGAGACTACAGAAAGAAATGAGAACTGCAGCGCCAGCGGACTACATAAAACACTGAGGATGTGACATATTGGTCATATATAAATTACATTGTTGAAAATATTTGTATTTATTTTCTATTGCCACTTTTGTAAAATAACCAACTCAAGACGGAGAGAAGAAAAGCATAGAGAAAAGGGGAACAAAAGAACAGCAGCTGAAAGAAACTGCCAGTTCAGTCTGAATAGCTGAGACTGACGTACTTTTGCTGAGTTGTGGTGAATTAGAAAAAGGAGGTTCTGGGGGTCATACTGTGGACAACTGCGTGGAAACCGTGTCCTTTCATACCCTCTCCACAGCCATTTGTAAGGCAATAAGGCACAAACCGCAACAGTGAATTATAATGAACAAAATTACTGTTTTATGGGGTTGGCTGGTGGCCAGCTTTGTGCCACAGGAAGCCAATATGTATTCTAGTTTTTTTTTTGTGTGTGTGTGAATGTGTACAATATGTTGAATTCATTTTATATCCTGAGATGTTTGATTTTGCTTTTGATAATTTATTTCCTTTGTGGAAAGATTGGAGAAATAGTCCCTGCATAATGGTTGTGTCTATTTAGTTGGGGGAGGTTTTGTGGGATAACACATGATGAATGGACTGGTCACTCCCACCTGATATCCCAACCTAATCCATGTTGATCTTAACTTGCAAATGTATGGAACACAAAAAAAAAAAGAAGAAGAAAAAATAAGACCAATAAATATTGAATTTTTTGGTAAATCACACTGTGTGCAAAAGTCTAAATTACTCAGTGAATTGCTCTGCAAATGAGATCCCATAGACAAAGCAAACCGAGTACCCATGTTGCTAATTATTGTTTGTCAATTGTTTGTTGAAGATGATTCCTGTATTATGAATAATTGCAGAGATAGTATTGGTTTACACCAGGAATAGATTTAGAGAAGAGCCGTAGGTAAAAACAAACACATCATATGACATATCACAGCCAAACAAAGCCTCCCCTCCCAGGATTCTCATTCGTGGCTTCTGCCAGATCACAGCAATTGTAATAGTCAAAGAAAACTGACGCATATGAAGTTGCTTTCATCAGTTGTTGAAACAGACAACACAACAGTAGATGAGATTCACATTCACTGGCCTTCTCTCTGTCAGTCAAAGGTCCACTTTATTTCTTAACTGAGAACATCTAGTGAACTGTGAGATAAGAATGAACTATTACTGCTTCTATAACTTCTATAACTTTCTATAACTTCTATAACTTGGGAATCTAATATGGAAAAGTATGTAGAACATTTAAGTATTATTGAAGAAGCTCAGATTTATTTTGCAATTAGATTCATATTTTGCTTTTCTGTCTTTATCATACTGTGCTGAGCTGTGCCACATCAGTGGACTTATTTATGTATCTTTGGAAAAGAGTGGTTTAGCCATCCATTATTAATCATAGCTTTTAGCCTAACAGCGTTTGCTAACTTACAAACAAATGTCATGGTCTAGATGGAAATACACCAAGTAGGTCAGCATAAGGTTGGTATTCATAGTCATATAGAGAGGATTGGATAAAAATATGTACCTTAACTGAAACGCTGCACAACTCCATGTTACCAAGATAATCACAGGTCATGTGACTAAATCTGTGAAATCACATGTTGCATTCAGTGGGCAAAATCTCCCCGGTTATTCCTGTTCTTCAGTACCTTCCCACCAAATGAGTCTCTCGTTCATCTTCCATCACTGTCAAAGAAAATGTCACTCCTTAGTGATGACCTCCACATGTGTACATATGAATGTATTTCCATCAATCAGGACATTTCCCCCCCATCAAGGGCAAAGAGAGGCCAACTATTTGTTATGCAGATAGATGTTAGGTGATTGGCAGTTCTCTGGAGGATAGCTGTGAGCACATTAAATCTTCTCTTGTCTTCGTACTTGACATCGTAATGACAATTGATTAAACATAGTGGGGGAAGTGTAAATGCAAACTGCAGAAAATATTAAACATGTTTCTAAAAGCTGAATATCGTTACCTATTTAATTCCTGGACAAACTAAAAACAATGCTTTCACCTTCAGCTTGGTAATAACAAATCCATTTAGCTAAAATAGACTGCATTAACAGACTTAGCTTACACAGTGAAGCAAATGCGGCTCTCTGACCAGCTGAAATAATAAAATGACTATTATACTTACATGACCAATGACTCTTAACAAAAACTGCACTCAGGTAGAGAATCGTAGAGTGTGTTTTTTATTTCTGAAATGACACCTTTCCAATGACCTGACAAGTATTCTATTCAATGCTCGAATAATGAAAATGACATCTTTGTTGTGGTTGTTCTGGTGTCAGTACATTACCTAGGCCTTCAAAAATGTGCTCAGTTTGTTTATTTAATAAATTTTTTTCAAAGAAAGGAATTAGAAACAAAAGTACAATTCATTTCTAGGGTACTTTTAAAACTCAAAATAAAATTAAACAAGCCTGCAAGTAAAAACATCCACGAAACTAAGATGAGGTGACAATGGGGATAAGAGCATCAAATCACAACATGCATACAGTTTCTAAACCACTTACTTCATTGAAGGCTGCAGCGGAGCAGGAGTATTTTTCTAGAGTTTAAAGCAAACCACATCCAGAACAAGCCCCTCACTTGTCACAGGGATTATTACTGACCGATGGAAAAGTTAAAGAATTCAAAATAATATCCATTTTCTACTCATTTGAAGGTCTAGATAAGTTTACATGCTCTAATGTATGATACAAAAAAAACCACAATATTGGATTAAGGACAGATGATCATTTTTTTTTATTGCACCTTGGCAGGCATTATACAACTTTTCATTTGTATTGCACACAAAGAGGCTCATAACTCACTGATGTAAAGAGAAAAAACAAAAAAAGCATGATGTGGTCTCTTTAAAAAAATCCTCCTCAGCTAAACTACTAAGGCTTTGGGCTGGAGGAAGGAACCAAAGCACCTAAAAGAAACTCAAACAGGAACATAAAATGCAAACTCCACACAAAACACCACACCAGATAATTCAAAGAACACATTTCCACCTTGAGGCAGTACTACCACCGCCAAATAACATAAGACATTAGGATAATATTGATTCAGCTATTGCTTTTGAGCTCCTTGACAAGCCGGACAAAATAGGGCTTTAGATATTGTGATCAGATAATGTTACTTACATGTTCCTCCACTTTTGAACTCAACTTCTTCTGATGCTGCCAAGTGAATACGGCTAATACCACAAAGAATCGATAGTTGTGCAAGCTTCTTCCACTTGTTGTTTTCTTCTTCGGGTTTGTTGGCTTCCGTGTATGGTTGCTATTTGAACTTAAAAGCTTGATAATATAAGATGGTTTTGAAGTGCTATGCTCTGCATGTCAAATGTTTGCATTATAACAGTTTTTGTCTTTTTTTTTCATTCCAGATGTGTTTAATTTCTCTAAGTATGCTACAAAGTGTTCTCTTCAGTCTTTGCAATGCAGGCAGAAATGCAGATAGAAGAAACATGACGTTACAAGATGGTGTGGAGAAATTATATGACGAACGATTTCTTGGAGTCAGAGGCCTTATAGACATACAGTCAAGCAACCAACCACATTTAAATAAACACAATATGAACAAAGAAAACAATTAGCTAATGCAGGCAGAGGCTGGGAAGGTGGAGGAGATATGTTGCAGAACTGTAATAGCCAGTGATGGAGTGTTGTTTTGAGCACACAACAGACAGAATGAATGAACGCTGCCTCAGTTATAAAGCAATTGTGAATGATAGGATTGGAGTGTGTGACTGAAAGGAACTATGAACTGACTCTTTGCCTGTACTTATTTGTTTGATCAACACAGTGAAACAGGCATATTGAAAACAGAGCTCTGAATCAACCTTTTCGATTGTTAATTAATATTTGTTGTGCTACAGCCTGAAGATTTATTGCCCGCAACAACCTTATCTAAGTCTTTCATATTCATACCTATTGTAAATTGTAAATGTTTTACTCATCTAAGAGTTGTTTTAATTTGGCTTACTTTGGGAGCATGTGGTTATAAGTACATTTGTAAGTTACACAAAATACATTCTTCTTTGAAGATATTGTGGAAGATTGAGATTTTTCTAAAAGCTGTTCCTGCAGTTTGCTTCGGAGCAGAGAATTTAAAGTGTGTTGACCTGATACAGGACTCAATGTTGACTCATCTATAAGTCATTGCACAATGGCAGTGTACCAGACAATTGATTTGACACTGCCTGTGTATTACTACATTTGAGTGTGTCACCCCAGCATCTCTGTTACTTTAGATAAAGGAGGACATCTCACTAATAACTCAGTCTACAGCATAGGGAACACTGGTGCCATATAGTTAGTCTCTTGACGTGCAACTAGTGTGGGTGCTGTGAAGTGCATTATTTCACAGCTTTAACTTCACGAATAGAAACATGACTGAATGCTTAAAATGTCACAGCTAATGTGCTAAACAAAATATTCAGAAAAACACACAGTATTGTTCTCACTGCTTCTCCCTGCAAAACCAAGGACGTTTGTGACTCAACTGAGCATAAACATGATAAATCCTATAAATTCTTAGTTTTCTATCTACAGACAGCAGGTGTGCTTGCACCCACAGTCTGCTATGATGCACCATAATGTTTCTACATTAGCCAAGAATAGCTAAAACAAACACTGGCACTAAAGCAGCCCTGTCACATTTTTTTGCAGCCAATGTAATTTTTCCTACAGGGTTGCAGGAGGGAGAGGCAAGGAGCAGTCTGCAACTTAAATGCAAGATGCCATGACATCCTACACACCAGCCTGGTCTCATAAACGGGCGTAATTATTGCTCATCAAGCTATAGTACAAATGTTTGTATTTTTTTCTGTCATTTCATGCAATGTACTGTGAGAAGATATGTTTTACCCTAACCCTGGAACTGATGATGTTTAAATGAGTTGCTTCATCTCAAAAAAATGCTGAAGCTTGTGTAATCAAAAAGTGTTCGAGAGTGAAGATTAGTTACATTCGCTAATTATGTGATAATATCAAGAATCTTGGAGCACATGTCGTCTCTTACTATCTTCCCCTCTCCTCTCAATATCAATCAACGACACTGGATGTTTTTTATGGATTCCTATGGATAATTTTCTTAATATCTTAAATGGTAAATTACCTTTATTTATATATAAAGGCAACTTTTCTAGTCTAGTTGACGACTGATATCGTTTTTAAACAACAAGTCACATTCTCCTATGCACGCTTCATCCATAGTCATGCAGCACTTGTTAGTCTATAAAGCCTTACAGGCTGTGTAACACTTTTTCTCTATCGCACATCGATGGCTGCATTGAAGGCTATGTTGGGTTCAGTGTCTTGCACTTCAACATGTGGTCTGGAGATTGACCACCTGATTCGCAGACAACCACTCTTCCTCCTGGTCTACAGCTGCCCATTTTCATATTCAACCATACTGTTATTGAAACGCCTCTGAAAAAGTTAATTTCCTTTGCTAAAAAAGACCAATATCAAGGCTGCTTTTAATAGGGGAAGTTCTATAGAATTCTTTTAAACAGATTTTAAAATTTCTCTGGTTTCAGTAGATGTCACAAAATGAGAATAGCACCTCAAAGACTTATTTTACCTACATATGCATGTTGATGAGGAAGAATGCTCCGTTTTTGGTACTGTTGGGTCTTTGTGGAGCCGTTTAATCTTTGAACAGCAGTTTCATAATCAGCACACTTGGGCAGCAGGCGAGTATCTCAAGATAAGCCATGTGGATCTCCTCCTGTCTCACGGACTCTTTCAGTCACTGTTTGTATTCAAGCCTCTTCATAAGCAGCTGCATTGTGGGATGAGTCCCAAAGGTCTGATCAATGTCCTATCCAGACTTAAGCACCCCAATATTGCACATTTAAAGGTGATCTAAATGCATATAGCTCTGTTATGCAGATCATCTTCAGTTATAACTATTTATATGATACTTTTTAACCTTCAAAATTGTCCTCTGTGCTTTTGTCAAAGTTTTGCCTGAGGTGACAGGAAAGGATTGTGTCATTTTCTTTGTCCGTGAAAACCCTGTATTTGAAATGAAATCATGGTGTTGACCTTGTCCATCATCGGCTCTGTTTCAGCATGTACAGTGGAGTTCTTGACTTATTCCTGTTTTTACAACTCAGGAATAATCGCTAAGCTCAGGCCCATTGAATATGGAGGTGATTATACATGCTCTTATTTCATTCCTTCCAGCTATTGTGCTTATCTGCTCATTTATCTTGGTAAATCAGCTGTGGGTTGTTTGTTCCTAAGCTTTTGACAGGGTCTGTAAAGAGGTCTCATGTTACTCCACTCTTCAACTCTCTACACTGCTCCCTATTAGACTGATAATTGAATTCATGATTCTTGTGATTACTGTCAGAGCTATGCATGGTCAGGCAGCTGCCTCCATCAGAGACTTGATTCAACCGTCCATCACCAGCAGGTCTCTGAGGTCTTTGGATCACAGTTTGTTGTGTCTTGCTGGTTGCTTAACTTAACTTTTGCTAGACAGAATGGATACCTTTTTAAGAGGCCTTCATTCTAGACTTAGCTGTGAGTTGTGTTTACACAATTTCGATATCTCTCTTTTATTTATTATTTGTAAATTGTTTTCATTTGCCTTGCCTTTTATTTATTTATTTATTTATTTGTTACCTTGTCCTGTCCAGCATCATCACAAGCAGAATAATAATCTGAATACCATGTTGTGTCCGAAAGGAGCCTTTATGAATATAAAACTCCCCTTGAGGCCTAAGTACTGCTTATTTATTTATTTTTGTTAAAATACTTATACATATTCATGCTGAACTTGACACAGGGTACAAAAGGAAAAGAGAGAGCAAAGAAAAAGAAAGGAAAATGAGACGGAGATACAATGAAATTATATGAGAAGATGATAAGAAAAACAAGACAAAACCAGACAACCAGCTGCTACATCTGTAGAAGGACGAAACATAAAATATCCTACAGCCTCTGTGGGGAAACCAGAAGAAGAATCATCAGGAGCACCTGCAGGACCTGCCTTTTACTTGTTATTGTAAAGGATTGTGTGAGATCTGATCTTGGAAAATCTTACATAAAGAAAGCTACTTAATTTAAATGTTGAAAATCTGCTTTAGAGAAATTCAATGATACTTTAAAACACCACGCTGTGATGAACGAAAGTGGTATCTTACATACTGAATATCATTTTATCGTGTTCAATGTCTGACTCCTTATGTGGCAATTTAACATTTTTTGGACACATGAATGACCACAGGCAGTCATTGGCTTTATCATAACAACATATAAACTCTTAGTAGGGGGCAAGGTGGTGTCCAGCTAAAACATCCACTTTCATGCTCATAAAATGTGTTCGGCTTCCACAGGAAAGCATTTTTTTCCATCATAGTCTCATTATCATCTTTTTTTTTATGTCTTTTCTTTGGTTATTTTCAACCCCAAAGCCAGTAGGTTTGGTTTTGAAAATTAAAAACCTCATTTAGGTTAAGAAATAAAAAAAACTTGCTAAAGGTTAAGGAAAAAATATGGTTTCGTGTTAAATACATCACACATAATTATAAGTGCTTATTCCTCACAATCCACAGCTAAATGTCACATGGTGGCAGAGAACATGAGGTTCTTAGGCTGAGGGTAGGAAGTTGTGGATTACCAAAAGGTAAAATATGAACCAACATAATTCTTTAGACAGACAAACAGCGTGGTCAATAAAAATAAAATTTCTCCTCTTTATTCATGACAAACCAGCAAAATAACAAGTTAACATAGACGGTGGCCTGATATACTGTCACTTCTTTATGGATGCCCTTGAAGCCCTGCATTTGGCCTTGTGTTCTTTAAACGTCACCCATCACTGTCAGATGATATTTCCCTCCCTGAGACCATCATTACACTAAGCTGACATCTACCCTAAAAAACACATAATAAGAATAAAAATATCCCTTGGTGCTTAACAGGAATTTCCTTGAGGCAGGAGCCTTTAAAATGTAACGTGGAATAAACTGCCACTTTGAAAAACTGAAGACAGATGTTTGATGTCATATGATGCACACCAAAAACCTTCTTTTGCTTGCCCTTCAAGCCCCATGCGGCAGGGTCCCACAGATTCTGATCCAGTGCCTGCAACACAGGGTACATACTAATATCATTTAATCCAGCCATTAAAACACCACCTTGTAACCCAGCATGTCTCCTTGGCAACATGTAACATAACCTGTGAAATGTTGCCTTGTTAAGCGTGTAGCACTTCATCAGTGCTACTCATAAAGAAGATTTATGGATAAATTAATGGGTGCCCAGGAAGTTGATCTCCCAACTGGAAGGTGTTTGAAGCAGGAGCTTCTTTTCCCGCAAGGAAGGAAATTGAGTCTCGTGCCATACTGTATTAGCCTCTATCTAATAGTAAGAAGTACATTCGGAGCATAAATACACCATTGTAAGAGGAGGTGTTTTCCCTCAAATGTCTTGGCCCTGTTGAATCAATTGTCCCCTAAAAAAAGACAAGGTACCAGACTTGCCAAAGACGAGGGTAGTACTTTGTTTTTCAAAAGGTCACTTCCATGCCTGTGGTTTTGGGAGAATTTCTTAATCATCCAGTTTTTTATGTTCTGGACCATATTTACTTTCATGAGTGAGTACTAAATGTGTATTAACCCATTTATCTTAACTGACTATGTAATCTATGAAAGCTTATAATGATTGTTGAGCAGAAAATGAAAAAATTGCAACATTATATTTTTTTGGGGGAAAAAATTAAGTATTTTTTTATCAATTTAATTCAAAAGGCATTTTGTTGTCTTGAATAATCATGGCAACTGAAAATATCATGATGGTGCAAATGTTAGCATTTGGAAATGTCTTCAGAAGCACGATAGGAACATTGGAACCAAAACATAGAATTGTAAAATGTATGAACCGTTGATGTAAAATTGCTCCGTGTATTTTTTACATATCTCAATGTACATTTTTTACTATCTTTCTGGAGACCATGTTGAGCAAAGATAAAAAAAAGGCTTGTGTTGCCAGTTTGATGTGCTTGCCAGGCACAACAGATGTTTGACGATGAAGTCGTTTTGTTTTAAATGAATAAGCATTGTTTAAAGAATGTTGCCATAAATAGGGATATCATTAAAGCTATGGTAGGTAATCCTAGAGAGCTAGCAAGAGAGCTAGCAAGATTCGAAAGTGGCCCCTCCTCTAAGCTCCACCCCCCCCTCCCCATTCCGTCAGTGCTTCATCCAAAGCCGGTAGAACCGCGTGCGCACACGGAGCAGGGAGCCGACAGAGGGGGGCGTAGGCAGAAAGCAGAGGCATCTGATTGGTTTTTTGTAGGCGCCCCAATCCGAGATCAGCGGTCCTGCAGCTGCCACAGAGGTCTGATTATTTTCGTCCCTTTTTCTAAATACATCTTGTATAGATTTCTCTCAGGATAGACTGACCATTTCACCCAGTATTACAAAATGTGTTTCTGAACAGGATTACCAACCATGTCTTTAATACTGTGATGATTAATCGCTATTCATGGGGAGAAGAGGTTGTGAGGTCATCTCAATAAAAAGTCTGTGGTCTTGAGTGAGGCTACTTCAACAATGGACATAAGAAGGAAGCTTTATAAACAACACTGATCGGATCGCATGCAGTTGCATTAATAAGAGACGATCTAATCTAGGTATGGTTAGTTCTGAGGCCAAACAATAGGCACATCTTTTACTTAGACAAGGACAAGTTGTTCAGTGAAAGTAAATAGTGAGATACTAAAGGGCCTCAAAAGGTTAGTGTGAAACCTCCTGAAAGTTCCTTTCTACCTAGATTTGGTATGTTCTCACTTTTGTTATTTCATACAGTGTAAAACATGCAGGTAAACACTCATGGAACAAGGTTGAGTGGAATTTTACCTTTGAAGTACAGATGCTTATGTTGGGACAGAAGTGAGGCAGTTCACAGGAGTCCTTCTCCCCCACAAAGGTCAGCCTCTAAACATATTAGAGATTTTTTTTGACAGCCTCTAAAATGTCAAAATACATCAGGTTAAGTGAGAGATCACATTTTCTCTAGTTGAAAACAACCATTATTTTTTACTGTAGTACCATTAAACCCTCCTGAATATATAACACTGAATGCCCAATAAGCTCAAACAGGTTGAAAAGGGATATCTTAAGCTCCTTGCATCCATTATTGTAATGTTTCACACAGCTACTGCACACTTGGCACGGTTATATAAATTGTTATGGCGATGTGAAATTAGATTTTGATGAAAGTCTATGAGGAGTATAGTAATATCTTACAATTTCTATACAGTCGAATCTCAAGTATGGCAGATGTCATGTGCACATTACCACAATAAATGTATGCAGCTTTCACCAAGGGTATGTTTAAAGTGAACCTTTGACCACAGTCATAATCCTGTGATAAAAGTTTTTTGTTTGATTTTGCAGGGGGGGGGGTTGCGTGTTGTTTAACTTTCAAAAACTGAAATGGTTGGGCAATTAAAATGATCAAATATAATTTTGGTTTCTGAAAATGTAATAACATATTTTCCAACTAGGTACCCTGATAAGATTGCATGCAACTGACTCGTCTATATATGGAAGAAGAGAGGCAAACAATTCCTCTTCTTATTGTATTATAGCCTGTAGGAAAGACATGTAAGCTCCTATTGGCACAAGTTATGTTTCAATCAAGTGCTTTCTGTCAAGTACAATTACTCAATTTTGAGAGATGCTGGCTTCATTTTGGGGGACAAAAGCCGATAAAAATAGCAGGGTACATTCTTGAAAAGCTACAAGTCCATCACACAACTAACACAGAGAGACAGTAAAGCCACTAACAGTCATATTCTCTCCTACAGACAATTTAGAGTCACCTTTTACTATAAAAAAGCATGACTTTGAAACATGGAAATTTTAAAGAAATGGCCAGCTGAGGTTCAAACCAGGAACCATCTCATTATAAGAGAAGAGCAAACCAAATAATTTCATCATTGTTTTTTTTTTCACTGCCACGTGCAAATATTACAGAAGACAGCTACATAAATTTTACTCCAGCAAAATTTTACTCTCTTGTTGACAGCACTACGATTTCAATGTGCACAACACAGGACAATGTTGCCCCTCTGAAAAGGAAGGTAATCAGTCAGAAGAGGCTGGCTCTTTGGTAAAATTCACAGCTGCGTGCTTTAAAGCAGACTGCAAGAAAGCTGGAGAGACAATGGCGTTCCTCTTAGAACATCAAGAAGAGCCTCAATTGTCACGTCCATGGGGTTTTCGCCATGTTTTTAGGTCTTGTTTAGTTCTTAGTTTTACCATGCTTTAGTTTTCTGTCATGTCTCAAGTTTTTCTAGTTCATGTTTAGTTTTTAGTTTTGCCATGTTTTAGTTTTCTCTCATGCCTTAGTTTTCTAGTCCAGGTCCAGTATTTAGTTTTACCATGTTTTCCCCATAGTTTCTGTTTGCTCTGCCATCACCTTCATTCACGTCACCTGTTTTTTTCCCCTCAGCTGCACTCACTCACCTGTCACTCCGTCAGTATTTGGTTTCCAGGTTTCCTCATCCACTTTGTCAGATCCTCATCGTCACTCATGGTCACAGTGTTAAGTCATGTCATGCCCAGCTAAGTCTTTTGTTTTCTCACAGTCAGTCATGTTTTGTTTTTTCATAGTCTAGTTTTTGTCATCCGGCTCAGTCGCGCTTTGTGTTTACCGTTTTGTGAAAATAAATCAAGTTTGCCCTTTTGAATTCCGCATCTGTGTCCTTTCCACGCCTCGCACCACCACCAAACCTGACATCAATTAGTCTAGAAAGATAGTCTAATAAAATATGACAAAGCTCTTCGTAAAGCTAGAACTGCTCACTATTCAGCATTGATAGAAGAGAAAAATAACAATCCCAGGTTTCTTTTCAGCACTGTAGCCAAACTGACAAAGAGTCCAAGCTCTGTTGAATCATGTATTCCTTTAACTCTCAGTAGTGATAGCCACCCTTCCTGAGTCTGGTTCTGCCAGAGGTTTCTTCCTGTTAAAAGGGAGTTGTTTCTTTCCACGGTCTCATATATGCCTAGGACAGGGTATTGGACCAAAGAGAGGTTTTAGTGCAATCTGTTGCTTTCCTTGGCTAGGAAATTGTTTTTGAATTGTCTTTTTTGGATTGTAATTACAATGAATTGGATTCCAATTTACTTGAATCTTTGAAGTGCTTTGAGATGACATTTGTTGTGATTTGGCACTATATAGATAAACTGAATTTAATTGAATTGAATTAACCACTGTACCAAATGTAAATGTAAGATTATATGTATTTATTGGTTCTGTAAAAATAAAATGACAACTCTTAATTCTGGCAACTCGGTTAAAAATAAAAGTCTATTAGAAATATGTTGATGTGACAAATGGTACAGAATAATATATATGAATATATTTTTGGGGGGGCGTGGGTGCTGGTCTTACTATTGAAATAATAATGTAACAAAGTACAAGAGACCAATTCCTCTTTTTTTCAGATCCTAAAAAAATAGTTGACAGAATTAGAAATGGAATATCATTTCATGTTCCACGTTCCTCTTCCGTGTTATGTTTCTATCAACAATAAGATATAACCCCGAGGTATCAGAATGAAAAGCAACACCTCAGAATGATATACTGGACAGAGATATAAAAACTAACAAAATGATTAGATGAGATTCTTTGTTGAGGGTTGCATTACCATAATAATAGCTATGTAATTAGTAATAACACCTAGAAAGGGGAAGCTGTCACAAGGGTTAGCGACATTTTAATTCCCCCTTTTTTTTCAACCTAGTGATTAGACAATTTGTGGTTTTGTGAGGCTCACTGCAGCTTTGAATGAGCCTTTTATAGCTTTGTCGAATGAAATAATGTGAACCGCCTATCTGGGTATTTTTGTACGTGCTGGAATTATGGGTTTATTGAAACTGTAAGATTGCATTTTATTGTTTCTTTCTTTCACCCCTCCCTTTCTCTTGTGGCTCATACCCCATCTGCCCTCAGAGGAAAGTCCTTTTTCATTTCTATTTTACTTCTGTACTGCAAATTTGATCTCCTTTCATTATGCAAATCAATTTAATTCCAGCTAAAACCTGAAGAGAGCGAGTGAGGGAGACTTGAAGATGAATTAGTAAGAGATCAGAAGGAAAGACAACAAAATGCATTTTGAATGAAGCCTTAGATTTCCCTGGATTTAATTTGAATAGATTAAACCTTTAATTTTCTTTTCTATAACTTGGCTCCTTTTTTATCCATGAAACATTCCAAGTTGATTTAGGTTGACACCTGCTTTGCCCTTAAACAACTGCACTCCTTCCCCAATGTCAGAGGGTGAGAGACTGATGGAGCTTTAGGATAAACTGTCTCAGTGATTACCCTCAGTGTCTTGTACTGTAAGTCAACATTATAAATCTCATCAGATATGGTGGAGCAGTATCAGCCAACTCTAAAAGCCAATTACTTTCTCAATGACCTGGCTCATGTAATATTTACAGCCATATAGTGGGCTCGACTTACTTCAAGTCTATGAAATTGTGTTGCGGAAATAATTAAATTATTACTTAACATTTTCAGTATTGGATGGTATCAAATGAAGCTGCAGCTTAGCAGCAGCATGTTTAGCAACTACTCAGAGAGTAAGCATAGTTTTCTTTTTCAACATTATATTTTGTTTCTTAAAGTTTATTTTCACATCATTTTGCACACTGAAGATTTCTTGGATTTCACTTATTTTAAGTAAGCTTAGATATTCATTTCACATAGACCACACATGCTCTCACAGTCTGACATGTTTACCAATAAAATATCCTCTAAATTGCTGCTCTTTTTCATCCTTTCTCAATTTAATTGCTGTGACCAAAGAGTTTACCCAATCTCTTGGGAAGAAGGTTCCAGTTCCTCTCCACATGGACCCATCCAATGAGTGTGTGCAGGCTTTAATGAGTGTATGTGTCTTTGGAAGGAGGTATGTTTAAGTGTGTCCGTATGGGAACACAGATGCAGGGGTGTGTACAAGCTGTCTCAGCTGGCCCAGTCTATGCCCACTCCAAGCAAAATGCTGCCCATGCACACACACACACACACACACACACACACACACACACGTGCACTCAGCACACATACACATACAACAAATGCCACTGGCAAGGTTATTACTCAGTCTCACGAGTCCTTACAATCCCTCTCTGTTCTCAACTTTTTGATCTATTCCCTTTTTGCATGAAAAATAACAAGGACGTCATTGCAAATACTTCAAACAAGTCCAGCATCATTGTCGTGAGTGAGGAGGATTTTTATTTTAGATGAATAGAATAAACAGGGATCTGTGCTTTTTTATTTCACATTATATCAGGGTTTTGGAATCTATCAATTCACTTTTCTTCACATAATTAATTTCTGTCAAATGCAGCTCCACACACTTAAAATTAATGGTGCCACAAGCTTAACCAGTATAGTACAGTGAACGATATTTCATAAAATGACATTGTTTAAAGTTTCAGTTGCCTTCCTTGCCCATTGTATTTTTTGTTATATTTAAGCCCTTCTATGCTGACTTGCGATTCAAGTTTGACCTATAAAATGCCAAGCGGTTTGTCACCAGGACATATTGTACGTGAACTGTGTTTATGGTATTAGTGGCCTCGGCTTCAGCCAAGAACAAATGCTGCCAACTCCTGTTTCTTGGCTTTACTTGACAAGCTTCTCTGCCCAGGGCTTTTAAGTCACAAGAATGTTAAGCTTCCTGATACAGGTAAGGGTTTCATTGGATCCCATGCTTGGTATAAACATCATTTTGATGCTGTTGTTACCCTGTTTGACTCACAGAATAACATAGCTGGGTCAACTGCATACAACTGCAATCAAATTTGTTTAAGTAGAAATCAGCACATTTTCAAAAGTATCAAGAAGTAAGGCAAAACAAATGTATTTGCTTTTTATGTTTAATTTTATCATAGCATTAAAACAAGAGGGAGGTACAGTGCAATGAAAATTATTAATCAAAGTCTTTCGATGATGTCATTTAAATCAATTTGAAATGCAGAGGTGCACAGGAAAGTCATATAGTTTGACTTGTAAGAAGCAGCGGTTGACACGGTGTCAGGATCTGTTTTTTTTGTACTTTGTTATTGGTATTTTTATTCAGTGCTCTTTGTGTTTTCTTTATTAGATCAGTCTTTGTTTTATTTTAGTTCTGTTTCTCTTGGTATTCAGTTGTTTAATTTATCCTTGTGTATTCTTTGTGTTAGATCTTCACTCTCACCTGGAACCCGTTACTAATCAGCCACCAGTTCCTACTCCAGCAATCACCTCCCCAGTAAATATGTCTTTCTAGTTCAACCACTCCTTGCCGGATCCTCGTCCTATACCTCGGTATTCCTTGTCTTGTCGTGTCCCAAATCCTAGTCTGCATTCCTCGTCTTTATGTTCTCACTCCTGTCCCTGGTCCCTGGTTTTCCTCGTCAGTCCTGTCCGCAAGTATTTAAGTCTGTTTTGTTATTTTCTTTTATGTTCAGTTTAGTTTTTCAGTACTCCAGCTTTGCTGCGCCTTTTGTTTATATTTTTGAAAATGAATCCTTTAACTTTATTTTGGCTCTTGTCCATGTCTGCACCTGGGTCCTCCCTTAACACACCATGACACACGGACTTGTAGATGTTCAATTAACACTTTTAGGTCCACTTACTGCAGGAAGAATCTAACAACAACACATAAAATCAAAATGACCAAATTGGTATTTTTTTTCATACCCTTCGACACAACCTATAGGGCCAGCCTCTAATACCTGCCCCTGCAGAGGGTTGGAGTAAAATACTACAAGTGTTTCCTAATCTCAAATGTTTCTTTTAACAACCCACAAGTCCTATTAAGGGGAAATATGTTCGGAGAGATGGTGCTATTATGCAACAGATAAACTAAGTGGTCCTTTCTGGATAGAAGACAGACTGTTAGGAGACTGGTATAAAAGGGCTATAGTCACAGAAAAGTATGGATTAAACAAAGATTATATATTTCCCCACAACATTTTTCAAGCAAATGTTTGGATCAATCGTTTTGCTAATGTAATGTAATGTAACGGAAACATAATTTTTCATAGTTTTATATTCATAAAAAAAAAAAGGCTCATGATGTCAACATAAGCCAAGATATGATGACAGTGTTGTCACTGCCTGTTCCAGCATCTGCATAATGCCTTACTGTGATGGTGTTGTCAACAGATTGATGCAAACCCCGAGTTTTAGTCATACAGCTGGCTGAGGCTGACCAACAGGTAGACACAAGGGTATAATTTATCTTGGTGGAGACATCTGCTTGAAATGGCTCTCTGCTACCAAAATTGATACCCATAACAACAGTGTGTTCCCAATGGAATACCATGATTATGGAATATACACTCCACATATAGCTTGCTCTCATTACTCAGCATTAAAACTGGAAACTTTTAGCTGTAAATCAACTCTTCTTCCCTTCCAAAACAATGAACAATCAGACCACTCCATCTTTGGTTTACCCAAAGATGTTGAGGGCATTGACTGATGCTATTGTGTGATGTAATATTTTAGTTTCAAATAGCTTTAAATGCTGCCCCAATCCCAGTGATTCCAGTTTTCCGTGAAGGTTTCAGAAAAAAAGTCATTCTTAGGACATGTATCATTAAGATAGAATGGAACATTTAAATTATTTTGCTGTCAATTATCTTAGTGGAAAAATAAAATATTTGTGGTTCTGGCTGTTGTGTTTTTGTTGTTGTTATGTTGTTATTGCACTTAATAATGTTGGTTGTTCTTATTGTTGGTTCTTGATGTGGTGTATGTGTATTGTCTAAAAGCTAATGTAAATTTAAATGGGCATTATACCCACACCTAGCATATGCAGCATTTGCCATTTGCATGGTAAGCTGGTAATGTGAGAAAGCACACAATATGCTACACAATCAATTATCAGTGTTTGTATATCATTCATTTTTATTAAAGCCAGTGGCCAGTGTGAGTGCAGTGATTCTCTCTATGCAGCGATAAAACAGATAAACAGTCCATTAGCCTTTTTCATTTCCAGAGAGAGAAAAGTAAGAGCTTGCAGAGAGGTAAAAATAGAATTAAATCTTTATCAATGTTTTCTCATTTAGGTACATCCTCTAAGTAATAATGAATTGAAACATCATGATGTTTGGAAACAGACCCTAAATTGAAAAGAGTGGACTTCTTCAACTTCTTCAAGTCAACAAATAGGTAATGTGCTTCTCAAAGCAAAAGGGCTGGTTAAATTATAGACTATTACTGATCATTAGGATTAACTACGTGGTTCATTATACAGTATCCTCCATATAATTTTATTAATTTCAAATGACCTCAATAGTACATATATTTAGTGTGGTTTCATATGCTGGTCTTGATTGAGAGATATATGACATCTGTCTATTTGTTAAAAAGTTATCTAACGGTGCCAATGGTTTTCAGCCCAACGCAATTCAAACACTGCAAAAACTATATCTAATTATGGTCTTTGGAGTCGACTGACCACTTACACACTAGCAATGTATCATTAGTTTACAACTGTTCTCAAACTGTGGGAGTAGCTGTTGCTTGATAATGCAAATGGATTTTTTATGGTGTGCTGATTGATCATCTGCTGCAGAGCAAGAATTCATTGCAGCATGACATCCAAGGTATAACCAAGATTAAATCCTTTGAATAATTGCTTTACAAGCCTCAGTATATGAAAAACTGTGAACTCCATCTTTACTGACAGCTGCACCTGAGATTATAACCTCCAATATTATGTGTACCTGCTGCTGTCTTTGTATTCAAAACGGCCTGTAATTGGCACGAGGAATGCAATTAAAAGCAATTAACAAAGCACGGTCATGTTCTCTGTTTTTCTTTCTCTCTTTCTGTATCTGTGATTTCTCTCATGATCCTTATTGTTTTTTCTTCAGGTCTTCCGCAGATTCATACCTTGGACCAGGATGACAGCAGATAACATCAGAAACGAATTAGAGAGTGATCAACGAACAGTACATAGACGTAACTTGTTCATTTATCTGTCTCTGCAAAGCCTTCATGGCTCACTGAACACTTTGCTTTTTTTTTTTTCTTTCTTTTTTTTTTGGTTTGTTACACAGTTAGATTTATAGATGCCTAAAAATAGGGTTGTGAATTTGATTTATCACAACAAAGCTCTTTGGCTTGGATCTATATGCCACAGTGCCCATAGTCGTCTCTGGAGAACTTCACCTGGCATTCAGCCACCACCCTCTCCATCTCTGCCTCCCTCCTTCTGTGTTTTTATGGTTCTGTGGCACAGAGCTAATTTCAGTCAACTTCTGAAAAGCACTCTGTTACACAATGAAATAGGTCTCTGAAGAGGTCATAATGGAGGGAGTTTCTTGTGGCCTTAAAGTCCTTTGTCACAATATTTGAGAGATCTACTGTGTTTAGCAACACATTCCCTAATTTCCATAATGTCAACTATCACGACAACAAATTACTTCACACAAGGATCAGCAAAATAATCAATACAGAATAACTTCGAAGCAGTTGGCAAATAGCCCTAACTAAACAGTGTAGCTGGAACCTACTAGAAAAGATAAAGCTCAACACATACTCACTGGTTTTGTAGCTCCTACAGCAACGATAAAAACTGGTGGTGGAGTTGTATAAAACACAGAGAAATATAAGTAATATAACATTTAGAGAAAACAAACAGTTGAACATTATAAAAAAAGTAATAATTCCAATGGAGTTTGTCAAGACAGACAAAAGGAACTGAAAATAAGCATTGCTGTGTAAGAACGACATTTAAACAATAATTATTGTCAAATTTTGTCTGATACTTTTAAAGCACAACTCAAATAAACAGAAACCCCAAAGTACACCCTACGCCAGAAATTATGCCAGCCTAAGACCATAAGCCCCTACATGCCTCTAAAAGAGCTGTTGGCAGAAGATGTGGTTTGGCATCTTGCATGTTTGCTGTGGAATAATTACACCATGTGTGCAGGCTTGGTGAGTCTTTCAATATTTGAAACATTGATGTTTCTGGATGTTCCAACAGCACACAGAGATGATTGTTTGGTTCCAGCATGAGGAATATAACTACAAACCATACAGAAAACAGTAGTGCAAGGCTCTACAAGGATGTCCTCCCAATGAATTTAACTACACTTTATTCAAGTGAATATTGTGGATGTCAAAGATGAGTGAACTCTAGTTGGCCATGTTACAAAGAACTAGATTTACTGTAGAGATGTCTCGCAGGCATTCGGAGGTTTTCCTAGGCCAGAAGGGTTATATAATACATCCAGTGTGTTCTGGGTCTGCCATGAGATCTTCAGCTAGTTGGTTTCACCCAAAAAATAAACTAAAAAAGAAGGCAATCAGGAAACATCCTCATGAGAAACCCCGATCACCTTGGCTGACTTTCAATGCAGAGGAGCAACAGCTCTACTCCAAGATCCCTCTGGATAGGCAAGCGCCTCACTGTGTCTAAGGCTGAGCCCAGCTACCCTCCAAAGGAGACTCATTCCAGTCCTTTGTGACCAAAAGGATAAAATCATTGTCGCAATCAAAATCTTGTGACCAAATGTGAGGGTTACAACAAACATTTACCAGTAAATTGACCGACCATCATTCCTGAACAAGATCCCTGACCCAGAGAGAGTCCACTCTTTTTAAACCAGGGACTTGGATATGGAGGGGATGAGTTTTATCCCAGCCACTTCACACTTCGCCACAGACCGCTCCAGTGTGATCTGATTGTCAT